>NW_026056227.1:0-300706 GCF_023757985.1 Alternaria ethzedia
CCCCCCCCCCCCCCCCCCCAAAAGTTATGCATGGGTAGTTTTCATTGTCATTGCTATGGGGCAGGTTATCATGATTTGAACGAGCGAGGCGTTGGGGACGACCGTTTTCATATTAACGTCATCGCTCTAGGGTACCTAAGCTAGTCCTCCACAATCGGTTGAGCTTTAGGCTTTGACTCACCTGGCGCCGGGTTTGAGTTGGCTTGTCGCTCCCTACTGTGGGTATTGGCTTAGCTATCTGAAGAGGCTGATGATCTTTCAATCGATGTTAGTATTCGTTTAAGGAAAAATGGGTATTGATCCAATCGAAAAAGCTTGCATGCTTGCCGGGAATAGGGTGAAAGCAATGCGATCGCAAATGCGGCAGTTGTAACTTATTAGTGTATTGAAAGATCGTTAGACTTGCACATGCATGAGAACAGAGCTTTGTGTTCATGACTTCATTCATATACATCCAGCAACACTACTAATGTGTGCGATGCTATATACAGGGTATTCGTACGACTGCCGCAGTGGCTTAGACCTTCTGCTCCACGCGGTGAGTCTGCTGCTCAGCGCCACCAGCATTCTCCATTTGGTACTCAACAGCCTTCTCACCCGACTCATCCATAATCTCCGCCATGCCACCAGAACCCTTTGTAAGCTCGGCACCCTTGCGACCAATAAGGTGCCAAGGAAGGTTGAACATCTCGTCGAGAGATTCGAGCGACTTTCCAGAAGTCTCGGGCAGGAAGAAGTAGACCCAGACGAGACCGACGGCGGTGACGCAGGAGAAGAACAGCATAGTACCTCCGTGGGTCATGGAAATGAACATGAGAGGTACAGCCTTGGAGTTACCGTACTGGTTGACAAAGTGGAATGTCATGGCGATGGAACCACCGAGAGCACGGAGACGGAGAGGGTAGATCTCGGAGTTGATGAGGTACTGGATCGAGTTCCATCCGAGCGCCCATCCGAAACCGGAGAAGTAGATCATGACGATGGCGCCCATGGCAGCGTGCTTTTGGCTGGAGCTCTGGGGTACGCCATCGGCGACACCGGTGTCGATGAGTAGGAAGATGGCCATGTAGAGCATGGATAGGAGTTGGAGTGTGATACCGGTAGCGAGAGAGCGCTTGCGGCCGAGGAAGTCGATCAGGAAGAAGGCGCAGATCATAGAACTGACAAACTTGACGACACCGAAGATGGCTGTGGCAAAGAGCTTCTCTTGTTGACCGCTCGTGCCCATCATTTCAAAGTACTTGGGTGCGTAGCTGGGGATCGTGTTAGTTGCGTGCGCAATGAATGGGATCTGAGTGTCGAACTTACATTGTGATGGAATTGGCGCCCGACCACTGCGATAGCAGCTGCGACAAGACAGAGAGCTGAAGACGGTAGAGGTTGGCCTTGCTGGAAAACAGCTCACGGATGGGACCGAGCCAAGATGTACCCATAGTGGCTTCGCGCTCGCGGTTGAGCTGGTCGTTGATGTCCATAATCTCTGAGGTGACGTAAGGGTGGTCAGCGGGGAGGTTGCGGAGCTGTGCGAGGTTGTCGAGCGCCTCCTCGTGGCGGCCGACCTTGATCAACCAACGAGAACTCTCCTTGGCGAACCAAGAGAGGGTGAAGATGAGACCAGCGAACATGATGTGCATGCTGTTGGGTACGAGCCATTGAGCATCAGTGGCAGACGAGATGTGGATGGAAGAACCCCATGATGCGAAGTAGGCAAGCATGATACCGATGTAGACAGATCCAGCGAAAGCGCAGACACAGAGACCACGGATGGCCCTGGGCGCAGTCTCAGCTAGGTAGGTGGGTGCGACGACGGTGGTCTGTCCGATGCCGATACCAGCAATGAAGCGGCCGGCGTAGATTTGTCCAACGGAACCAGTGATAGAGCTGGTGAGGAAGATGACGATGCCGATAACCCAGACAATGCAAAGTTGACGAGTAGCCCAGAGACGACCAATCTTGTCGGTGATGAAGAAGGCGATGAGGGAACCCAAGATGGAACCCATCTGCACCATGGATGTGATGTTCGATAGGAGCTCCGCGATCTCGTGCTCGCTCTTGCTGCCGTCTTCTTCGAGTCCGAACTTGCGTTTGAAGGGGTCGAGTTCGGCTGTAGTACCGATGAGGCCTTCGTCGATACCACGAGCAGCGCCCATGAGACCGAAAACTACGACGAGTTAGTTGGGTGTAGTCTCGAGGGAGGTGAGATAACCTACCGAAGACACCATACCAGAGACGCCAGTTAAGGCTCTCCTTGGGAGTGTGCTTCAAGTTCTCCTTCCATGGGTTCCAAACGACCATGATGGGCGATATTGGTATAGGTAGATCGGAGTAAGGTCGTGATTGAGCTGCGGAACCTACGTCTGTCGGACAGGGAGGAAAGGCAGTGACGACTCAACTGTCCAAAGGCGCATGTGCCTCTTATACTTGAACTGATGGTGGGGTACGAGATGCGGAGATCCTAGATGCAAGGCCTGCTAAATCACACCATCCATGAGACCCCAGAGTCAACCCCGGAAGCCTCTACTCCACGTTTGTCCATCGCCAGTAGCGGTCGGCGTCGGTCTTCCGAGCCAGGAATGCCGGATGACCTTCCCAACTGTGGTTTTCCCAACGTTCAATAGGTCGACCCGTCTCGTCGGCCATTGCAGGCGTTGGAACTAACCCTCGCGCAGTAAGCGGACCGCTGATCGTCTGATCAATTACCGATCAAGCGGCCACGCCGGTCGCCTCTCGTGTCTCTCACGGCAGCGCCATCTGCACGTAGGTTACATGCCCAGTAAGGAGGCGGAAAGGTTGGCAGGCTTAGGTGGAGAAAGCTTCCTTGTTCGTGCGTCTTGTGGAGCTTGGGGCCGAGCTAAGGACGAGTCAAGAACCTGGCCACCACACGATGGGAACCCCGCATTATCCCCCAAACGCTCTCGTGTCCCGGATTTCTCTTGGTCTCCCACGTTAGCTGTCAGTCAAGGAAGAGAAGCTTGTCAAGCTCCTCGTAGCGGCCGGGGAGGTGCCGTAAATGCATGCCGCGCTATTGGCTGGTACCATCCCGGGAAAATCTCGCACGCGGGATAAATTACTACGCTATTCTGACGCTGCCTCGCGACGAGACCGTTCGCCGGCAGAATTATGACCGAGAGGAGCGTCGGAGCAGGGTATCGGCTTCTGAGGTTAAGCTCCTGGACGAGACCTCGTCTCGCGGCGGTGTGTCGACACAAGCGATGCGGCTCCAACTCCTTCAGCCTTTTCCAGTAGCGCCCGCGTTGTGACTACCCCAAATGGTATCCCGTCCCTCCAATGCATACGCCGTGGGGACTACACTATCGGACATAGATACGGCGCCTGCAGGATGTTTTGGTAGAGCTAACGGTGCGCAGGTGTGAAAGTGTGTCGCTTCTTCGGTCGCTCTGGCGCTGAGACGAGTCCTGGTTGTCGGAGCCTCTGATGGGTCGTAGGACAATGATCCGACTCTTGGCTCTGTACTTGGCTCTGTACCCCAAAGTCCAGCAGGAAGGTTGTATTCTGCCGTAGTGGCAGCTGAATCGTTGAACCCACAACGGCAAGCATAACATCTCCAAGCGCTTTGTTGTCTTGACGAAAGCCCAGACCGCCGGGGTTCTTCTTGTCTCCACAGAGCTTTGCATCCGCAGTGCATCTTGTCATGCGATGCGAAGAAACAGACAGGTCTAGAGGTGTGATACGTCCACCACCCCCGGTCGGAGCTCCGAGTGTTATCGGCGCGAACCCAGGCGCTTTGACTTGGGGTCTCCACACACACGAGGCGCGCGTGAGATGGCTAGCGAAGACCAAGATTGCCATGCCTTCACCAAGTGCTTGTGAACAGCGCAAGCCGTTGTGCCAAAGGACGCCCAAGTGCTTGTCCTAGACGTCAACAGAGCAACATTCTTGCTATATCGTATTTTTCGTAGGCATCATCGAAGTCATGTCCACTCCTCTTGAGCGCTGTGATAAATTTGAGAATCATGCGGGCATCCTTCTGGTCCACAGCGGGCGAGATTGATCGGCTGGTCGGCGATGCCAGTGGGTCTAATCCTTCCTCTTATGCATCGTGTATACAAACGGCTACCGTCGAAGCCACAAGAATCCAAGTGTCGGTGATTGCCGTGCATGAGACATCTACTGAGGTGGTGTTGTGTTCAATCCCCGTCGCCGGCTAGGTCGCCCTCAACAGACATTGGCTTTCGTTCAACACATCCATCCAGACATCGTGTGCGTATGTCCGCGGGCGGAGGTGTTGGATGATCGGGTGGATACGGACGCTGACAAACGCCTCTGAACTGATTAGCCGCCTTGGAAAGCATATGGGGTGGAAAGCACGCACTTACGAGCTCATTGTGGGTATTGACCAAGACGGACCAAGGCGCCAATGTTGGGGATAAGACCCATTTATACGTCTTGTAATCACAACAACTGATTCAAGCCGTGCGGAGAAATGGGACCCGGGGTACGAGGTTCACATGTCACTCTCACTGGACGCCTGAAGAGTCCTGTACGGTTATCCGGAACTAGTTGTGGGGAGAGTGTGACTGAACGTTAGATCTGGGGTGATGGGAGAATGTCGGTGTGTTGGCAGCAAATGAGACGGCAGGGTGTTTGTAAGTGGCAGTTAGGCGATGAAGCACGTGTTAGCATTGTGCCGTCGACCCGAGGGAAGTGACGACCAGGGAGTAGGCGCGATAGAGTGAAGGACAATCAAAGGCAGGTGCGATAGGACCACGGCTGCGCAACAGTGCCCAATGATCAGCACATCGCGCCTTCAGTTCAGAACGTGAGTAGGTGTAATTGTTTTTTCTATACCGGCACGGCCTAGGTATCGAATCAACTGCAGCATCATTGACAAGGCGATGTTGTGCCATGATGGCGACATCGTGCCCGGATTCCCGGAAAAGGCAACCGCGGACCCTCTGTGCCGAGCTCGCTCAATCTTCCTCAGAGTCACCCTCAGCATCCTCTTCCTCCCCCACAAACCTAGCCCGCTTACTCGGACTAACCTCGCCACCATCCTCGCGCCCTCTCTTCTCAGCCCTGGGAGTCTCTTCCTGCTCCTGCGCCCACAGTGCCAACTCCAACTCCTCCAACAAATCCACATCATCAGCTACGCCCTCCCCATCAACCTCTTCCCTGTTTCTAGACTGCTCTATTGCCATTTTTAGGCCCTCGTCAACCCTCGACGCGCGCTGTCGGTAGCAGACGTTGCCGTTTTTGCCGTGTTCGTGGTACCGCTTGCACCATGCGCCTTCAGTGCTCTCCTCGATCTTGAGCGTGAGGTTCCGGCGGACCATGCGCAGGCTTGTTTGCATGATGTCGAAGAGGAGCTCGGGGTGTAGAGCGAAGCCCTTGCGCGTGATTTTCCCGATGATGTGCTCGGTCTTGTCGCCGCCCAGGGCGAGTGCGTCGGCCCAAAGCAGTCTTGCTCCACACCTCGGTGATGTGTGTGTGTAAAGCAAGTTGAGGAGATCAGTGTGGACCGACGTAACATCTTTGTCAAGTTCAGGGTCTGTGACTTCCAAGTCGTAGTCTCTAGGAAACTGATCAAATTCCGCCGGGATGTTCTTGCCCTTCCGCCACGCCTGTTGTGCGACTCGCTTGCGCCGATTGAGCGCTCGGTTCGGGAGCCAGATTTCCTTTGTTTTCTCCTCCTCTGCTTTATCGTCCTTTTCCTTGTCTTCTTGAGCTTTTTTGCGCTGGTCGTGGAACTTGCGGATCCATGTATCGGCTACCATGTCGCAGAGATCCCAAAACTTCTCTTGGTAGCAGACGATGTAAAGCTGGGTGAGGGTCTTGGCGCTGTAGGGTAGGGCCTGGTATGGGTTGGCGGCGTCGGTGAGGCCGGGAAGGTCGAGGTTGATTTTGGCGTTGCTCTTGAGATTGCTCAGGATGAGGTATATTTCTTTGTCTGCTATGAACGGGGGAGGCACTGCAGGGGACGCGAACATCCCGTAATGTTCGACTGATTTCGCAGCGGCGGCGCTAAACGGCTTGTAGTTCTTGGGCGGACGACCTCTTGGCTTTGGTGTCTTTGGTGGCTGCTTGATCTGCTCTTGAGCCTTGTGTGTAACGTACGCTGGAATAAGGTCAGTAATCTGTGATCATAACACAAGAGAGAGGAGCACTCACATGGATCACTCGCCACGGATCCTCTGCCAACGTCTCTAGCATCTTCCTCAGCCTGATCAATGAAGGCATCGATCTCGCTACCCTGAGCGGCGTCGTATTGGTTTGGCTTTTGAATCGCTCGTCCTGTGCGAGTTGTCACCGGCGCCGCCTCTACGGACTGCTGAGGGATATCGTCGTCTTGATCACCTCTCTCGCCATATCCAGGTGTCGCTTCGCGCTGCTGCGCTGGGCTATCCGATCTTCCCACCGACGACTTGAGCAGTAGCTTGGGTGCCGGTCTATTGGGTGCACCTTCTGACGCTGACGGCGCTGGGGTCGCTGACTTCGAGGCTCTGCCTTTCGGTCGGCCGCCACCACGGCTACCACCTTTGGCGCCACCGCGAGGACGTCCCGGCGGTTTTCCCGTCGTGACTGTCTTCTGTTTACCCATTGCGCTTTCGACGAAGACTTTGCGGCCGATGCAAATCTGCGACGAGGTCGACGAGTCGGTATGTATGAGATCGGTATACGGTTGAGAACGACGTAGTAGTTGCGTTGGTGTTACAGACTCTTAGTCGTAGAAAAGAGAATCTGAGGTTACCTTCGTAGCCTAGTCTGCTGAACGTAGTGAAGGTGAGCGATTATCGCTAGTTGCGTCTGGCAACGCTAGGCTACCGGGACTGTAGAACAATAGAATGAGCAGGCATCTGGCCGTATTGAGAATATTAAAGCAGCGCAACTCCTCTGACATAGTGAATACCAAATAGGCCTAGGAGCTTGCGCTCTCTCGAAGTGAGAGTGAGATACTAAGCTCCAGCAGGTACGTCATCAAGATGATTGGTCGTGCGCTTTCATCACAAACGGTATTGAGAAGACGAGAAATTGGCCTGCGCCAGTCCATAAGAATGGAGAGTTCCAGCAAAGTCTATCATGTGCAAAGGCCCAAAAGATGAACGAAGAATGGCACCAACTACAAACCTAGAAACCAAATTCAGCCCCCGGCCCGGGGTAACCTTCGCGTCTCACCTCCAACTCCTTCTCCTTCGCCTCGTATCTTGTATAAAGCCGTTCAGCTCTCAAGACGCACTCCTGACAAAAGATAACGCCGGAGTCCTTGTTGAGAAGAAGTGCCAAGGGATGCGTCGGGCAGGGCTTGTCAGACTCACAGTTCTGACCACAAGGTTGCTGAGCAACACAGTAGACCTTGTGGCCACAATGTAAATTGTGCTCTTGGAGATCTGGATTGGGGAACGGTGCCGCCAATATGTTGTCGACCAGGTCGTTCGGGATCTGGAGAGCCGCTACAATTTCACCGCGTGTGAGGGCGAGAGAACGTCGACGGTATTTCTGGAAGAGGTAGTGGTCTACTGGAATTCCCTGACAGACTTCGCAATAGAGGGGTTCTTGACGCGGCCGAAAGTCAGTGGCCAGGATACTGATGAGCCTTGGACTAGAAGAGGACGCATCAGCGATTGACAGAACCTAAAAGCTTCGTCGATAACATACACCGTGGGTGACTTTACGAGGGTCTCTGAGAACTGTGGGTTGGCCCCATTTATGGGGTATCGGCAGTTGCTACCGCATCTCGTATCCGACCCATCGATAACGACAACATGGCCGCAGTTGAGGAGGTGAAACATATTCGGCGCGGTTCGACCGTGGTCGTCTACAGTGCCGCTACATGGTCTGATCATCCGTATCGCACTTGTGACCCTCTCGACGCCGTCTTGTGGTGTGTCCCGCTTTTGTTGATCCGTTAGAGCTGGGGCCCAGGACATGTTGAAGGGTAGCGAGGTTGTAGATAGCGGGTAATCGTGATGGTTGTTTAAACTTCTGTCGAGCGTCCAGTAGCGATACTGATAAGTGCTTGCGGGGCGGTTGTCTAGACAGCCGAGTGACCACAAGGTGCAAACGCGCGTACGAATAACGTGAAAGTGAATCGAAGAAGTGGAAAATTAGGCAGCAAGTCCAAGCTCCCCAACAATACTCTTGCCTCCAGTTTCATTTTCGCGACAGCTCTTGACTGACTTTCGAACACCGCCGGAAGTCGCAATGGCAGCGAATCAAGAGGACTTCGTCCGCATCGGCTTGCGCGCGACGACAAGCAGCGATGATATACATACGCTGTGTGCAATCTGTCTTGATGAGCTACAGTCGGGCCAGGAGGTTGACGAGATTCGCCGTTGCGGCCACACTTTCCACAGACATTGCTTGCTGGCCTGGCTCAACTCATGGAACACACAACATAGCAGCTGTCCGAACTGTCGCCTGCCGCTCTTTCCGAGTCGCCACCCTCTACCTGTAAGCATTGTGTACAGAAGCAATCCACGCGCATTCACTAATCGTGACGACACAGCCACCTTTGAGTGATGTCGATGAACAAGGAGATCTGGCGGGCCTATTCACGAGCTTAGACGAACTAAGTAACACCGTGTCGATGCTGGGAGATACGGTGGTGGCTTTTCGCAACCACAACAACCTACTCCTGAGCGAGCTAAGGCGCCATAACCTTGATGTTCCTGATACATCGCCAAGCGACCCTCGATTCCGACGTGCGTTAGAAGCCGTTCACGAGTTGAAACCGGTGCCTTCATGTATCATGCCCGACCCGGCAACAGGCGAATACACACCTATAGAGGCGCGTTATCGCAGACTGGTATTTTTGGGAACAGAACGAATTTCCAGCGTCGCTCTCGAGAACCGCTGGAGGAATCGCTCTGCGTTCGTGCGCGACCTGGAGCGATTGGAGCAGCTTCGTCTCCATCTTGGTCCCCAACCGGCTTCAGACAACCGTCCCGAGCCAGGTCTAGACCAGACAAGGTTGCTTATCGAATATGGCGCTCTCTTGAACAAACTCATGCCTGACAACTGGCACTTCACTCCCGACGAGACCGGGGCTATGCGCAGCGAATGGTCAAGGAGTGCTGTTATTGGCAGCTTTGATCGGGAGCTCGTGCAAGAGACAAGGTTGTTCTCACTTCTCTCGATCGCAACTGAAAGGGACACCAGGCAAGCGCTTGAGGGTATTCCGGAACGAGCAGTAAGGTTTATGCTTGGAGACTACAGACACAATTGGTTTGTGAACGCAGGCATTTTCCGTCACTACATGGCCAGCGAAAGCCAGTTGGGTGGATCATCGACTATCGTACCTACACCACAGGCGTTCATGGTAGAACGTCCAGCACGACAGCGAGAAGTGTCTTCGTCGCGTCCGGGCGAAGGTAGTAGATGGCAACCCGGTATGTCGCCGTTCAGGTCCTCGGCCGCTCAGAGCCAGAGTATGAGAGTTAGTTGGTTCGATGAGATGCCGCGTGGAGCCAATGCAGAAGCTCTGCTTGATCCGGAGTATCTCCGGTGGCGGCAAGAGCAGGGCGAACCGTCGAGTTTCAACGGTCCTACAGCCGTGGGAGGGGTAAGCCGTACCATGAGTGCTGAACCCGTCGCTGCACAACAACAGACCCAGCCCGTCGTCAATGGGGGTAGCAGTACGTTCACACAACTGCCTCGTACACCGGACATGGACGAACTTGTGCGACCACCCCAGAACAGAGAGCCAGATCTTCACCCGGAGCAGATGAGTCAGCGAGGAGAAATCCATGAGGCCATCTTCAGCGAGCTGCAACCGCTGATCTCTGGACCCCAAGCGCAAGCAGAGGCATCCAGACAATTCCCTGGTCAGGCCATTCACGACCGCAGCTTGCAGACCAGTGCGAACGCCATGGGTGCTCGGGTGATTCGCATGCTCCGAAACTCCCTTCACCGACGCCGGTCACAGTAGAGGGAAGCATCGCAAACGGCGGAGATGGAAGTTCTGAAAGAGACACGGAGGGCGTTTGAGTGAGGAGTCAAAGACGTGAACGACAGGCAGTATCAGAGAAAGGCGAGCAACGTGAGGGTGTATCGCCCCAAAGTGTTTCGTGGAGTCTCAGAGCTTGATGCAAGTAAGCCTTCGTGTTCAGCGTTTACTGGTGCTCTCAGGTGATGTGGTGATATGGTGATGTGTGAAGCATGCCGAGGGGGAAGTTGGATGACTGAGCGGATGACTAAGCCACCAGCTGCAAACGCGCCAAACAGCAGGGAAGGCGGCTGTTCGCTGATAGGTGTGGTCCGCAGCTATCACACCTCACTCACCCAGCGCGCCTGCTCGTCTAGTCTGCCTCGCCATTTGGACTGTGCCTGCTAATGGAGACGCGGCTGCTGCTCCTACAGGACGCTGGACTCGCTGGGGGTGGCTCATAGCCCGCAATTCCGAAAGGTACCCATCCAATTGTCCCGCCCCAGCATGCCACTCTCGTCGGCTATCGCGAAACATCCCGCCCGCCATGTCTGACGGCGGCCCTGGGCACCTCCAGCCGCCGTCTCTTTCTGCCCACGACGTGTCGCCGCTGATGGGCTCGCTTTCTAATGTGCTCGCAGGAACTTCTCACCACGCCGGCCACAGGTTGCCCACCATTCAGCCTGCATCGCCGCCGAACAAAGGCGCGCCGCACGCTTCCACGACGCCCCCTCGCCCTGCCTTCTTTTCCGTAGCCAGGGGCCACCCACATGCGACTGCCATTGCCAGCTCTGGCTCCTCGACTACCGAATCCTTCTCCGAGTTGACGTCGTCGTCGTCACGGGACTCGCTTCCCAATCCCCCCGGGCGCAACGCCCCTACCACGCCCCAGAAACAGGCGCGCACCACCAGGCGGAAACACTCGAACAAGTCCACGGGCCGATGGAGTAGGGGAGGCGGCTCGTCAGATGATACCGGCTCCGACCGCAAACCCCCCACCTCGCAGCCCGTAGAGCCCGCGCAGAGCGCTGCTCGCTCACCCCCGACTGCGTCCAAGACGCGCCAGCAACCCTCTATTGCTACCAACACCGCCTCGACGAGCCAGCCGCGATTCATGGCAACAACCTTTGGCGGTCCTTCGGGTGATTCGCGACGGGGAGTCGTCTCTCCTCGCCCTAAGGGACGCGGTATGACGCAGCCACACCTTATACACATGTCATGTCTGACTGGCCTATGCAGAAGCGAAGAACACCCTCTGCCGCAATGTCACCATCTACGGACACTGCCGGTACGAAAACAGTAAGTGCTGCTGGCCGCACCTGCCGAATCCTGTGGTGACCCTGTCTAGCCTGCCCCTACATCCACGACACCCTCAAGCTGGGCCAGAACGAGAACGCCAAAAAGCGATTCAATGTCGACTCTCCCTCCTTCACGCCTCTGCAGGCGAGCACCAATGGATCTGTGACCCCGTCCTCTCGCAGTGCCGCCATCTCGCCCAAGGCGGCCAATGCTGCCGTCTTCACTCCCAAATCGCAACGCTCCGGTGAGTCCTGAGCATTCGCAAATGACTTCTATATGCATGCTGATCGTCTCAGCCGTCACCACCCCGCATATGCACGCGAAAGAACCCGCCATTGATTGGAATTCACATGACTTCCAAGATTTTGTCCCGCAGTCTTTTGAGGGTCAGCAGATGGTGCGTGGCTTTACTTGATATATCTGTCTCACATTCGTGACCTTGGAGCACGTTCTTACATCCAGTTCTCGGCTCACAACGCCCTAGGTGGACCCTAATGTGGGCTACGATCCTTTCAGCACACCCTCCAGTATCTCTACCCTGGCAGGTGCAACCCACCAAGCTGCTACCATCAACCCGTATGCACAAGATGCTTCGACGACGTATTTCCAGAACGCCAACGCGTTTCAAACTCCAGCATACCATCTGTACTGGCCGGTAGGGCCTCAGCCGACGGGTCTGCTTGCTTACCAGCGTACTGCACATGATTTCTTCATACCTGACGCTCTTCGGGAAGAGTTGCAAAAGAAGGCGGATATTGCACGTCAGGTCGCGCCGAATAGTACTTTGCCGGTCATTGAGCAGTTTCACTCCTTGTTTTGTTTAGACATGTCACCCCAGAAGAACACGGCTCCATTTGGGTACGCCAGCTGGATCTACAAAGCTGTGTCAAGCAAAGATGGCAAGACGTATGCGCTACGCCGTCTGGAAAACTTCCGCCTTACAAGCGAGACTGCAATTCGCTCCGCCCAGCCATGGAAACGCGTTTTGAACGGCAATGTGGTTACAATCCACGAAGCGTTCACTACTCGAGCTTTTGGCGATAGTTCTCTAATCTTAGTCACCGACTACCATCCAAATTCGAAGTCACTTGCTGATGAGCATTTCAAGCCGGTGCAGCGTTTCCACGGGCGGCAACCTGCATCATCGCACGTACCGGAGCAAGTGTTATGGGGCTACATTGTTCAAATTGCATCGGCTCTAAAGGCCATACACGGTTCGGGTCTCGCAGCGCGCCTCATCACACCTTCGAAAATACTGTTGACGTCAAAGAACCGAATACGACTCAACGCATGCAGTATTATGGACATAGTCCAGTTTGACAATGCGCGTCCCGTGCCCGAACTGCAAGCAGACGACCTCGTTCAGCTAGGACGACTAATACTTTGCATCGCGAACAACAACGCCACAGCCCACTTGCAGATGCAAAAGTCGATGGACTATATCACTAGAAGTTATACAGCCCGTCTCAAGGAGTGCGTGCAATGGCTGCTCAACCCTCAACCAGCACCAGGAGCACCATCGTCTCCTACAACACCGGCGCCGATGCAGAAAGACATTGACACCTTCCTGGGAGGTATTGCCGATCAATTCGCATCGGTGTTCGACAGCGAGCTACATGCCCAGGATACGCTTACAGTGAACCTCGGAAAAGAGTTGGAATCATCGAGGTTGGTCCGTTTGCTGGTCAAGCTGAATATGATCAACGAGCGACCAGAGCTAGACGCTTCTCAAAACATGCCCGGCAACAGCGGCGCAAACCCGTCATCGGTATGGGCAGAAACTGGAGAGCGCTACTACCTCAAGCTCTTCCGCGATTACGTCTTCCACCAGGTAGACGCCAACGGACACCCGGTCACTGACCTCGCGCACGTTCTCGACTGCTTAAACAAGCTCGACGCCGGGACCGACGAGAAGATACCGCTCGTCAGCCGCGACGAGCAAAACGTGCTGATAGTGAGCTACCGCGAAGTAAAGCGGGCACTAGAGTCAGCATTCCAGGACTTGGTCCGGGCGGGACGTGTTTCGGGGAAATAGGATTCCTCAACCCCCAGTCCACCCGGCTAGCAGCATCGTTATGGATGGACGGAAGAAAAAGGTTTTCTCATTAAAGGGGCTGCAGCGAGACTTGAGTCGCAGAAGGACCCAGACGACGCGAATGTGAATGTTGTTTGTGAGGAAGAAACGATTGGATGGACGAATGATTTGGAATGGGTTGGAGAGGAGCTGTTGGAGATGCTTGCATGAGTTGCGTATTACTGTTGTATCGAAGGAAATAAGATGGCGGATAGTAGGGATTAGAGGAAACACGTATTATTCATAGCGCAATGAAAACGCAATTCTAGCTTCATATAGCAACTGTTCCGTGACTTTAGCATAAGTATCATCACAGCCACAATCTCTCAGTAAGTATATATACAGCAAACGACATATTATTATACTGGCATACAAAGGCCTTATCAAGACTTTGATCTTTTTTTTCATCCGCGCCGCAAAGCCTGGGACCATCTATAGAGGCAGAAGAGACGAACACTCGTACAAGATAAAAAGCTAGAAGCTATAAAAAACGAATGAAGAAAGTTGATGAAGCAGACAAGTGAAGTCGCAAATCACTACAAATTGAGTAGGTGAAAACAAGAAAAGAAGAAAGATGAAGGGAGGGAAAAACAGCATACAGAAGATCTGATCTGTACACATGCATGCCCACCAAAATAATCCACCAGGTGAGCGGTACTCCTCATTACCGGCGGGTTTGTCTGTCCTTTCGCCAGCTCTGGACTTTAGACCCGCTTGTGTGCCCGATAAGAAGAGCCATCTATTGACTCTTCTTCGCGCCCCCCTTCCTAGGCAAACCCGCCTTCCGCCTCGCCTCGCGATCACCCTCCGCAAGCCACTGGCTCGCCTTGACCATCTGAACAATATTTATCCACTGCTTGACAGCCATAAAGGGAGCTGACGTCAACATGCAGATCCAAGGGACAGTCGAGTCCATCTTGTTGGCACGAGCCATCTCCATGGCTGCGGCGGAGAAGGGGCTAGCGAAGAACATGGAGGGTTTGGGAGCGGCGGGGGAGCCGGGCTGGATGGACGAGGGGTTGTTGAGGTCGGAGAAGAGGGTCGGGGAGAGGAGGGGCGAGCTGAAGGAGAGGAGGTAGAGGGCGATGAAGAAGATTTCGTTCATGGCGCAGAGGGTGAAGAGGACTTTCTGTGGGTGGTTGTTAGCGGATGTTTCGCGACTATGCTACACGTGAGATTCTAGTTGAGTGAGTAACGTACGTTATTGGAGTAGTACTGCTTCAACAACCAACTCCTGCTCTCATTCACATTCTTGTGGCTCTGTCCGCTGCCGCCCATGCTCAGCGTCGCGTACATGTGCATGTAGTGGCTAGCCAAGTCGAGGGAGATGAGGCCCTGGAAGACGATGCTGAAGCGCGGGAACGCTTGCGCCAAGAAAACGAGCAGACACGTTGTTGTACACCTGTCCGTCACCATGTCGAGCACAGCTCCAAACTTGGTGCTCTGTTCGTAGGCCCGCGCGGCGTAGCCGTCGAGCGCATCGAGCAGGCAGGATATGCTGTAGAGGAGGGTGCATGTGCGTGGGTGGAGGGGCATGTAGTAGAGCGAGATCAGGGCGAGGAAGACGCGCGAGTAGCCTGTGGGAGTTGTTAGCTCGTGTATGTTGAGTAGAAAGGGACGCGCCTACCGATCAAGTTTGGGATGAAGAGGAATATGTTCTCGTACGCGCCCTCCTTCTCAGCCTGTGCTGGCCGTACCGCGGCGCCGTTGCCGTTGGCTTGTGTCTGTACTGATGCCATGGTGGTCGAGATGGCGTCCGATCCGTCTTCCCGATTATCCTCAGTGGAGACACTCGCTATAGCTGCGTGTCTTTGTATACACGTGTACCCCGCTGCGCTTACTGCAGAGAGTGGAGGCTCGTATGCGCGCTCTGCTGATGCTCAGAGCGCTAGGCAGCAGGTGCTCGTATGGGATGACGTGCAGCGAGGTGAAGTCCAGCGCTGGGCGTGAACGGACGGAATCGTTCGGGAACGGGCGTGCTGGGTGCCAACAGACGCTTTGTCGGGCTTGCAATAGCTGTTGAAGCTGTGCGGGTCCAGACCAGAAAGTTGTCGAATGAGCCGCCGATAAGCCGAGCTGATAACGAACCCTGTCGCGAATGCAGGTGCTTGGTAGTACGGCTGCAAAAAGTAAGACCGAGATGGACAAGAAGGCGTAGTAGAGGTGTTGGAAGGAGCGTACGTGTCAAGAAACTGGTGGAAGCAAAGTAGTTGTGCCTGGAAATTGAGGTACCATAAATCTGCCATGTTCGTCCGCCAGCTCCCGGTTACCCGCCTAGACCAGAAAGGGGGTGAGCTTGGCATATGAGGTCAATCGCACATCAGTTCCGTCACCGGACCAAACGGACCATGTGCCCTCGTCGGCAATGGACATTGTGAATTCATGGTTGTTGTTTTCACATCATCTGCCCGGTCTTGCTGCTGACGGTAGCATCTCATGTTTCATGCAGAAGGGCAATACAACAGCGGGGAAGTCTTCAATGAGAGTCTGCTTGCGTAACGCCTACGAGTATGTCTACGTATTCGTCAACCCTGTTCATCTACTTTTGTGTTTCGCCCTGTTCATATATCTTAAGAGATAGTGGATCGTGATCAGAGGTATCATTAAGCTATGTAACCACTCCTGAATAAACCACCTACTCCTTGAAGCCCTTGAATGACCCGGTCTTCGCAGCGATCTTCTTCGACTTAGCCTTCTGGTGAGCCTGCTTCTCCTTCGCTTTGCCGGTACTGAGACCGCGATCCGCCTTACCCTTCTTCCAAACCTTGCCTTCTGATCGGACGTCGTTCATCTCGAGCTTTTTGCGGTCTTTGCCACTGAGCTTCTTCCCCTTCTTGGCCTTCAGAGCTGCTCCGGCAGATTGGGAAGATCCGTTTAGTGCAGCAGCACCCTTCTCTTTCTCTGCCAACTTGTCCTTTTCGGACTCGAACCATGTGCGCCTTGGCCGAGACTTGATCTCATCTTCGTGCTGAATCAAGTTCTCACCTCGCTTGAGGTCACGTTCTGTGACGCTCATGGCACGCTCCTCTTTCTCTTCGGCGAGGACCTCCTCAATCTCGCCTTCAAGGTCCTTGATCTTTTTCATCCACCTGTCGGTTTCTTCTACGGGTACTTGTCGACTAACAACCTTGGCGCCTTGGTCGCGCGAAGCCTTGACAGCCTGCTTGACGACTTTGCGGTCAGGTTCTGCGGCAAGCGTACAGGCACGACCACTTCGTCCTGCACGAGCGGTACGACCAACACGATGCATGTAGATATCGTGACTTTGCGGTGCTTCATAGTTGATGACTACCGCGACGTTCTTGATATCGAGACCACGCGAGGCGACATCGGTAGCCAACAAGTAGGCGGACTTGCCTGATCGGAAAGCCTCCACGGATTGAATACGCTATGACTGTTAGTATTGCATCAAACGTCAAATGTTATTGAGTTGCTTACCTGCTCTTGGCTCATGTTACCATGGAGCTCACTAGCCTTGAGCCCACAGAGAGCGAATACAACGCGCACCCTATGCGCTTCCTTCTTTTGCCTGAAGAAGATGATGACCTTCTCTGTGTAAATCTTTTCACAAATGTACATCAAATACGCAAGCCTCTTATCTTCCTTGCCCTGCCTCAATCGCACGAACTCTTGCGTAAGACCTGCTACAGTGTGCTTCTTCGCATCAACCATCAGACGTACGGGCTTGTCCATACCGATGCGGATAAGCTTGTCAACTGAGCTCGTCATGGTAGCGGAGAACAGCATGGTCTGTCGTGATTTCGGAATAGTCGTCAGGATCTCGTTCAGTTGGGTCTCGAAACCCTCTTCGAGCATACGATCGGCTTCATCGAGAACAAGAATCTCGAGATGCTCAACCTGGAAGGCAGCTGTGTTGTGCATGTGATCGATGAAACGACCAGGCGTCGCAATCACAACATCCGGTCGGGTCTTCAGCACAGCCTCTTGGTCGCGCGTTGAGAAACCACCAGCCATCAGTGCGAAGGTAATGTCGGTGAAGGAGGCAAGTTTGGTCGCGACGTTGAAACATTGTACCGCCAACTCACGAGTAGGCATGAAGATGGCGACACGAGTGGTTGGAACCTTTTTTGGCCGGTAGAGCAGACGTTCGAGGATAGGAATGAGGAAAGCGGCCGTTTTACCAGAACCAGTCTCGGCTCCTCCAACAACGTCCTTGCCTTGCATCGCAATCGGAACTGCTTTGTTCTGGATAGGCGTGGGCTCGGTGAAGCCGACAGATGCCAAACCTCGTAGAATGGGTCGTGAAAGCGACATGGCTTGGAAAGAACCAGTACCACCTTTGGCCCCCTTCTTCTTCTTGATCTGCACGCTGTCTTCGGGTGCGAAGAAAGCGGCTGCCTTCTTCGCCTCGACAGCGTCCTCTTCCTCGCTCTGATCTTCTTGGTCTGTTTCGGCGCCCTCAAGGTCCATAGGATGTGGTACATGCGGTACTTCTGCTTCTTCGTCTGAGTCGCCCTCCTCTTCGCTTCCACTACCCTCAGCCCCTGAAGCCTCCTCCTCGTCCTCCTGGTCTTCCTCTGAGTCGCTTGCTGCGCCCATGCCGAATCCGTCTTCGGCCATGAGCTCATCGTCCTCGCCGAAACCCTCAAAGTCGCCATTGACAGAAGCTTCGGGCGACTCCGTTTCTATGACTGCCTGTGCGCTCTTCTTATTTCGTCTCCGCTCGATGATGTCGTCAACATCGACTGCGGTGCCCTTCTTCTGCGACTCCTGTGCTACTGTGCCGTTGTCGTTGCCCCAGCCGTCAAACTCCTCCACGAATCCGGTATCTATGTCGCCGACCGCAAACTCGAAGTCGCTGGCAATGTCGTCGTTCTGTTCGACATCTTCGGTCGGTTCAGGCATCGCATCTTCTTCGATTTCTGGAGCAGGATCGGCTCCTTTCTTTCCCTTCTTCTTGTCCTTCTTCGCTTTCTTCGACGCGACTTCTTTCGGCTTGACGTTGAGATCTGGGTCTTCCGTGTATTTCCTCTTCTTTCCAGCGCCAGCTAGTTTAGCCGTTGCTGCAGCCTCGTCGGCACCACCGTCGTCGGATACATCCTCGTGATCGGAGATGGTGAAAATGAAGTCGTCGTCCTTAGGCGCCATGGTTATCGTGTGACGATAGCTCGTGTACTGGGGTAGTTGCAGAGATAGTTGAGCGTTCTGCGTTTGCAAGCGTCGCAAAAAAAGTTCGGGCTCGGGGGATCTGTGCTCAGCGCACCCCTGCAGCCTAAAAGTGGGGTCGCTGCAGCCGTCGCGACTGCGAACAGCTTGGATCTCCGAGTCGTGGCAAACATCACTCGGACGTCTACATCATCTCGAATTTTACCCATTTATCAACATTCAATGGTGTGTATGCAGCAAGATGCACACAAAATCTAGCCACCAGGATGCTCGCTAGCGCGTTGATAGCGCGTTGACAGCCTACCAGGCATCAGAGACGTTTGCGACAAACGAACATGGTCCAATGACGACTGGCCAAATGCGCCAATAGATGACACCAAGTCTCACACGGAGGCCGCTCTCTCATGTGATATTGTATAGGTCCTGATATAATACTGCTTACTACTTCTGCTAGCCTTATCCCATGGGATATCTAGGTATAGGCTGAGTAACATACCCATCTATCTGGCTCAAGCGTCCACGGTACCTAGATGCCAAATTACAGATCTCAGGCTACAATCTTCCTACTAAACGGCTGAGAAGCTTACCGTGAGTCACTGCCTGCCAATTGAAGCCAGGCATCCACAGCGCCTTCCGGTTCCATACCGCCAACCGACGTCAGCTGCAGCCTCAGCCTGATATAACTAGCCTTGTCAGTCACGATCCGGTTGAGGCTCCTTCTATACCACGCTTTTCACTCTTCAATCTACTTTACTTGGTCGCTGAATCACCACTCATCAACACTCGTACCACCACTCTCACTGACCACCTCACTCCACCATGCGTCGAGTACCACGAAGAGCAGCCTCACCCACCCCAACCACCCGAGTCCTCCGCTCGCAAACTAATCAAGCAGCTTCAGAAGCCCACGCCACCAAGGTCACCAAGCCCATCAAGAAGCGTCGCCCACGTGCAGATCCCTGGGCGAAGAAGCGCAAACCAAACCCCAACCCCAGACCGCGCAAGCCACCGCCCACCCACTTCACATGCCGCATCTGCATCGAAGAGCAACCCACCGATGAGTTTGTCAAATGGGTACCACCGAAGCGCGGCCGCTGGCAGCAACACCTAGACGTCCCCTTCACCTGCATCGCCCACCTAGCCCGGAACCCCAGCAAACGGAAAATCGACCCCGTCTGCAAGACATGTATCGGCAACTTCCTCTCCGCAAAGATGGACACGCTCGGTGTGCGCCAACTCGGCGCCGGCTGTCTAGAACCCGGTTGTACGGAGCCCTGGGACCACCACTTCATCCTACGCTACATGCCTCCCGGTGACGCGCTCGAGAAGTTCAACATGGAAATGCTGGAAGTGTGGAAAGAAACTGCGAGTCCTAAGCCAATGACCTGTCTTTCACCGACATGCACTGCGATCGGTTTGCCAGATGCGACGGCGGCTGGATACCCGCAAGTCGCGTGCAACGACTGTGCTTTCCGGTCTTGCGCCCAGTGTCTTGTCCCGTGGCACAAGGACGTTACGTGTGCGGAGTATGCGGCGAAGCATGTGGATGAGAAGATGAGTGATGCCGAGAAAGAGACACTCAAGCTCATGCAGGGTAAAGATGGAAAGAGGTGTCCGAATTGCCAGTTGGTTATCGAGAAGGATGGTGGCTGTGATAGCATGGTAAGACTCTATGTTCCGACTTCACAATACTTTGCTAACTTACGGATAGTTCTGCGTCGGATGCCACAAATACTTCAACTGGGCAAGTGCCGCTTCAGCGTTGACTGGCGCTAAGAAAGCCGAAGCTCCTTACATCCGCGACATGCCGTACTGGCTTCACGATGGTATGGTCGTGTGCGAGATGGACGGTATCAATGGACTGGACGGGACTACTGGTGCGGTTGCTGCGGCGTCAGACAGCATGGTAGAGGGATGAAGGGCAATCTTGAACTGGCGAGGCTATGACTGTTATGATTACGAAGGAATATGCATTATTAACATATTGTGTACTTGCGACATGGGTCCTGGCATGGAGTGTATTGGGTCTGGACATATGTTGTTAATGTCCAACAGTATTTTATAGCTGAACTTCAGCACATCACAATCACTCATACACAATGATGCCATCAATGGATCTGCCAGAGCACTTAGGCCCCAAATGGTGTAGATTTTTGGTTGTACAGAGTTTGCGTATTAGTTACAGAATCCCAGCTCGCAGCCACGAGTTTCCTCTCTTTCCCGGTGTTTGTAAAGCAAATTGATACTCCCTTCACTCTCTGTGACTCCAAATCGCGCGGACGAATACCACCTGTCCCGCTCGTCGTGAAACGCCATGTGATGCATTTTGAACGCCAACCAACGCCAACTGCAGAATGGGGGTGATGCATTATGGTAAAAGTGGGTGATCAAACCTTCTTGTAGTGTTTTTGTGACGCGCTCTGCGGCGGTCTTTTCCTACTTTTTTTTCTTTCTGGTTTTGTCTGTTAGAGGCCCTCGGATGTACGGATACGCACCTGCACCTGATGCGGCGTCGGATCGCAAGTCCGGAGGCGTCTCTAGTTCGATCGATAAAGACCCGTGTAATCAGGCAGGCAGGTTGCTAACGAGCCGTACCTTTTTCGGCGCGTGAGGAAGCAGCCGGAACTGAAGAGAAGAAGAATGTCAGAAACCCCAGGAATATCAAGTGAATGATGGAGAGTAGAGAAAAAGCGAACATGTGCTAGCTTAGCTGAAAGCGAACTTATGCTGCCGCTGGAGTAGCGACTCCATTGGTAGCCAGTTCGGCCTGTCGACGCTTTGCTGCCGAATGCTCGCTGTCCTGTATTAGCACAATCGTCAGCATAATGGCGTATGATTACTCTCGGGACGCGGGTGAGCGTCGAGAGGATTTAGTGAGGCGTGAGTCACGCACGTCAATGCCTGTATCGGCGAAGTGGCGCTTAGCACTTTTCGCGTCCTTCTTCTTCTTGTCTTTGCTAGGCTTTTTCGGTCGGGTCTCTCCTTCGACGAAGACATCATCGGGAAGCGCAGTGCTGACAAGTTAGCAATTGCCTTGGGAGTGGATGAGCGTTATACTCACTTGCGCGTATGGACCACCTTAACCGACATCACTTTGTCATCGTAAAGGTCGGAGTCGGTGATGTAGCTCCTGAATTGACTCACTGGGTAGGAGATGTCGAGCGACTTTGTAGCATCTACACCAAAGGTTAGCTGTGCAACATGCTGGATAATTTCGACAAACGTACCTGGGGGCAAAGTAAGACCAATGTAGAAGGTCGTCGTGTAGATGATATGCTGCTCGCCATTCGCTGGCTCAGTACCCTCAGCGGGAACTTCGGATGCCGGTATCATATACTCGAGAGAACCCTGCGTGACCTCATGGAACTGATCGTCTTTGCAGCGGTGGAAGCGTTCAAAGTAGTGAATGTACGGGCGGGCGGTGTCGATGCCCGTTTGTCCATCGTCGATGCCCTTGACAATATGACGGATCTTCGACTGTACCAGTCCGGAGAAGGTCGAGTTGGCTTCCTTAGTCCGACTCGCGGCAACGACACTGAGGTAGTATTTGTGGTCTTTGGTAAAGAAGGAGTGGCGCTCGAAGAGTGAATCCCAGTCCTTGGCGCCCGAAAAGATATGCTGTAGGATCTTGTCCGCTCGCCCGAACTCCTCCTTCATGATTCGCAGCGTCGATGGCATCACCGTATGTGTAGCGCACATGGAAGGAAAGGCGGGTGTGATGATGGGCATGAGGTGGGCGCGATCGCCGCCGTAGACCTGGGGATTCCACACCCGGAGACCCAAGTCGCCCTCTTCGATGTGCTTTAGCATAACAGGTCGCGGCCAGGTCCATTTGTACATCAAGCTGAAGAACTTGGAAACGATAGTAGCGCCGTTGGCCATGGGATACAGCTGGCAGATGCGCGCAACCATGATAGCCCACGCAACTCCGCCAGGGTATCCGAAGACTGCACCGTAGATGCCGCGGCGGTTTGACCAGAGTTTGATGGCCCTCAGCGCGTGTCGAAAGCTGACCTTTTGCGGCACCGCATCCAAGAGTTCGTTGGTGACTCGTGTGCCGTTCACACTCCGTGTTGCCGACTCGCCGAGACCTTCCAAATCCTTCTTCTCGATCGTCTCCATTGTTCTCGGTATCGACGATCTCTTCGGCAAGGACGCGAATAGCAGGTCTATGCTCACACCGCGATATTCCATCTTGATAATGGGGACAAAGGCATCTTCGACGGGCACGAATTCGGTGATGTCTTCGGCCTTGGACATCTCTCTGAAGGTCGGGGGGAAGTTTTTGAAGAATTCGTCGATGGTCACGAACTTGGGCGCGACAACGAGTGTATCGATATCCGATGTAGGACCGTGGACGCCGAGAGCGTAACTACCGAAGGTGAAGATCTTGCCGCCGGCGGCATCGAGGATAGGCTGCTGCACACCCTTCTGTTTGCCGACGCGACGGACAAACTCTTCGACGACCTTCTGGATGTGATCGATGACCTCCTCCCTGCGAAGATTAGCTTGGCGCGACTACGTGTTCAGGGACTGCCGTACCTTCTGCGGTTGCCCTCGGGAGTCTCGAAGACATTCTCAGTCTTCAGCGTCTCGATGAGTTTGTCGTTTAGCCGGATATCGTGTTCAGTCGGCGCGGCCTCTGATATGGCGCTGGTGACTCCAAACTGCCGGGTGGGCTTCTTCTGGCCGTCCATGGTGAAGGGTGAGAGAATCGGGGTTGAAAGGGTCGCGCGACTTCGGGGGTGCTGCGGCGAGCTGGCGCGGAAGAAGTCGCAATCGGGCGCGTGTCGGGGTGGATTGTCGTGAGAGACAGCTGGGAAATGAGTGTAATAAGAGATTCAGCGCTCCCACATGGCGACGCGACCTTTCCCGAGTTGAAGTCTGGAAAGTGAATGCACAGCAATCAGAAGTCGAGGATGCATCCGTCTTTCGAGCAGCCCGTTGCCAAGGCGCTAGAGCGCCACTGTGGCTCATCTTAGAAGCGGCGGCATTCACCCGTCGCCATCGCAACATTGGCAAACCTTGCCAACTCAACATCACCATCGCCTAACATGGCGAGACAATTACCCTTGCATCTCTCCCACAAGAGTGCGCTAGTGCTATTGCCTCCCGCTAATGTCGCTGCACCTATCGAAGGCGTCCGACGCACGCACGACAAGAATTTCGAGCGATGGCCTGCGCATATAAACCTGCTATACCCTTTCCTATCGTCACCTTCTGAAACTAGCGGGCAAGGCGAGGACTCGCACTCGTCTCTCAAGCCTGAAATACGTGTCCGTATCGCAAGAGCCGTTCGAGACATACGATCATTCCACATAACGCTCAATGCGGATCCACCCGGGTTCTTCAGCCACGGCAAAGGGGGCAGCAAAACAGTCTGGCTAGGTCCTACTACAGACAATGTCCAACGGCTTCAAGCAGTTCTGCAACAGGAATTTGCTGAAGTAAATGCAGATCGGCGGCCCTTCGTCCCTCACCTTTCTGTAGGACAGGTGAAGAGTGAGGTCCGCCTGGATGAACTCCGCACACTGATTAGAAAGAGAATAGCGGAACATCTGGATCACAGCCCAAATGATGAAGTCATGCCTGCAGCTTTGGACTGGCATGTTGATCAAGTATGTGTTATTCAACGTAATACCTACAATGATCGTTTCAAGGTAGTCGAGACTATCAAGCTGGGAAAGCAGTAGCATCGTTTGCGAGATCAGTTCTTCGAAAAGAACTCCCGGATTTGGGCATCCAACCATTTCACGTCTTCGGTCGACTGCCCTGGTCCGCCGGCCCTAAGTTGCTTGTCAGCTTCAAGTGTTCGATACATCCGGAGATGCAAACCTACCAGTGGCCCCAGATAGATGGAAAAACCCTCAATGTTCCCACGCCTGGCTTCATGTTCTGAACCTCGATTTCCGAATCTTCTGGTGGGAAATACAGATCTGTCTTCGCTGGCAGGACAAGTGTCTTCGCTTTGATACCCTTCATCGCTTTCTCAAAATCGCCATTATACGGTTCTTGCTGCGAGCAGTCACCAGCTTGCCATGTATGCGCCATGACCAGCATATTCTCTGGGTCTTTCGAGAGCGCCCAAGCTTCCCAGAAGTTGACAAGAAAGTCGTCCAGATTCTTGAATCCAAGCGTGGGTGCTGTCTCATACAGCTTTTCACGATAGAATGCTTGTGAGAACCCCCAGCCAGCATAAACGCGTCCAAGAGCCTTCAATCCGACCTCTCGGTTCGAGGATGCGAATTGCGCTGTTTTGCCTTGAGCAGCTAGAAGACTCGGCTTCGCAACTCCTGCTGAACTTGTTCCTATTGCAGCGTACAAGGCGCTCTTGACGCCTTCTAGGAAGACCTGGTTATGCAAGCTCGTCTTTGCACTTCCACAGAACGGTACCGCGAGGTCCATAAAGTCGGGGAACTGCGTAGCCCACTGGTACGTCTGTCCTGCACCCATAGACCAACCAAGGACTGCACGAGCATGCTTTACACCAAGATGTTTAGTGACGAGCTCATGCTGCGCTCTCACGTTGTCGTAGAACAGCACTTCTGGAAACGGGCGCAAACCTGGCATGTTGGATGGTGAAGATGACTGCCCGTTGCCGAATAAAGCAGGCATGATGATGTAGTATTCAGAAGGGTTTAGTGTCTTGTCAGAACCCGTCAGCCAGATGTTGTCGGAAATCGCTACATCATCGCATTAGCAGCTGTTCAGTAATGCTTAATTGGGGCTGCACATACTCCCTGAATACCATGTTGGATATATGATCGCAGGTAGCGATGGGTCACCTAATGTCTTGTAGGCGATGAAAGCGTCTGGAATCTCTCCACCCGACTTGAGCTTGAAGTTGCCCAACTTGTAGGTTTGGTAATCATCGCTTGTAGACATGCTCGTATCTAGAAAGAAGGGATATAATGTTATTTTAGGCAACTATAGGAGCGAAGGTCCATTTACCACCATCCAGAGATATGCACAATCACGCTGCCTATCTATCATCGCCATGCCCCTCAGTTCCAGCTTCCGTGGTAGACCCTGCCACTAAGCTCTGGCGTGGTTATCGTTCGTGGCGGGGTAGCTGAGAGATATGGTGGGGTACATGACGTTGACAACCCCGTCCCTTGCGGCAAATCGCCGTGTGTACCCGTCAGAATGGCCATGGCCAAACCTTCTGTACGGCCCAGAAACATATATCTTCTAGTAGCCTCGATGCAAATAGAACTTCTTAGTTTCAAGCGGCCTACCAAGGTTCCTACGATGGCGGCTCAAAAAGCCTCGGTGGGCATTCCGCGGCCGCCCCTTGTGCAATTGCAGGCTCGGAATTATATCCGCTATTTGCCGTAGAGCACTTTTTTGCGCGATTGATCATCTTTTACTAAACGGCAGTTGCACCCATACCTAGGTATCGATATAAAGACATCGTTCCCGTGATCATCAGTATAGCACAATTCTTCACCTGAATCACAACACTCAAACTCCAGACCTCATCATGGCAACCGGACGAGCAGATGCCGAAAAGGAGATAAAACGCAACCCACATGGCGACTTCAAAGCAGTCGAAGCCTCGCGCCCACCCTTCGACACATCCTCCTCCTTCCACTACACGCAAACCCCGAAACCCAATTGGACACCTGGTTCCGGTCCCAACGAGCCCTCCAGCTTGCAAAAGGCGCACCGCTCCATCAACCCCTACGAAGAAGGCCGACCCGTAGTACACAACTACAAGCTGCTCATCTCCGCCATTGTCCCCCGCCCAATTGGCTTCGTCTCAACAATCAGCGCAGATGGAAAAAGCACGAACCTCGCTCCGTTCAGCTACTTCAACCTCGTGAACCACGACCCACCAATGTTCGTCCTTGGGTTCGCGGGGGGCATGGACAAGGCTAAGGATACGCTGAAGAATCTGGTTGATACCAAAGAAGCTGTTATCAACATCATCACGGAGGAGTACGTCGAGGCGGCGAATTACACGAGCATCAATGCGCCGGCTGATGTGAGTGAATGGGCGTTTAGCGGGCTGCATGCCGAGAAGAGTAAGTTTGTCAAGCCGGATCGTGTCAAGGAGGCTGTGTTTAGTATTGAGGGAAAACTGGTGAATACTGTGGAGTGGACGAGTAAGAACCCTGCTACGCCGGATAAGAAGACGGGTGTGACTGCGTTTGTGGAGGGTGTCAACTTTTGGGTCAGGGAGGATGCTGTTGATGAGCAGGGTGTGCTTGTTGATCCTGCTGTAAGTATTGAGTGTGAAGATTGTGGGTGTTGGAGGTTACTAATGCTGGACAGGTTCTCAAGCCGATATCTAGGTTGGGCGGTATTACGTATGCGAGGTCGACGCAGGGGTTTGAGCTGCCGAGACCGGAGTACGAGGAGGTTACTAAGGATCCTGAGGTTGCGAAGTTGGCGAAGCCGAAGGGTGAAGGGCAGTAGGGAGTCTTATCGTGGCCGCGGGGCAATAGACATGTACTGTGTGCGTGGAAAGAGGGATGGCATAGACGCAAGGGTATAGACGAGTAAATACATGGCGCATACAACAAGAGATCACCTAACGGGAAGAGCGTCCTGTCGTTCGCAGCTCATAACTGTGCAGAAAAGAAGCAGAGGTATCATAACTAAAACTCGTCTACAAATTCGGATGTCGTTCCGCCTCACGTGGAAATCTCATCCCTAGCCAAGGGGAGCCCAATGAAGAAATTTAGACGACCTGCCCTGTACATCCTACTCCTCTAATCCAACTTCAACCTTTCGTCCCAACGCTTACAAGGCCATGACACCGGCGAAAGCGGCAGCAAAACCAGCGCCCATCACGCCAACTACGTTGGCCACGGCGGCACCGGTTCCGGTCGCAGACGCACTCGCACCTGTCGCGGACGCACCACTGGCACCAGCTCCAGTGGTAGTAGCAAGAGTGCCGTTCTCGCCGAGGATAGCCTGGTTGACCAGCCTCTGCACCTCTTGGTTGTACTTGTCGTAGTAGCTCTTCACATCGCTGGGAAGCGCGCTGTACCAGGCCGGTGTCTCGGAGAGGGTCTCGAGCGCGCCAACTTCGGTAACGCCGCTGGGAATCGAGTATGAAGCAGTCGCAACAAAGGATTTGAGACCATCGTGAGCGGATTTGGCGGCAGCGAGGTTGGAGGCTTGGGTGAGGGATGCGAGGCCCGTCTCGACTACGTTCAACACGGACGAAGCGTAACCGTCGATCTTAATATCGTGGATCAGCATTGATTACACAAGGTAATGGGTGGGGTAGACTGGAACATACATCGGTGAGAATGTTGAGGTTGGTGGGGAACGGTGTGGTGATGATAGCGAATTCTGCGACAGCAGTGCCAGCAACGGCAGTGAGGAGAGCGAGGTTCTTGAACTGCATGGTAACGGTAATTGCGAAAGTTGTGGAGAACGTTGGTAAAGAACAGGTGAACAGTGCCGTCTAAAGTTGAAACTAAGATCGAAGAATGACAGAAATAGCGATTGACAGAAGCAAGAGCGAGGACCTAGGAGCAACGAAACGCGTATGAGAGCAGGCAGCATCCACTTTATGTATACTTCAATTTGTGCATCAACACCCGAACGCGTATACTCCGCCACGAAACTCGGCTCCAGCGCATGGGTAATAATGTCGTGTCAGCCCGTCATCTTCGCTGTTCTTGCGCCATGCCGTGGTATTTTTGTTTTTAGTAACGAAAACCGTTGAGCGCCTTGCAGGTAAGCTGAAGATCTGTCAAACGGTGCCCCCCAACATGATCGTCAGGTCAACGCAAACCATCAATCGGGGGACCCACAAGCAAAAGATCAACGACACGCGTTCGATGTGCAAACTGCGATGAGGGCCACAATCTCAGGGTGTTTCGGATGATATTCAGGGGGGCGGTTATCTTGGATTCGGTGCGGGAATGTTTGGGACGGCCTAGGCCTCGTTTAGAGTGGGTTGCATTAGGGCCCACTTTGGCCCCGAACAAGCTTTTTCCCTCAATCGTCCCAATTAGCTGACAGCGAGGCCTCCCACTAGATCTATAAATACGCTCAACACAATTTCACAGCCTCGATATTCGAGGCGACGATTTCTCACCTAGTCTAATCAACTTCTCGTACAGCCGTCGTGGTTGTGATGCCTTCGCCGCTGGACTTCTTTCCTGTGATTTCGCGTTCTTCGCTGGAAGAAATGCTCTCGGCTTGCGCGCTGTGAGGGGGGCTGCTCTTGCTTTCTTTCCACCCTAGGAAGCCGAAACCGATGATGACGACGAGCCAGTATAGGTTGTATGAGATGACGGAGCCGTAGGTCGCGCTGTTTTGCCAGCCGAAAAGAGAGTTGAAGATACCCCAACTGAGCCGAAGTTGTCAGCGAGAGAATATCTGAATGGGAGTGCATGACTTACCCGCCATCGCCGTTTTCCAATGGTGAGCAACACTGATGTAGCAGTCAGCATACGATCTTCGGCTACTGTCAGAACAAAGACCTACGTTTACGTGCCACACACTCTTCCTGATATCGTAGCTACCAGGACCGGCACCGGCTTCTGCAGCACCCTCGCCAGCGAGCTTGACCCAGGCATTCTGTTCGAGATTCCAGACACCTTTGGAGAACAGACCCGCTGCAACCAGGTAGAGGAAGCACGTCGAGATGACGAGGAAGATTTGTAGCGAAGTCTTGTTGCCGCCCTTGTAGATGAGAAATCCGACCAAGGCACCCGCACCGAGACCACAGAGTACGGCGAGAGGGAAGCTGGTCGCTGGCGCACCGAGTCCGACACCTGCGATAAACCTGATGGACTGTTCAGCTCTGCGATGTAGAGACAAGACTGAAGTAACTTACAGCACTGCTTCGATGCCTTCGCGAAGCACAGTAACGAAAGGCAGGATGAACATGGCGTACTTTTCCGACCATCGCTTTAACCTACCCTTGATTGGTAGTTTCGAATCCTTTTGCTCCAGTACTTTGGAAATCTTCACACGCCATTTGTCTTGGAGTTTGCTAACGCGGAGCAGAGCAGCTCCCATCATAGTGATGATGACACTTGCGAGGATTGCGAAGGCGCCTTCCCAAATGTTTTCTGCAGCTTCGAAGGCATTGCGTCCAGCAGTGTAGAAGGTGCCAATGACGCCGGCGCAGATGACCAAGCAGATCAGAACACCCGCCCCAACGCCATACCAGACCTGGCGTACGAGTCGTTTGTGGACTGTCGCGTCATGTTCTGGGCCGAGGGTTTGCTTGAGGAATGCGAGGAGCACCGAGACGATGATGCTCGTTTCTAGACACTCGCGGAAGCAAATGAAGAAGACTTGATCAGTGTTAGCAATGATGGCGTGGTCTGCACCGCAAGGTGGAAGCCGACTGTTCTCGCATACATACCTGGCACAGCAAAGACGTTCGGCATCTTGAGGGACCTTGAGACTGTCAAAGTTGCGTTATTTCTTACCCTCACTGGGTATTTGATAAAGAACAAAGGACGGATCTAATCAGATGGGTGGACATGCAGCGACTCCCGAAGCTGAGGGTGGCTAACACGCGCCTGCCGTTCGTGTCGATAGCGTTAGACAAGAGCCGAAGTTCGGGCATGCACGACGACCCTGCCTCTTAATTTGAGTTTCTCCCGGTATCACGACGGACCGATCATGCTTCAGCTTTGTGCTGCGTCGGCTGCGACTCCGACTGCGATATCTCTGGTTGTCCTCTCCTGGCGATAGGCATCTACACCCAACCTCAGTCCCATTTCTCCTCTCTGTTTCCGACCACAGATGCTCCAATACCCTCTCAAACCTCCGAGTTATCTGATCCGCACCTTCACATGCCCAGCACGCCAAATCCAATCAAGACTTCGTGGCGCGGACTAGCGCAGGCTTATTGGTCCTTCGGCGCCGTCGCTTACCCCAGACCCTGGCCGATCATGGTCCAGATTATCAGATGGACCGATAACACCCGGTGAATGTCACCCCACAGCAAATCAAGCTCGACAAACTCGCTAGTCGTTACCCAAGACGTGGAAAATTCAATCTGATACTGGGATGATCAAACACGTCAGGCCGAGGTAAGTCTAGTTCGTGAGGGAAAAACACAGAAGCCCCGCTTTGCGACACTTTGTGGCCGCCTTCAGACCGTCGAGAACATGGGCTCATGATCTGATAACTCGGCGCCGAAGCATGCGGGCTTGAGACGGTGGAGGCTAAATGCTTAGAGAGTCTTATCTGATCTCCGCACGTCGGATCTTACGTCCTGCGTCTGACGAGAGTGTTCTTGCATCGGCACTAACGTGGGTGTAGCACATGAACTTCCTTAGTACAGTCGTACTCACAGCAGCCTGATCATCAGCGACGAGGTCTGACTGCATCTGATCCTCAGCACTCGCTTCGTGCGCCATCATGGCACTCTCAATATCGAGCCTCCTCCTTCCGCTCTCCCTACTACTATCAGTCACTACCTGCGCGACCGTCACATATGACTTCGACATAGCATGGACTTATGCGAACCCCGATGGGCAGGGAACGCGCCCAGTTATTGGCATCAACGGCCAATGGCCTTTACCACCCATCGTAGTCACGAAAGGCGATCAGGTCATCGTCAACGCAAAGAACTCTCTAGGAAATGAGTCGACGAGTCTACATTTCCATGGCCTGTACATGAATGGAACTACGCATATGGACGGCCCTGTTGCTGTCACACAATGCGGTATCCCTCCAGGCAGCTCCTTCACATACAACTTCACCGTGAGTTGCGCAGCCTCTGATGGATAGTCATTGCAGTCTTTAACCTAACTAGGTCGACCAACCCGGCACATATTGGTACCACAGCCATGAGCGCGGCCAATACCCAGATGGTCTTCGTGGCCCTCTCATTGTGCATGATCCCGAAGACCCATTCAAAGATCTCTACGACGAAGAAGTCGTCATAACACTTTCTGATTGGTACCACGATCTCATGCACAATCTCTTGGACGAATTCATCAACATCGCCAATCCTTCCGGCGCGGAGCCCGTCCCTCAAGCCGCATTGCTCAATGACACTCAAAACTTAACTGTCGCCATCCAGCCGGGAAAGACATATCTCTTCCGCTTGGTCAACATGGGTGCCTTCGCTGCCCAGTACGTCTGGTTCGAGGATCATACCATGCGCGTTGTCGAGGTCGATGGCGTGTACACGGAACCCATGGAGGCAGATATGATCTACCTGACCGCAGCGCAGCGGTATAGTGTTCTCGTCACTGCCAAGAACGACACCAATTCCAACTTCGCTTTCGTAGGAAGCATGGACCAGGATCTGTTCGATGCTATACCCGATGGGCTGAATCCCAATGTCACGGGATGGCTTGTTTATGATGACAAAAAGGATATGCCTGCCGCGAAGAAGATATCAGAATTTGAGCCTTTTGATGATTTCGCTTTGGTACCGCACGATAAGGAAGAGCTGTTTGATCATGTTGATCGGTCTATCACGCTGGACTTGAAAATGGATAACCTCGACGATGGAGCAAATTAGTGAGTCGCTGATCTACTGTCTCATGCTTGGACTTGGACTACTAGGAACTAACATTCGTCAGCGCTTTCTTCAACGACGTAACTTACGTCATCCCCAAGGTACCCACCTTGTACACCGTCCTCTCCACCGGGCCCAACGCAACCAACCCCACCATCTACGGCAGCAACACAAACGCGTTCGTACTTGCTCAGAACGAAGTTGTAGAGATCGTACTAAACAATGATGACCCTGGAAAGTGCGTATATCAGTCAAAGTGTAGATGATGCATTCATACTAACACCCATTCCCAGACACCCCTTCCATCTCCACGGCCACGCCTTCCAAGTCGTAACCCGCAGCGACGACGACGCAGGCTTCTACGACCCCACCAACACAACAACACCCCCCTCAACACCCATGCGACGCGACACCGTCCTCGTCCGACCAAACGGACACATCGTGCTGCGTTTCCGATCTGACAACCCTGGTAAGAAACCTTCCCATAGATACCACAATCTGCGTTTCCCCAACGACATCGCCTTTGCGTGTTTCCATAATTCAGCATACTGACATCCCCCCAAGGTGTCTGGCTCTTCCATTGCCACATAGAATGGCACGTAGCCTCCGGGCTAACCGCCACAATGATCGAAGCCCCGCTCGCCGTCCAAGCCCAACTCTCCCCTTCTTCCTCCAACAACGCGATCCCGCAATCGCATTGGGACGTGTGTGAGACGGGTCATGTACCCACGCAGGGAAACGCAGCGGGCAACACGGTTGATTACGAGGATCTGAGCGGTGAGAACAAGAGTCCGGGGCGGTTACCGGAGGGGTTCACGGCGAGGGGGATTGTGGCGTTGGTGTTTAGTTGTTTGAGTGCGTTTGGCGGGATGGGGGTTATTGGGTGGTATGGGTTGAAGCCTATTCAGGGGTGAGAAGGGAGGGGTGGGTGTGGGATGAGAGTGGATTTGATGGATCTATGATACCAAACAGATGGGTGTGGATATGATAGCTAGCATGGCTTACAGCTTGAAGATGTTGTAGGGTAACGAAGTCTCACTGACGCGACATACTCTTCTACAGCGTTAATGGATGATACTCAGGGAAGTAAGTGAGCAATTGAGTCTGTTTTTGATGATACTCCGGTGAGTGACTTCAAGTACAGACTCAATTGCTCACTTCCTTCCCTAATTATTATCTACTACCCTATATCACCACCTCTGTATGAAACCTCATACAGCGTTAATGGATGATAATCAGAGAAGTAAGTGAGCAATACAGTTTCTCCTCCAAAGTTTCATATCAGAATGAAGCTTTACAGGAGAAATTGTATTGCTCACTCACTTCCCTGATTACCACCCATTATCCTACATCACCTCCCCTGCATCACCCCCTCACTCCTCCCAATAATAACTCCACATATCCGTCCCCATAAAATCATCCGCATAACTCCTCCCCTTGCTCCCCGCAGCCGCCCCCGCAGCAACAATCAACGGCAAAAAGTGCTCCGCCCCACCGCGCGGATGCATAGTATAAGCGCCCGGCCAACTTCTCCAATGCTCAAACTTGCGTTCCCTCTCCTGCTCGCTCTCCGTCATAGCCGCGTCCGTAACAGCACCACTCCACTCCTTGTTCAGCGCCTTGAACTCTGGGTTCCGTGACGTGCCATCGAACATGAGACGCAGATTGTGGAATGTAGCGAAGCCGCTGCCGATGATGGCGATGTTTTGGGTGCGGAGCGAGGAGAGGGCGCGGCCGATGGCGTAGGATTGGGTGGGGGACTCGGAGGAGAGGACTGAGAGTTGGATTATGGGAATAGCGGCGGTGGGGTCGATGAGTTTCATCGGGACGAAGACGCCGTGGTCCCATGCTGTGGTGATGTTGTTAGAAATTGTGGGGAAAAGAGAAGGTTGGGGAGAACGTACGTCTTTTGTCGTCTTTCTCGCACTCGATACCGGCGTCTTTGAGGGCTTGTGCTACTTGCTCTGCGACTTCAGGACTGCCTGGCGCGTCGTGTTTGATCTCGTAGGATTCTGGTGGGAAGCCGTAGTAATCGTAGAGGAGTTCGTGTTTCGAGCCGCTGGATACGGTCACTTTGCTCGTGCTCCAATGCGCCGTTACCAGCACAATTGCTTTCGGCGCTTCAGGCGTCCCCAGTTTGAGTATCTTGGGTACCTTTGTCTTGAGCGACTTGGTGATGGCGGCGTGCGAGGGGTCGCCGAGTAAGGGCATGGGGCCGCCGCCGTGCGAGAGCGAGATGACGGGTGCGGGACGCGTCATATTGGAGCTGTAGGACGAGATTGGGAATTGCTGGATTCCTTGGAGGGGGTTGAAAGTTGTGTTGCTGGATGAGAGATCCGCGGATGTGGTTCGTTGGAGGCCGAAGATGGTTGCGAAGAATGATGAGGTGCGCGTGAATCTCATGTTCCTGGCAGCTGTAGGGACTGAACGCGGCATATATTCATGCTCAGAAGGAAAGAATGCATTGTCGGCTTCGGCATTTGAGTTGTCAGCGTACGAGTCGTGGGCGTCGGTGGCATGTTGAGGGTTTGTAAGATGGTTTGAGAGGGCGGAATTTTGCCGTGATACAGCTTTGTGCGGCTGGTCCGTGTGCCTGATTACATGTCAACACCATGAGTCGCGACACGATTTACAATACATAGGCACAAAGTAAACCGCCATCCACGTACTACTCTTCACGTTTATATACGGTACCGAGAGCGAATGGCACAAAAATCTTCCTCGAAATTGGCAGTACATTCATCACGGCACATTCACGAACACACAGAACCTTGGAAGTAGGAAGTAGAATGTATCATCGTTGATTCGACTACGCGAAGAGTGCGTGCCATACCCAACAAAATACGTCAAAAGCCCTCATAGCCTTAACACCGGGGTATCATCACTGTCATATCATGCCATACCATCCACCCAGAAACTCCTTTCGCCAACACACAACTCATCATATACCCAAAGGACACACAATGCTATCGTGCGCAACCCAGAAACTCCTGTTGATGTAAGAATACGGTCCCATTGTTGAGTACAGTGACGTGGAAATGCCTACCATTTGCGTGTGTACAACGTCAGGAACTCAGAGCGCCTGCAAGAAGTGATGAGCGTCTCTAGATGTCGTCTTCCATCTCGCCGCCTAACTGACTGTCAGTATTGTTCAACCAGGTCTCAAGGTTTTTGAGGTAGGAGTACTCACCGAGACCGTCGCCGCCGTCGGCGGAGTCTTCGGCAGACTTGTCCTTGACCACTTCTTCCTCAGAGGCGGGCTCCTTCTTGGCTGCCTTCTTTGGGGCGTTTGGGCCCTTGACGGGAACGCGCTTCTTGGTAGGGCCCTTCTTCTCCTTCTTGGCAGGCGGAGCCTTCTTCTTGGAGTCGGACTTCTCGGCCTCAGACTTGTCAGCGGCGGAAGCGGGAGGAGCAACATCCTCGGCGCCATCCTCAGCATCTTCAGGGACCTCGGAAGCAGCCTTGCGCTTCTTAGTGACCTTGGCGGCGGCAGCAGGCTTAGGATCACCACCGGCAGAAGCAGGGGCAGCGACACCGGCTTGTCCTAAGAAGGCGGCGAACGAGGGATGGGCCTCGAGAGCCTTCTTCTTGACCGGGGGCCCTGTGTGATGGGGTATCTCATTAGCGTAGTTCATATGCTACTGATGTGGTAGTACTTACACATCTTCTTGAGTGAGCCAGCAGTGTTGCCCGTAAGCGTGGCCATGACGTCGTAGTCGAACTATCCAGGTTAGCATATAATAGACACCATTCATAATGTGACATACCTTGTCGGGGGCAGTGGAGCTCAGGAAGGCCGCGGCCAGCAGCTTGGTCTCCTTGTCCTGGAAACCGGAGAGCAGAGCCTCACCCGCAACGACCTCTTTCTTGGGAGGCATCTTGACGATGTATGTGGGAGTGGTTTTGATTGAAGAAGGAAGAAGTAAGCTGCAAAGCGCGGAGTTTGGAATGAAGCTGTTGGAAGCTGTGGGTAAAGGGAAGAGGGAAGGAAGAAGGAAGTTGTTGTGAGGGAATAAATGTGGGGTTGTTATTGTGGAAGAAGACGCAGTGAAGTTGGAATTCGCGCAACGCGCAAACGGGAAATTACCTCTAGGTTGTCAAGCTCGAATTCCGACGCTCTCATTCGTCGAGTAGTCGTACGTCCATTGCTGTTGCCTATTCGAGGTGAGGAAAGGTATGGTAGTGATGGGCAACATGAAGGTCATGTGTGGACCTTCGCATGGCAATGCTACGGTGACTACGATTGAGTACCCACGAACACCAGAACATAGCCAAACAATACTCACTAGGGTATATTTTGATATGAGTTGACGTGAGTCGAAATGTATATCTTCAGGCTGTTGTAAGAATAGTCGCAGTATTGCTACACCATATTGACATAAGAAACATGCCGCCACAGCGGGGACCTCGTAGACATTGGCATAATGAGTTTGAGACGAGTGGTATGAGTTTTTGATACTGATGCTTTCGTGAAGAGAAGAAACGACGGCAAGCATACTGAGATGAACATTGAATACCTTGGGATGTCTAAATGTTAGTTGTGATGGAAAGAGAAGTTGAACTGAGCAACGGCGGGTAGTAGACTGGCAACCTACAGACCAGACAATCAGATTCCTTTGGATTTGTCAGGAACGCCCATTTGACGCGTGTTCTGGGCTTCTCATTTCCACATATTTTCGTCAGCTGTAGAGTTCACGATCCGAACAAAATGAAGCCGAGCGAGGGTTCCTTGGCTTGACATCGTTTACCACTACGGCCATAATAGCGACGGGATATCTATCCTTCCGAGGCGAACGCAGCACCAAAGCGACGGGAGGCAATATCAACAATCAAGCAACGGACCGACCAACTCATCAGAACCGGGGATCGCGATGCGGGCATGATACGACGTCGCCTCTGGGCCCCACTTTCCGATGGAGCACACGCAGGCAGCACACGAATCGGGACTGTTGGCGAGCTGCAGGCGTGCAGCCGTTGCCAAGGTCTTGAGTCGACGTGTTGATATCTCGGAGCGGCGCAATTGAGGTTGAGCAATTCGGCGAGGAGGCTGCAATAATCGGATGACAGGCGTAACGTTGCGGTGGGGTGTCTGGCAGCACTACGGTGGCGCTTGAAGCGCTGGCTACGGCATGGTGGTTTACAGCGGGATGGTGGCTGGGGTAATGACAGGAGGAAGCGACATGCAGTCGGTTGGCAACGCTAGCAGTATGGCCGAATAGCCCTGAACATGAGTAAAGCGCCGGTCAGGAGGCGGTGCAGGATCGCGAATACGAGGTGGTGAAGCGGATGAAGTGGTTAAGAGACAGCTATTGCAGGCGTGAGGGAAGTGGAGGCTCATCCGGTCAGTGCAGAGGTGCATGGCTAGGCCCGTGGTGCAAAGAGCGGTAGCCGGGCAGGCCGCAGCTTGGGTGGCACTTCTGGCGTCTATGGGCGGTCGCTGGCTGCGGTGCATGACGGTTTCGGTTCGAATGCGCGTCTAGACATGATCTGCGACCAGCGCTGAGCGGGCCGTGCCAGGAACAGGCGCAATTTTTGTGCGCACTGCCTGTCGGCGCCCGCGTCCTCGACCTGCGACGACGGGACCGTCGACGTTAGCCTTCCATTGCTATATTTCTGACTTGGCTGCTATTTCCCCTTCATCCCTGGGTGGCTTTCTTTTTTGTATAACACGCCTCATCGCACCTGCCGATCTGTCCATCGCTCCTTCCTCCGTCGACAGCAGTGCCCCTCACCAGAAGACATCCCCGCGGAGACACTCGCCAAACAACACGACGCTGCCGATCCATTCCTTCACACGCGTTGGCTATATATCGGCCCTTCTCAAACACACAAGCCAAAATCCGGCGGGCGTCCATCACCGATCGCCGTCATGTCTTCCCACCCGAGCCTCACCAGCACGTACCGTGCGCGCGCCTCACTACCCACGACCGGGCCCTTGGCTTCCTACCTATTGAGCCTCATATCCGTCAAGCAGACGAACCTCTGCCTCTCCGCCGATGTCGAGACGTCGGCCGAACTCCTCCAACTGGCCGAAGATGTTGGTGACTCAATCTGCGTGCTCAAGACGCACTGCGACATTGTCGTCGACTGGTCAGACAGGACAGCACAGGCACTGAGAGAGATTGCCAAGCGGAAATGGTTCCTCATCTTCGAAGACCGAAAGTTTGCGGACATTGGTGGTATGTCATGTTGGCTCGTAGGATGTTCACTGGCGGGGCAGTCTCTAACACAGCACAGAAACCGTACAGAAGCAGTACACTTCTGGACACCACCGCATTGCGCTTTGGGCCGAGATCACCAACGCGCATGTCATTCCTGGCCCGGCCATCGTCACCGCGCTCGAGAAGGCTGCCGATGCCACCATCGCCAAGTACAACACGTCCGTAAACACCGAAATCTCTGCCACACGGCAAATCAATGGCCTCGACGACGATGATGACGAAGAGGACGATCAATTCGTACAACAACAAAGAAACTCGGCGATTGAGTCACCCATCGAGATGGAGGGCGAGGAGAGGCGGCTGAGCATCAAGGCTGCCGACCGCAAGCACAGCGTCGTCAGCGTGACAACCTCGATATCCATGCGCACAGAGAGCATATCGCCGCGTCCAGAGCCAAATGCCAACGGAGAAGAAGTCTTCAACTTGGACGTAGCAACAGAGCTCATCCGACTTGGCCCACCACCGTTCCTCCGGTCGCTTCTGTTGCTTGCCGAGATGAGCTCTGAGGGCCACCTCATGACACCCGAATACCAGAAGCGGACCGTCGAGATTGCACGCAGCCGTCCCGAGTTTGTCATGGGCTTCATTGCGCAACGAAGCTTGAACACCGAGCCAGAGGACAACTTCATTACCATGACACCGGGCTGCCAGCTCCCGCCGCCAGGCCAGGAAGGCAAGAAGCTGGGCGATGCTCTAGGCCAACAATACAACACTCCTCGCAAGCTGATCTTTGAGCAAGGCTGCGACGTCATCATTGTCGGACGAGGCATCGTGCGCGCACAAGACCGCAAGGCGGAGGCAGAACGATACAGAAAAGCTGCTTGGTCAGCCTACGAGGAAAGGATCAAGAAGGCGTAGATGACTTGTCTACGCGCTATCTACTATAGCTGATATATACCCCTGCGATTCGCAGTTAGCATGCTGCCTGGAGCAATTGTGTACTTTGGTGCCTCTTCAACTACAGAAACATCAGATACAGGATATTTTGGGGGCGTTGGAGGTCATTTCCACACACATGAAAACGCATATCACGGCGTTACGATTGCTGGCTCACGTATGAGAATACAACACCACCGTGCATGCACGCGGGATTGATTACAATTTATGCTCCCAAAATGACCCAGATAACCCGTTGTGCTGCCATCACACATGAGCATGGCTTGTTGGCCAGTGGTATTTTCGAACAAAAATGTCATAACTTGACTAGCAATGCCGCGTGTCAAGGTTTCGTGAAATCATATCCTGTCTATTATGGGTAATCTAGCAGCTGCGTCGTATCGCACATTCACGAATGCCTACGTCGCGTGGGTCCAGGCGCGCGGAGATGTGTGGGGAAAGAGTCGGAGCTCGGGCCTAACGCCAAAAAGTTCGCGACTCTTCTCTCGCATGCGCATGCGACAGCTTCCATGTCACTCTACTACGAAGCCGCGGCGGTCCTCGCAAACACCGAGAACACAGGCGGGTCTCTCAAGTCGCGCATATACGGCAAGAAAGACTTGAAAAGCACACCAGGCCAATTGTTTGCGCTCATTGCGGAAACGTCAAAATGGTCCATTGTGCTCAAGGATGTGATTGAGAAGACCAAATTGCTGGCAGAGGAGAGGAAGGTGGGTAGTTTACTGGCAATATTCTGCGTCGCATCCTGATGTTAATGTATTTTGAATAGCTTACACCAATCCTCGCTCTCCTTCTTACCCACGATCTGCTGCTCGCGAAGAACGGTGTTGCGGCAGCCGCCAACCATGTCCTCAAACTCGCCATTACCAGACACAAAGCCCGTCTGAGCGCCGAGCTCACGAAAGCCCGCATACGATACGGATACGCGACTATAGAGGCATTCAGGGAGGCTGTTAATGATGGCGAGCTTGAGAAGGATGAGGGTGATGCGCCCAAGAGCCGCCATCCTCGCTGGGTGCGCATCAATACCGTCAAGACGACGTTGCAGCAACAGCTATCGACCACATTTGCCGGATTTGTCAAGACTGAGGATCTGAGCGAAGTTCTTTCTGCGCCTAAGAAGTCGAAGATATACTACGAAGACCCCAACATACCGAACCTACTCGCCTTACCCTCTAAGATCGATCTAAGCAGGTCAGTCGCGTACACAAAGGGTCAGATTATATTCCAGGACAAGGCTTCGTGCTTCCCTGCCTATCTGCTAGATCCGCAGCCTGACGATGGCGACGTTATCGATGCTACAGCGGCACCAGGCAACAAGACAACACATCTGGCAGCTATCGTATCGGACCGCAGGCGACCGGGTGAAGAACAGAAGGTTATTGCGTTCGAGCGCGACAAGGGCAGAACCTTCACGTTGCAGAAGATGGTCAAGCTCGCATCAGCGGACAGCATCGTTCAGGTCAAGGGCAGTAGCGACTTTATCGCTGCGAAGCCTGGATCCGACGAGTATGCCAACGTCGGTGCTATACTGCTCGACCCCAGTTGCTCCGGTACTGGCATAGTTGGACGTGACGATGCGATCAAGATGCATCTACCAGAATCACCAAACAGTCGCCCAGCACCGCAAAAGCCTGAGAAAGGCAAGAAGCGGAAGAGAGACGACGAGCCTAAGGAAGCTGACCCTTCAGCGACGCTTGACTTGGATATGGATGAATCAACACCTGAAGAGACACCAATGCACGGCAAGCTAGCCGAGCGACTGACAGCTCTATCATCCTTCCAGCTCCACATCCTCAATCATGCTATGCGATTTGAGAACGCGCATAAGATCACGTACTCCACATGTTCCATACATTTCGAAGAGAACGAAGGTGTTGTCTTCCAAGCACTAGCGTCTTCGGTCGCAAAAGAACGGGGCTGGTCGATTCTCAAGAGAGATCAGCAAGTCGATGGAATGAAGAGGTGGCATAGACGTGGGGTGTGGGAGGACGAGAAACTGGAGATTGATGTGGATGAATCTTTGAAAAGTGACGTACTGGAAGCGTGCATTCGGTGTGATAAGGGTACGGAAGAAGGCACGATGGGTTTCTTCGTTGCTGCCTTTGTCAGGGATGGTAGTTCACATTCAGCACCGATCATGGAAACTGCAGTCGCTGAAGTTGAAGATGAGGAGTTCAATGGGTTTAGTGGAGATGAGATGGTTGAAGAGACAGTAAAGCCTGTGGAGACACCGGCGGCTGATAGCGCTGAGAAGCGGAAAAAGAAGAAGCGCAAACACTGAAATATATGAGAGGAATAGGCAGTCGCTCAAAACCTGGTAGCAGAGGAAAGAGTATCTGGTGCCAGGACCTCAGACCTTGAACCAGTACGAAAGCCACCCTTTCACTGCACCATTCAATACACTGGCCGTACCTATTCCTTATCCGCCAAACCCTTACCATTATTCAATGCGACACGACTCCCTATCTTGACGCCCCCAACATATCAACACCAACACCATGACACCCGCCCTCCGTGACAGCCTCTCCAGCCCCCTAACCATATCCACAACCCACACGGCCGCCACCTTCCCCGTCACACCCCCCGTCCACCCAGACCTCTCCCGCCCCCGCCTCAAACAAATAGCCCGCTGGATCCGCGACGAACTCGACCTGCGCGTCGCCCGCGACGGCCCGGACGTCCTCCGCCCAGACGACGTGCTAACCCTGCACGAAACGCTCGTCGCCCTCCGCCAAGCGCAAAACATCACCATCTCCGTCCTGCGCGCAACCGGCATCCACAAAGCTGTGCAAGACGTTGCGGGCGTGGCGACGCGGTGGCCGAGCAGGTTGTGCGACGACTGCGACAAGATTGTAGACAGTTGGACGGCGAAGTTTGGGCCGTTTAGCGAGATTCATCCGTTTTTGTATGGGAGGGGGGGCAGGTTGGAGGGGATTGCTAGTGTAAATGAGTATTCTAGGGAGGCGTTGCTGAAGCGCTGGGCGGAGACTTGTCCGGAGAAGATTCATCCGAAGAGGAGCCATAAATTGGGGGATTTGGGGTTTGTGGCTGGGACGTAAGTTCGACAAAAACGTTGCTTGGATGAGACTCGCAGATGGGGCTGATGTTTGTTGTAGGTGGTGGATCAACCCTCTGTTCGCACATCACGCTGGCATCATCGGGCTTGAGGCATGCGATGGCGGTACGACGTACGACAAACACGGTGCATATGCTCTTCTACTCAAGGATACGGGCGAGATTGAAGCCTCGTCCGAAGAACGCTTTACCTACCGTGTTCCGCAGAATGACAAGGGTAAGTTCCGTCTTACCTCTGCTACACCCAAGAGTCGAGATCCCGTCAGGGTACTTCGCAGCCACAGCATCAACAGCGTCTGGGGACCAAAAGCAGGTGTGAGATACGAAGGCCTGTACAGCGTCCGAGGCTGGTCCATCAAGCAAGCCAAAAGCAGTAACCTTGCTGGTGGGCAATGGAAAGAAGGCGATATCTTATTTGACGTACTCTTTGAAAGAACCGACTCAGTGCCCATGGCGGTAGTCACCAAGCGACCCACAGCGACCGAAGTCGACGACTACGCCGAGTACAAGCGTCTCCGCAAAGTCAACCGAGACGGTAAACGCAAGTCACACAGCACCCTTCCCGTAGGCGCCAACAAAGGCGATTTCTCAACCCCACTCAAGACAGCACCACCAGTCACACCGCACGTAGTCCCCAAACCCCTCCCGACAGACCCCCCATCGCTCGAACCCCGCAAAGGCATATTCAAACACCTCCACTTCGACGAGGAAGCCCACGTCCACGTCCTCGACAAAGAAGACGTCATATCCCCCAAATCCGTCCCCGAAGCCGACCCCCTCACCACCACCGCTACAATGAGCAAAAGCAACACGCTTCTCGTCCCCGCAAAACCCAGCCGCACAAACACACACAGCAAAGCCGATGTATCCACAACAGGCGGCGAACCGCGCAGACACGCCAGTCCCGCGGGTTCAAACGCCAGCAGCGCTCACACCCACGCTTCAGCTACCACGTTCCCCGGCATCAACATCCGTGAAGTCGCACCGTGGATTGACTACGATGCTGATTTGTCATTACCTTCGCCACCGGAAGACTCGACGATTGTGCACCAACGGCCTATTATTACGCAGTCTATTGCTACGGACTCTATCAAAACGAGTATTTCGCGGGATAATTTTGGTACGCCGGTGGAGGCGGATACGTCGAGTCCGGGTGGTGTTGGTGGTCATGGGAATGGGAATGGGAATGGGAGTATTGATGGGGGCAGGCACGGGAGAAGGGGGGATGTTGAGTTTGGGGACAGTCTTAGTCCGCATGGACACGGACACGGACATGGACATGGACTTGGGGTTGGTAACGGGAAGAAGGATGGAGGCAAGAGGAAGAGCATTCTTGTGCGGAATCGGAATCCGGTGGGGAGGTTGTTTGATGGGGTTGTTGAGGATGATGCGGAGGGCGAAGAAGAAGAAGAGGAGGAAGTGGACGAGAAGGTAGGGAAGTGGAATACTCCTACTTTAACGACACCTACGCTCCACGACTTCGCCGACGTTACCTCCCTAGACGACCCTTTTATCGCGGATCCTCCTCCACGGATATCACGACGACCGAGACGGCCCTACGTAGCGACTAGGGATCTCATCTCACGATCTAGAATCCTAACGCCTGTGGGCAGTCCTGTCTGTATCCTTCATCCTGAGCGCGTCGGGGAAGTACAAAAGGAACTCGCTGAGTCAAGCGCAGAAACCACGTTGAGAGACGTGATGAAGAGGGTGGATGGTGGTGTTGAGATGGGTCGTTGGCGTTATATCTAGAACAACCGCAGAATTCCTACTATTATCTTCATGGAGATGGAGATACGCTCACTTTGAACAGTGATGAACCCTGTCGATCCATGTACATTCCACCTCTATTCTTACTCATTCTCATGTCCATCTCCAATCCTAACGTATAACGTCACGCCCTTACCTTGGTTTGGTACCTTAGCGCGAATGCGGATATCCAACCGTAGGTGTACGAGGGTCCAGTACAATCCAGTTCAATCCAGTCCAGCCCAGAGCCCGCCATGCCAGGTCACTGGAACCTCATGCATTAGCGCCGAGCGGGACTGTCTAGCGGGCACGCTTGCATGCACCGGTCCCATCAAATATTTTCGCGGCTATGCTGCACTAACTCCAAATGACGTGTGGGTCGGGTTCACTAATCAAGATTGAGATGGTCCCGGTATTGGCCGACGAGGAAGCGCCGGGGCCTGATGGGGGCGGAAATGGGAACATGGAGCCTGCTTGCGAGGTCTGTGGACTTTGTGGGCTTTGTGGAGGTAGTGACATATCGTGGACATGGTGATGGGGCTGTGGAGGCGGCGCGTGCATGGTGCCGTTTTTTTCGCGGGTCCGATGGTCAAGCTTTTTTTGCTTCTAAGTGTAAAGATGAGGAGCTTGACGTCAAGGCTGTTAAGTTACGGGGGCGCGATCGCTGTGCTTCAATTTTCAAGGGCAAACTTGTTACTTGGACGCCTGATTAACAGATAATGAATGGGGGTATCGAATTTGCTATTGCGGGAAATATACATGTGGGTCAATGTTTCGCTTCACTTGGTGGTAGCGAGACAGGAGACGGCTCATTCATCTTTTCCGCCTCTCTTGTGTCTCATCTAAAGCTTGATAAAACTCAGCGACTGGCCATGCTGGCTCTCCTAGCCTCGAGCACAGCATCCTCGTGAGTGGGAGGTCCCTCGTAGTTCTTCTTTCCCCAGACAAAGTACCAGATGGTTGAGATGACGACGACGGCGGCAAGGACGACGGAGGCGTAGTTCATGGACGCAGGCGTAACTTCGCGGAAAGTGGGCATGCAGAACAGAGGGGTTGCAAGGGCGGACCAGGCTGTTTGTTGTTAACGATTGCGCTATCACACTGCAATAGTGATGTAACATACCAAGGGCAACGACGTTGCAGAACGTGCCGAGCATGCCGAGATGGAACGCGCCATCCTTGACCTGCTTACGGCCAGTCATGAGCGAGACAAAGATAGGTGCAGCGTAACTCAATGTCAAGCAAATGACACCAACACCGGAGAAGGCGTTGAAAGCGGCGGCAGCACCGAAGTAGATGAGGCCGAGAGCGATCTGGACCACCATGCTGAGCATCATGGCGTTGACTGGGACATCGAGGTTGGTGTTGACAACCCTCCACAGCTTGTAGCCGGGAATGGCACCGTCACGAGAGAAGGCCCAGGTAGCGCGAGACGCAGCTGTCGTGCAGCCGATACCGCAAAGCAGACCGAGGACGAGGAGGGGAACAAGAAGTCCGATGGCACCAGCGGAGGACCCTACGGCTTCCTTGATGATGACAGGCGTAGGCTGGCCGGACAAAAGACCTGCGAGCATGGCTTGGTCGGGCAGTACGAAGACGAGAGGGATAAGGAAGACGAGGCCAGCAACGGTGTTGAACGCGACGGTCGCGACCATGGCCTTGGGGACCTGAGTGGCAGGTTCGCGAACTTCTTCGCACATGCTACGAATGTGTTAGCGTTTGGACAATTGTTGTTAAAAATTACCGCTTGTAGACACGTATAATGTCGCGATGGAGTGTTGCTTGGGATGTCGCTTAGGAAATGTCGCATGGGATAGTCGCTTGGGAAAGTGCATTGGGCAAGGAAAATCTGCTGCAAGTTGCTTGGGCAGAGTAGGGGAGGCTCACGAGATGATCATTCCGGTCGATGAAGTCGCGTAGGCTGCGTGCAGTAATCCGACCATGAAAGACCATCCTGGGATCCATCCGGAGTTGGAGGGGTCGAATTCAGTGAAGACGTATTCGGCGCTGTGGCGACCATTTTTCGCAATGGCAAGGATGCAGACGATAATGGCAATCACACCAGCAAAGGTCCAGAAGATGGCAAAAGTCTAGATATCTGTAAGTAACACATCCGGTAGCCGTTTGGGGGGAATCTCACATCCAACCATGGTAGGTATTTGTTTCCAAAGGCAGACACGGCGTTGCAAAGGAGTGTGATGCCAAGGAAGATGAGGAAGACCTGGTAGGGTGATCCTGCCATGATACCAACACCAGGTTCGCTTTCGTAGACATTGACGCATGCCACAAGGAACAGCGCGGTAGCAAAGTTGACGGATAGAGTAATGGTAATGTTGCCAACTACGAAACACCAGCCACAGATCCACGAAGCGATTTTCCGATAGGCGGGCGGCGTGATCATGAAGGTCTGGTAGTAGACACCACCACTGGTCGGGTAGACACTGGTGATCTCACCAAGGGATGCGGCGACTGCGAGAATGATAAGCGATACGGCGAGCCATCCCCAGATGATGTTGGTGGGACCTCCGCCAACTACAGGGTAGTAAAGGGTAGTAGCCAAGCCGTAAGGGACGGAAGCCAGGACAAAGGACATGAAGGCCACCTGGAGAGTGGATCTTGATCGGATCAGTTCCGACTTGTAGCCCATGGCAGCCAGAAGGTTGTCGGCATCAGCGGGAACGACATCGTCTCCGGATCCAGAGTAGGTGTTGCCCAGCTTGGTCTCTTTCTCGGGCGCGCCGTTGCGCAGAGAGTGGTCGTGCTCAGCGGCATACGCATCTGACTGCGTGCCGTACCTGTAGTCGGACATGAGGGGCGTGTCGCTTTGGTCCTGGGTCTGGGGGACTGAGAGAGAGGGAGAGTTGGGGAGTTGTCGCAAAGCAAAGCTCTGGGACATGTCCCCAGCGGCGGATCAGCGCAGGCTTTGAAGGGCTGCAGAGGCACGTCAGTCGGCGCATGGTCCAGGCCCGCTAGCCAGCATGTAGACAAGTCGCCTTAGACTACCCACCCGAATTTCAGATGGCAACAGACGCGGAGCTTGGCGGGCCAATTGCTGGTGGAGGGTGGCCGGATAGGGCTGTTTTACTGCGCCGAGAAAATCACCGACTGAGTGGGAACTACAGTCTAATGCATCCGCGTTCCGTCGCCTAGGTGTTGAGGTTTTTTCTAGAAGTGGGCCAGAAGCTGAGCCGCCGTGTGCCGACGAGCAGCCGGCGATGAGAGGACCCTGACGTGGTCTTTGGAGGTGCGCACGTTGCTGAGCCTCACTCGGCTGTTGCAGAGTTTGCAGGGCAATCGCAGTGAACGCGTGGGGTGATGTTACTTCCATTGCCAGTTGCTGGCTTGCGCGCCAATGGGGGTCGCCGATGGCTCGAGATTGGCGTCGTAGCGGGCGTCCAGCGGGCGTCCATCTCGGCACACGATCCGTATTCGTGGGTAGAGTCCGGGGCGCTGGTCGCGTGTGCATAACGCGCTGAAAAACACATGGGAGGCGTTTGCGGAGCCAGCCCAGATATCGAGATAGGGGTGAATGGAGATGTCAGTGTCGGCATGCCAGAGTGGAGTCGGCATTTGCTGCTACACCTGCCAGCGCCTTCCCCTCGCTCCTTCGCTCCTTCCGTTGACGACGCGCCCTAACATGTCGCATGCGGCAGAAGCGGACCCAAACCAAACTTGGCAGCATGAGGCGTTCCATCGCCAGCATAAAATGGCGATAATGGGCGTCTGGAGCAGCGCCAGCCTTGCGTCGAATGCTGTGTAACTGTGTCGCCATGCATCACGAGATTGTAGCCCTGGAGGAGCATCAGCAGCCCCTCCCCATCCACGGATTCACCTTCCCGTCCTCCACAACCCACAAGCTGACCGCGTACAAGACCACCGCGACTCGTGAAGAGCTCCACTCGCGCATCCACGATGCAACGATAATAATTACTACCACCATTAAGCTTGATGCCGAAACATTGCGCCCCAGTGTTACTCCGAACCTCCGCTATATTGCCATATCCGCGACCGGAACAGACCCTGTGGACCTGGACGCCTGCCGGGCCCGCAATATTCGCGTTACAAACTGCCCGGGGGCAAACCTCGACGCGGTTTCGGAACATGCCATAAGTCTGTACTTCGCATCCAGAAGGCGCACCGTCTTGCTGGATCGCATCACTCGTGCGCACCCCAGCGAATGGAAGACGGCGGGTAGCGTGAAGGACCACATGCGCCTGCCGGACGGCATGCCTCCGATGACCTGCAAAGATGAGGTTATGGGCGTTATCGGCTATGGGGGTATCGGTAGGTCTTCATATCCTAATCAGGATGAGAAGTCCTGGGCTGACACGGGGTGATAGGCAAGCGAATAGCTGCGCTAGGGCAAGCATTGGGCATGCGCGTACTTATCGCGAGTCGAAAGACACCAGCGACGCCTCCCGTAGACACCGGGCTCCCAGCCCCTGACGCCTCTGACGACCGCATACCCTTTGACGATGTGCTCCGCAACTCCACAGTCCTCGTCCTAGCTCTACCGCGAACCCCCGAGACGCTCAACCTCATCTCTACCCCCGAGCTCGAGAAGATGCATCCGTATGCCGTCATAATCAACGTCGCGAGAGGCGGCATAGTACACGAGGCTGCTGTAGTGCAAGCCCTGAAGCAGAGGCGCATAGCTGGCTATGCGACCGACGTATACCAGGTGGAACCACTTGGTGGACCTGCAGATACCCCACTGTTGGAGGAAGACGTAAAGGACCTCAACATTACCCTGAGTCCGCATGTGGCATGGTTTTCGACAACGTCGATCAAGAACCTTGGTGAGATATTGAAGGCGACTGTAGAGGGCATGGTGAGCGGCAACGAGATCAATGCCATTCTGTAAACGAAAGATATCGCAAATGGAGGAACCCCGAACACGAGCACACATGCTCTCGTGGGGTACCTCCATCATCAACATTGACGTCCACAATCCAGTGAGAATTGCAAGCACGTCTAACACCTGGCCATATCCACAACAAAGGTTCCTGCGTTTCTACCGAAATCCTCACAGCTCAGCCATCCCCTGGACCATACCATGTGAGCGTATGGTCGTATCAAGGTATAAATCCCAGAACGTATGCGAGTTAGTCAAGTGCGGTGCGCGGTTTTCGTACATGTTTTTTCTCACTTTCACTTTCACTTTCACTTCAAGACACGTATTTCCTCTGCGCGTGATTCTTCCGCGTTTCGTTTGACGTGCTCCACTCCACATGCGTTCCAATGGATGTCATTTCGCTACCGTTCTTTTCATACTGTGCGCCCACTCAGAGCATGCCAAAAGGTCGAAAAAGTCTTCAAAACTGGTACGAGCGTCTCCTGTCACCGCTCGTTGTGCGACAGGCGGAGTCTGTCGGCCCGTGGCACTGCAACCGTCCCCTTCGTATGAGACCCTTCGCTTGAGAGCAACCTCCCGCACGCGCTCCCTTCCCCGTCCAGACACGCGACACTCCTGGCCGATGCCCCCATCTTGTGGTTGAGTTCAGCCTATGGTAACAGCATAGACCCCACTGCGCAACATGGCTTCGTCGGGCGAGAGCTCTAGCGACTGCTCCTTCGAAGGTTTCTACACCAATCAAGATGACCTTTGGAGCGCCCATTACCTGTTCCCTAAGATCGGCAAGGAAGCCAGCGAAGAATTCGTCCAATTCTTTCGGGATCGGGGCATAACAACGCCTACGCTAGACGATAGCGCCGAGCAATATCTCAAGCTGCAAACGACGCTCTGGAAGAAGCCCTCTCGCGTTACAAAGCCAGGCCATCAGTCTTTGAGGTTTATGGACGCTGCCCAAACCTATCGCTGGAGCTGTGATCAGGTTCTCGCTGAGCATGCAGAGCTTGTCATACAGCTCCTCGAAGGAAGAGGATCCGGAACACGATATCAAATAATGTGCGACGTCGTCTTCATCTTCAATGACAATTCCCAGGAACCCTGCGGCAACCCCTCCTGTCCAGATACAGAGAGAAAGGCCACTGGACAAGCTCAACACTCTCGCGTCGTCACACTCGAGCCGCTGCTTGACTGGGGAACTGTTGAGCCGGCCTCAGATATCATCGTAGCTGCCGGTAGGATCTTTTCATTTCGCCGCAGCGGACCAAGGATGAAGGATCCATTGTGGACACAGGTGGTTAGAAAGCTGGTGTCTCGAGGTCAGCAGCTGCCCACCTACTGTCTGGGCTGCATCGGAGAGCTTGTTGACAGGCATGCGGAGGTGCGTCTCGTCGAACATCCTATATATGTATGTTACTGCCGATAACCCAACATCATGACAACCTTGTCGCATGCATGGAAGCATTTACTGATTTTGTCTACAAAGGGGCTCTTCGATCAACCTCAAGGAACTGGACACTTCCATTCCCTAATACGGCCTATTCGGCGTCCTACATCGAAGGAAGATTTGTACGATCTGAGGGAGGATGGCGACTTGAGGGACGATTGGAGCGTTGAAGGGCTGGCCTGTTCAACTACTGGCTCGCTATACCTCGATGGCGCCCCGGACGAATCTCAACATACAGAGCCCGTTGACTACACCTCTTACCACAGTCTTGGAATCTTTCCTACGCTCAAGGATCGCGAGGCCTCATGGACAAGTGCATACAATGTCCTCTTCGTTGGGGGCACAAGGAGCGCTGGTGAACCGCTTTCTCCACAGTGCTCTCCACGCTCTTTCACAACTCCGCTGGATTCAACTAGTCTCAACTGTGTCTACTCCCCACGCCCATCCTTGAGCTACCCTTACAACACCCCGCCGCCGACTCCTGATACCCCAAAGAAGCGCATCTCAAAGACGCGCATCTACGTCCATCGAGATCCGGAGTCTGTACAACACGAAGATTACGAAAAGCTCGGCAGTAAGTCACTGCTACCAGACAGTATCCCAGATTTCGGCAGCGGTAGTCGCAGGTTCGGTCGCGATATCGATACTAACGCTGTCCGCGGCTTCTTCACCGGTCACCGTATAAAGCGAGAGAGTATGGCCAGAGCGAAGGGCACCGACATCCGCAACTTCTTCACGGTGATAAATCCTGAAGGCCCCTCGACACCTCAACGCGCGGTCAAGACCAAAAACGTCGATGGCGACGATACGGACTTGAGCGATGTACCATCCGACATATCAGAACAGGAATATGACCCAGATGGACCGGGCGGCGAGTATACGCCTGCGAAGAACAAAGGCAAAGCATCGTCAAACAAAAAAACGCCAAGCCCTCTGTCAAAACCCGCAGGCAAGAAACACTCACCGAAGGCGCCCATGTACCGCAAACGCGACCCAGCCGCTAATTATACCGCGCCATTTGGCGTCACCAAAGAAGCCTTCGAAACCCACCTCCAGCATCTACCCGCCAAAACCGACCTAATCTGCTCCTGCCGCAAGCCCGCTCGCACCAACGAGGTCCAGATCACACAGTGTATGAACAAGGACTGCAGAGTACGCTGGTACCACAAGGACTGCCTCGATAGGATCGGAAAGTTGAAAGCTAGACACGGAACGTACTTTTGCGAGCAGTGCCAAAACGAGAAGTACTATGCAGATCTATCTCAGGCCAAAGGATGGAGTACGAAGAAGTTGGTGCAGAATGAGACTGGGATGCCGTTTACGGGACAAGAGGTGGCAGGCACGTTTGGTAATACCGGTGACTTTCAAGCTACGGAGAATCCGTATGGTTTTGGGACGTCGGCTTCAGGGGTGCTATCTCCATCGGCTAAACCTTTCGTCCCGAACAGTGCGGCGGCGTTAAGTCGTCTGGCTGTGGGCTCTGAGCCTTCTCTTGGCTTGGCGACTTCGCGGCCGTATTTCGTGAACGAGGCTTACACACGGGGGCAGGACCATGCGCGTATTGCGGACGAAGACTATGATCATGCGCAACTGTATGGATGTTACCCTGAGAGGTGGGATGAGGATGGTAATGACGGCGATGACGAGGACAGTTACGGTGATGACGAGGACAGTTACGGTGAAGACGAAGATGAGGAGATGGATCAGACATCATAGGAGAGCCTCATGGATATGGTTGGATATACGGTTCACACATACCAGCTGAGTCGCTGCTTCCGAGTTGTACCCGACGCCTGAACTACACGCCTAAGTTGTACATTAGGATATACTGTGTCAGTAGGAATCATTTCAAAAACATTGAGTGCAATTCTCTCCGTGATGCCAGATTCACGGACATGCATTTTGCGAGATGGTAGACAAACCGAGATATTGGATGTCAAGCGCGTCCGGACGAAAAGCGGGGGAGCTGCGAATGGCGTCATGCATGCCACGCGACAATGACGCGACACCAATCGGCCGGACCCGCTTTGGATGTGAGGTTGCGGAAATACCGGAATGCAAAGTCATTCCGCTGTTTGATATATGAAACTGGGACGCATTGGCTATTTCGAGTAAGCATCTGATTGCTCACCGTTTACCGTGCTGACAATCCTCCGAAGTCGCGTGCCGTACTGACCTATCATGACCCCCTCACAAAAGCGCATCGGCCTCATTGGCTTGTCCGCTAAAGGGTACGTTCGCATTGTTCCTGAACTGATGAGCATCGGTAGTTGACACAACAACAGATCCTGGGCATCAAAGTCCCATCTTCCCTACCTCCAACGTACTCCGCACTATGCGCTCACCGCCCTTCAGAACAGCTCTCTCGCTTCAGCTCAGGCTTCCGCCAAACAGTACTCTCTAGACTCTGTATCCACGCACGACTCTCCCAGCTCAGTCGCCCAAGATCCTCACGTAGACATCATTGCTGTTAGCGTCAACGTGCCCCAACACTATGACCTCATCCGTCCGGCTCTTGAAGCGGGAAAAGACGTTTTCTGCGAATGGCCACTATCTCGCAATGAGAAAGAAGCAGAAGAATTGACGGCGTTGGCTAAAGAGAAAGGTGTTAGGACGATGGTGGGCTTGCAAGCACGCCAGAACCCATCAATTCTGAAAGCGAAGGAGATTGTGGAGTCGGGGAAGCTGGGCAAGATCTTGGGGACGACAATGTTCGGTCATGTGAGTTCTCATGTCTATCATTCTGAAACTGAATGGAAAGTACGTGGTCTATGGGACGAACAAGCTTGCTAACGCAGAAACCAACAGGGCATGATCTTCGGCGGCACAACTATGCCATCTTACATGTACATGCACCCCGTTGAGAACGGCGCGAACATCCTCACTATCCCCTTCGGCCACGCCGTCGACGCTCTATGCTACGTCTTTTCCAGCGAACTACGCTCCATCTCCGCTGTGCTGTCGAACAGATACCCCGAGCTCGAGCTCGTAGACGAGAACTACAAGCCCCTCGGGAAAAAGGAGGCGAAAACCTCTCACGACTTCGTCTCCATAACCGCAGAACTCATCAACGGCGGCGGAAACGTCGACGTGACATATGCGCCAGGGTTTTCACGCACCGGACGGGACTTCTACTGGGAGATCATCGGATCCGAGGGTACGCTCGTGCTGGAGGGACCGAACGGACATGTACAGATGTTCCAGCCTACAGTCAAAATTGCCCTGGGCCAAGAGGGATTGAAAGAGGTTGAGGTCGAGAACGCTGCAGACACTTCGTTCAACGTGGGTAGGGCTTGGGATGCATGGGCTGGAGAGGGCAAGGGCAGTGTTACGACTTGGGAGGAGGCTGTTGTGAGGCATAAGATGATTGAGGCGATTTATCGGAGTGCAGAGAAGGGAACGAGAGAGGACTATGCGTAAGCGGCCAGATCAGGGGTACATCTATAGGTATGTGTAAGAAGACCGGAATGAGAAGTTGATAAAGTCGAGACAAACAAATAGAGTTTAGCGTCAAAATCTTCGGCTACATCCCGGCTCAACGCCTTCATCGCATCTCCTCAACCATCATCAATCCTCCATCGCTAAGACCCTCGCAACCCTACAAAGAACCTCACTCATCATGTGCACCAATCCCCATCCCCAGGATTCCTCGATCTTAGACTTCCCCGCCCCACAATGCCAGACCGACGGCCCGCCAAGCCAGCGCTTGCCTCGCTTCCACTTTTCGTTACGTTATAGTTAACAAGGCCGCACGAGCGATCCAGCGAACTTAGTCAGGCATGTTATGAACCGTGATGTCAGCGAGAGTCAGGTTTTTGTCTGCACCTCGCATGGTGACCGCCGAGCAAAATGGGGCGAGCTTGTTGTTGGTTCTCCATACTCCACTCAACTACCAAGCTCCCAGACAACATCGGTTTCTTGGGCTTGGTGCTTGTGAAAAGCTTGTGTCTCAAGGGCTTCTTCTTGATCGTACACGTACTGGCGTTTGGGACTACTGTGACAGGAAGTGAAGGCAATTTCACGGCAAAAGGCGCGTGCCGCTGCGGATAGCTGCATCTACGCGTCTGGTTACATGAGTCGCACTCGAGCTACAACAGCATATTACCTGTGATTGGACTGGGAAAGGGTGTGAAGGTGTGTGTAAGCATTGGGTGACTGCTGCTTAGTCGCACCCTCGCCTTCAACAACCCGACTTATAAGCCAGACCCGGTAACGCTAGGTCCGCTCTTAGTCTTGGCTTCTCCTCCATCATGGCTTCTCCAACACTGCCTTCGACATCTTCGGCAAGTCTGAGCTCGCAGACGACTGAGGAAAAGCGAGATCATCGACCGAACCAAGATATATCAGGAGCATCTACACCACCGCCCACCTCAAAGTCCGATCCTACATTCATCACCTGGACCTCACCAACAGACCCATCCAACCCCTTCAACTTCTCTCCGTCGAAGAAATGGCGGACCACCCTTCTAGCCTGCACCATGACCTTCGTCGTCCAAGTCTCAGGAACAATGCTCACATCCGCCGCCGAGCAAATCAACACCAGCTTCAACGTCAGCGATGAAGCATTTCCGCACTCGTACTGGCCGGTGTTAAGCTGGAACCTAGGAGGCGCCGCAGCACCACTACTAGGACTGCCCTTAATGGAGAACTTTGGTGTGCGGTGGAGTTACATGGCCATCTACGCCGTGTTGATCATCTTCATCATTCCGCAGGCGTTGGCGAAGAACTTCGCGACGTTGATTATAACGAGGATTATTACGGGGTCGTGCTCGGGCGTACTTGCGAATATCACGTCGGGGATTGTAAGCGATATCTGGAGGGATGGGAGAGCGAAGAGTTTCGGGACGTCGCTTTACATCTTCGCATTGCTTGCGGGGCTTAATATGGGGCCTGTGTTTGGTAGTTTGGCTGTTCAGTATACGACTTGGCGATGGTAAGATATGCTTTAGTTGCTTGCGCGGGACTCTGGCTAATCTAGACGTAGGATCTTTCTGAGTCAAATCATCTTCTACAGCGCTCTTATGCCGGTGCTGTTCTTCCTTCTTCCTGAGGTGCGACCAGATGTCATCCTCACTCAGCGTGCACGTCATATTCGCGCAAAGACGGGGAAAGAGGTGTATGCCCAGGCTGAGAAAGAGCACACAAGTTTTGGCGAAATTCTCAAAGAGACGCTCGTTCGACCAACGCGTATGCTGTGTACCGAAGGCGTCGTCCTTTCCTTTGGGTTATGGAGTGCTTTCTGCATCGGGACGGCCTTCATGTTTACGCAATCCATCGTACAAGTCTTCTCAGAGCTGTACGGCTGGACATTCTTCGGCACAGGCCTCGTGCAATCCGCCGTCGTAATCGGGGAGCTCATCGGCCTCGTCGCATCACTAGTCCAAGATCGCATCTACTTTGCATCCGCGAGACGCAACACTGAAACCCCAGGGAAGCCGATCCCAGAAGCGCGACTCTATCTCAGCATCCCAGCTTCGTTCATCGGCCTGAGCGGTGGACTGTTCTACTTCGCCTGGACGTCCTACTCTTCCATCCCGTGGATCGTACCCAGTATATCGCTCGCTTTCGTGGGTTTCGGTATGTTCTGCAGTACAGCGGGGGTAACGACGTATGTGGTTGATGCGTACGCGAAGTATGCTGCGAGTGCTATCGCGGGCATTGCGTTTCTGGAAAACTTTATGGCTGCTTTCTTGCCGCTTGCGACGCAGAGTATGTATCGTACGTTGGGGTTTAATTGGGCGAGTAGTCTGTTGGGGTTTATTGCGTTGGCGTTGAGTTTCATTCCGTTGATTCTGTTGAGGTTTGGGAAGAGCATACGGGGGAAGAGTCCGTTTATGAGTGAAGCGGGGTATGAAGACTGAGTATGTTCAAACTTTTGGTAGATGGGAAAGGAGAACACACAATGCAAGATATGTCTTTGCATAACGAGCATGCGGATGTAAGACGTGTGATTGAAAGAGCATAAATGCCTTGGTTGTGAGATGTGTTGCAGTGGTGTGGAGCAAAAGCCCACATGCGGGGGACGATTGGCGTACCAGATGGACCAGATGCGACACCTTCACTTCATCGCCGGAGCCAGCGCGATCGCAGAAAATCTCAGATCCCCACCTTTCTCAGACTCACTCCTCATCAAACGACCAATCCCCTTCTCCAACGCAGCCGGACTAAGCACATCCTCGTCCTCCCCCAACACACCCCGATCAAGCGGACCCATGCGACCGCCTTCAAGTTCCCACAGGTGCCCATCTTTCGCCTTGACGAAAGCCACGAAATGCTGACCGGTATGCGCCTCCTCAATCACTGCAGGTGGGGCTGAGTCTCCCAGTTTCACGGCGTCTGCGTGAGCCTTCTCGAACGCGTCGGAGTCTTCGAGCACTCTCGCGCGCTCCCAGATGGGCTTTGGTAGCGCGTCTTCGCGCATCTTGGCTAGTGTTGAAGAGGGCTGGATGTGCTGTGCAGCGTCGCTGTTGAGCAGGCAGTGCACAAGGCCTATACTGCCGCAAGCATTTCCTATGGTCTGCTTGAACCATATGACGGGTTCGGCGTCGCCTTTACCCTCGTACTCGGTCTTGTCCTTGTCTTCTGCTCTTCGAGCCTCGTCCCAGGTTGGTGTCAGAGGAATGATGACAAGTAGTGCTACCGCTGGTCGCGGGATGAAGCTCAGCATGTCGGAGTCAGTGAGTGAGTAGATGTCGTAGAAAGAGAGCGCTGTCGTGTCCAGGCCGAGGTCTTGAGCCAGGTGGTTCATGACCTCTGGGTTGTTCTCAAGGACGTTCCACATCTTCTTCGGCATCTTCTGTGAAATCTCTTGCGACATTTTGAAGGGAGTTGTGGCTGTTCAGAGATGCTGGGGGTTGCGTTGGGCTGGCTGGTTTTTAGTAGACTTGAGGTGTGGACAGGTTAGTCTTGATGAATATGCTGCTTCCTAGGCAGCGATCAGACGCGTAACAACGATATTTAGTGACAGGCAGCCATGCAGGTACGCTGCAGGTAAATGGAAGGGCGTACAGGGCGGACAAAGGTGGGGAAGGATCCGGCCCTCCAAATGGGGAAAGGCCCCGCGCTAACCCTGAGTTAGGCGCGGCTGGCGGGGCATCATTCCCCGCGACGGCACCATCTCAGCAAAGTTCAGACAACGCACCATCCTACAAACTTGACGTATGAAACTGCCTTGTGGGTACGTGATGTCTTCCTATAGTTGAACGATGTTCTCCCGCAGTCATCTATTGGCGCGGACATCCGAGCAATCTGTAGGGGATACATGTTGCATCCGCCGGCTCTCCGCAGTAGTAAAGTCCAGCGCTTACATTTGAGCCTCTTCATCCACCACACTTATGTATATGACTGACCTAGAGTCTCTCGGCGTATCTCAGCTCACCTTTACCTAATACACCAGCGAGGAAGACACCCAACTCTACAACACCACTCCACATTCCAACTTTCGAGCTCACAATGGATGACGAAGCCCGACAAGCAATGGCAAGCATGAAGATGCCACGCCGCCCCATAAACTTTGTTTCCGCAAAGCAAGGCGAAATTCTCAAACTAGGTCAAATCACTTGCAGAGTCATGGAAGATGGATCGCGGACAGACAACCGCATAGGCTCTGCAGAGTTCACACTGCCTCCAAACACACCTGGGCCACCAGCACACTGGCATGAGATGCACGACGAGACGTTCCTTGTTACCAAGGGAATGGTTCGGGTACGTCTTTATCTTTCCTCCCATTCCATCCAGCTTCTGCAGATAACACAGCTAACCGTCCCCGCAGTTTCACGCACCCGACGGCGCCATACAAGACGCCTACGTCGGCGACTACGTTACCGTACCCATCCGCGCACCCCACACCTTCTCGAACCCTACAAACGAAGAGTCCAAGTTCTTCAACACGTATACCCCCGCGTTCTACATCGATTACTTCAAGACCCTGGCTGAGATAAGTAAGACGGATGAGAAGATGATGAAGGAAAAGAACATCGAGGTCATGGCGCGGTATGCGACACTGCCTGCGCCTGCAAAAGAGATGATGGAGGAGAAGAAGTAAAGGCCGAGAACAGCTTCTCTGGAATGATATAAGAATAGTACTAGGAATACAATCATGCGCATGCGATACGCAGGAAAAAGCTACTAACAAACGCCAGAGTTATCAATACGATGAAGAATTCTCCGCCCAAACACCGCCAGGGCCAGCCCAGCGCAACATCTCAAATCACAGTCGTATCCCCCTCCTCATCCACTCTACAGATACTGCACTCCTGATACAACTTTGCGCAAAACTCCCTCACCGTCATTTCCGCACCCATATCCGTCCCAATAAGATGGTTCTTCATGCAATACCACACCCACTGCCCACCACTCGCCTCATCTCTCCTCAAGTAGTTCTCGCCCGGGCTCCACGTATCCAAACTGAATGTTATCCCAGTGAGCTGCGGCCCCCGCGGCACGGTGTCAGAGTACTCCGTGCCGAGCATCTTGAGCGACTGGGAAGCATGGTACCAGATCCAAAGCGGGTTCCAGAGAGGATCGCCGAGGGCTTTGGCGTCGAGAGTAAAGGTCTTGACGTTGGCCATGTGTTTGAGTTGCTCGCGCATGCGGCGGCCGAGCGTCCAGGATGAGGATGTCATGGAGCGCGGGTCTGTGACGCCGAGCATGGAGGATGTTGTGACCAATTTGAGGGAGCAGTTTTGCACTTTGGAGAGCAGGTCGGGGGAGATGTTCCATACTCTGTTGTCCTGGGTTGATGGCGCTGGGAATGCAGATGGAGGGGTGCTGGTGGCGGGCTTGTATGTCTGGGGCGTGACGCTGAAGTGGAACGTCTTGCGCTTGCAGATCATGTCCATGTATTCTGAGTAGACTTGCTTGTTCGCTAGGAATATCCATTTACTCTCGTGTCGCACAGGCGATGATGTGGATGTGGATGTCCAGCGTGCGGGTCGCATCCAGTTCAGCGTTGAGCGCTGGATCTCGTTGCGCGCTGGTGGCGGGTAGATGGGGTCGTCAAGGAAATGCTCGTACACTATATCCCGCAGCTCTTGTGGTAGGTCCAGGAATCGGAACGGCTTCTTATTCTGGTATTGCATCTTGCGGTACTTTCTGAAAGCGACGACGCATAGTAGGGGAAGTAACAATGCGAGGAGGGTTATCCAACCCTGTAGCTCAACGCCAGCAATATTGTATTCCGCAAGCCATGGCTGCCAGCGCGACAGCTCGCTCGCCTTTATCGATGCGGATGCCATGACGATGCTCATGGTAAAGTGTGGGGTGCCGTGTAATTGAGCGTGCCTAGCACGCTAGCGGAATACGTGCGATGCGAGGAACACGATGGTGCCAGGGGCGCTGTCCAGCTTCCCTCACACAACGGAAACAGCGCGGGACTACGGGTATCGCGCGATGCTGAAACAATAGTCCTGCCTTCGTATACGGCAGTATCCAATCGCCGAAGCGTTCTGATCGGTCAGACGACAACTCCGAAGGGTGCCGCGTTGTTCGGCCGCTCGCACAAAGGGATCGTGCGCACACGCGGGATGCAAGACTGCGCGATGAGTCGAAATGAGATGATGGGTGGAGGTGCAAACAAGGGAGGTTGTGGAGGAATGCGCGAGGGGCAGATTCGCAGCTGAGTAAGATAATCAATACTGATGCCTTGCGGATACGACTGATGAGGCAACCTGAAACGGGTCGCCTTGCGCCGCAGCTGCTAACAACGACATCGCCACGTTGAGACTATCGTCAGGTGGCACCGCGTCAGACATCCGTCATCTCCGTACCTAACGCATGTGTTCGTTCAGAGATCGCAAATTCCAACGTCAAGAACAGGACAGACATTTATACGAAGACGCGCACGATGGGCTTATTGTACGTGGAAACTCTTTATTCTGTTAATGCCTGGCCGGAGGTGTATGCTACCTAACACGAGGCAAGTCGTTCGACTAGACTTCCAGCGAGTACTTCTTAGGTGTCTCTTAGTACCATCTCGAAGATGGCTATGTCCGACGCTCGATTGGCGACTGAACGCCGGCACGCACCCTACTATCGATTACTCCTTCCTTACCACCACTGCCACACCGATAGTCTCGAGGAAGCGAACTTCTGCAGACTGCTCGAGACGCTGCTTGAATCCCACACCATCGCCATATCCAACCGAACACACAACCTCAACTCGTTCCAGATCTGGAAAGTCGGTCTTCGTCAGCTCTCCTAACCAGCTCGTGAGCTTTGACTTGCGGTCCCCGTCATCTGGTCCTGGAGACCTAGGGTGGGTGATGACTAGAGTCCGAATGCGACGAGGTAGCAGCTGAGACGGACTGGACCCTTCGAGTCGCTGGAAGTCGTGACTATCCACCAGGCCACACTCAGCAATCTGTATTCGTCGTAGCTGTTCGGACTCACGAACGTCCAAGCGAGTAGTTGAGGTGTCGGCGAAATGTACAGGATCTGTGTACGTGAACGTCAGTTTCTCGACTGAGCGTCCGTAGATAAGCAACATCTGCACAGCCTCTGGGCTGAAGCAGCCAGTATTTCCGAAGGCTGAACAGCCGAGATGGTCTACAGTACTCTGAGGAAATTTGGGGTGACCCACGTCCCGCAGATAAGAACCAAAAGTCAATGTATGGATGTTTGGGAGATGATGGAGGAAGAAGATCGCTCCCACGAAGTCGTTGTTCGGAGCTCCAGGTTCCATTTCCAGTGTGAGCGATGTGATATTGGGAGCTCTGGCAGCATTGCTCGGTCTCAGTAGCTTGGCCTTGATGCCTATGCATAGGGTATGAAGCGTAGGTAATGTAACGACCGCCCAGTCCAGATGACCATGAGAGAGGCAGATAGATGTAAGCTTCGAGAAGCAGGGTAGTTCCACAAGCTTGTGTATGGGGACTGGGAGTCTTCCGAAGATGTCCTTGTTGATGTCCTTATTGATGTCCTTATTGATTTCATGTACCGGACGACCAGGGTGTTCTAACTCGGTCTTGCAGGTATAATCGTCCAAAGCGGTAATAGTCAAAGAACGCAACTCGGTAAGACGTGCCAGGAGATCGCAAGCGAGCTTCTTCTCATCCACTTCGACTACATCGCTTCTGGGCCTACTCAGCAGAGCGACGGGCGACACGCCGGAATACATGAGCTGCGGATACTCAACGGATATTGAACGCGGCAGGAACCACAAATCCTGGACTTTGGGCGCCAAGTGAGGCTTTTGTTTGATAGTCCAGAGAAACACGGCGAGAGCAGACTTGGTGGGTTGGTCGAATGTGGACTCGTTGTCTGAATCTTCCCAATCTTCCCAATCTTCGCCGCCTGGACGAAGGTCGACAAAGCGGTAGAGGACATCCTGCGCAGCCTCTGTGTAGCGCTTCGAGGCGCGTGCCAAGGAACATAGACCCTTGTACTCCAGACTCTCAGCCACCTGTATCAGAGTCTCGACGGCGCATCTATCGATGTGGCATTTGCCAGGTGTCGGAATGGAGGGGTCTTGCATCGCGAGCATACCGAGTGCGCTGGAGAGGTCGGCGTCGGGTGTCGAGGCCACTGACAACGCGGTACCTGAGGCGGGGTTTGAGAGCGCCATGGCTGTCAAACTGGCTGAGCAGACGATTTGGGGACTGGTGTTGGAAGCAGCTCGGTGGTGGTAAGTGGTGAGAGACGAGACGCGCTAGTGGTAGCAAACACGAGGGCATGGCCCAGAACGGAAAGTGCGCTTGGACACCTTGTTCATCTTCACCAAGAGAGGCATGAGCGTGGACTTTTGGACATCAAGCAAGAGCCGAAAGACATACATATAACCAGATCGAGTGGAGAAGGGAGTCGTTTCTATTTACAGTCTGAGTTGAGTTGAATGTTACCAATGTGGAGAAGTGATTACTTCACCACCGTAGATGTTCCGAAATCATTCCGAGAGAGAAGAGTGTAGCCACGAGCCATATCCAACATAACCCATCTTTAACGCTTCTTTATTAAGAAGACTATAGATCCGAGAAGAAGAAATGGGTATAATAAAGCAGCCGAATTCAGGTAATAAAGCTTCTTTGTACCGTATCGGACCTCTTGCACATCGATACGCCGTGAAATATCCTCCAACTCTTCACTTTGTCGAGTTAGAGCGAGAGATTGCTCTTTCATCTTTTGAGTTTGCTTTTGAATCTCTCGAGTGTGCTCTTTGATCTCTTTGATCTCTTCAATCAACTTCTGTTGCTCTTCTATAAGTCCCCGGCGATGGCGGCGAATAGCCAGGATGGTCAGAATAGGCATGTCCCAAGGTTGCATTTCTTTGGTGTTGAAACGTTGAGCTGATTCTTATGCGTCAGTAATGCTCAAGACCAGAGGTGAAGTACTCACTGATAATGTTTCTGAGGTGTGGGATAAGGAGTGTGAAATACTTCCTAGCAGTAGCCTTTTATACGTATAGGCGATAGGCGACGAAGGGATCTGTTACATAGTGTGACATTGCAAAACTTTCCAGTCTCTCTTGATTGCGCTGCTGCCTACGAATTATTCAGGGTTCGTGACATGTTAACCATGGTACACAAGTACCGAAGTTGCGATTAAGACCCTTTGCGAACATCAAGCACGGAAACCACCACGGAAAAGTCACATCATGAAAACTTTGTATAGATAATGCATTCATTTCTTAAACATTAGAAACTACCAAATTATTAGGTATTATCCTCAACAATTACTTCTTCTCCCCTGTGCAGCCTCAGAACATGGACTAGTATCCAAGCTGACCCCTAACAGCACCAGCAACAAACTGCGCAGTGTGCGAGTCAGTGAAGAAGCCCTTGGGGTTAGCTACAATCTGCTTGACGTGGAAGCCATCAGCCTGGTCCTTCTGGGTAGTCGGGTTGATAACGCCAACGGTGAAGGGACCCTTGAGGCAGCCAACGGAAGTGCGGCGCTCATCGGGGCCGGTAGGGTTGGGGAAGGCCTGTGAGATGTGTGTTAGTAATCGCCTCAAGTATGCGGAATGCAAGAGGAAAAGGAGGTCAACTTACAAGTCTGGGTGGTCCAGCCTTGCCCTTGACAGCCTCGTGGATGTGAGTCGCGGTGAGCGCAGGGGACTGGTAGTCTCCAGTGACACCGCTCAGGGTGATGTTGTAGCAGATGGTGTTCTCAGCGATGTTGATGCCGTATTTGAAGAGGCCCTTGGCGCCGGGCTGACCGGGTGCAGGTGCGCCGGTGTTGGCGATGACCTGGTCGGGTGTGGCCTTGACGACGTATTCGGCGTCGAAGTAGAAGAGCTTCTCGTTCTTCTTCCAGCCGTTATCCTTAGCGTTCCATTTGGCCTCCAAATCCTTCTTGCAGTCGGTCTTGTAGTCGTGCTTGCCGGCAGTGGGAGCGGCGAAGGCAAGGGGAGCGGAGATGAGAGCGAGGAGGGCGGGGGTGGTGAAATGCATGTTGGATGTTGTGTAAGTAGCGGAAGCTGTAGGATGGTATGTGGATGTAGTGAGGAGGATGTGAGATGCTGATGAGAGATAAATGAAGCTATCCTGTGCGGTCCTTTATACACATACGGCTCTCCACTTCGCCATCAGAGCTCAACTTCATTTCCCTTCTGCCCTGGCCCGATGACATCGGTGGACGACGCACTGCAAGCATGGATCGGTGGTAAAGACTCTTGGACATGGACACTGGTGTCTTGGTGAAATCTTCAACGTAGGTTTCGCCAAGTCAACAGGATGATTTGAGATCATTTCCGCCATGGCCGAGCCCGTACATGCGATGTAAGGCGTGACCCGCGGTATGGGTAGTGGTCTTGGTATCTCCATTTTGCTGACAAGAACTTAGACGGAAGGAGTGAACCCCGATGCGAGGCTGCCGTCTGCATGGATCTGGCCAACGAGAGTTGAGCCCATTAGAAACCTAGCATGTGTGCCCAATGAGCAGAGCGCTCGAACGTGCCGTAGAAGACGCCGTCCACCGTCTTGGTAACGGAAGATCCCATACTTTTGCAAGGCGAGCTTGCATCCATCAAGCCCACGATCGCCCCCAAGATATCGCCTAGCTATCTTGGTGCGGGTAGAGTAAGATCCGTAGTCTTACCCCAGCTCCTGATCGGGCTTACTCCTTCACCAAGTCTTCCTTTTTGAGCCATGATCTACCTACCCGCGTGGCTGTGCTGACTGAAAGGGACTACGTGCCCAAGGCGCTAGCTCGCGTTGGCCTTAATGTCGACCAAACCTACTCGCAAGGCGCTATCGTTTCCCCAGAGAATTGAAATAGACCTTCGGGTCTCGATTGATGTTGACGTTGGTGTCCGCAGCGGAGAAGTTTAGTAAACTTCCTGGGTACTCTTGGCTGCAGCGCCGTGGGTGCCCTGGAAGGATGCCACTCATCACTGAATTGTACAGTATTTTGGAGTAACGTTGGTCTCCATCGCAATCTGCTGTAATGCCGTGCATGTGTGGTAAACTGTCAGACTTTAGTTGTGATGTTCAGGGAGAAGAAGCTCCCGGTGCTTCCAGCTGACAGGATGACATCACCAATGTGCCAATGCCAAGACCCACCCGATAGCGGCCTGTTCTCCGCCTTTCCTCCTCACGCTTTCCGCGCACTACCGAATTGACAAGCCGGGGACCGGATCTCTAGCAACACGACGGCCCAAATGCCCAGACAACGCTGCTTAGCCGTACTGGCGTCCTGTTACGTTTTCTTTCAACCATCAGAGCAAACCTTCAAATGATCAATCGGCCTTCGCCAACAAGTGTATGCACTATCACTACGTATCTTTAGAAGAATTCGACCCGCCTGGGAGGTTCAAAGGCCTCTAGTTTCCTACGTGAGGGCTGAGAGATACAATGAGAAGGATGCTAGCGCTAGATGTGATACGCCAAAGCTTGCTTGGTTGAAGACAAAAAAAAACCTAGAAAAGGACCGCTGGTTTCAGGAAGGGAGCAGTCTAAGTCAATCACAACGCCAATAGTTCACGAAAAGCATGTTAATATCAACAGAAGATTAAGATCAGCCTAAGAATGTAGCTACGTAGACAAACCGAAAACTCCCAGATCGTACCTCTCAGCTCTCCTCATCCTTCCGCACTACTCAAGCGATATCGACACAAGACAAATGAGATATCAGCAGATCATTAGATGCGCCAAGCTCGAAGACATCGGTCCTGCTACCCCTAGAAAGCGACTGCGCGCGTTGGAACTGCAGGTGAAGCGGGTGTCCTTGGTGATGGAGCCACGGAGGCAGGCAAAGAGCTCTGCGACGAAGCTGAAGAGCCAGGCGAATACCTTGGAGACTCTGATCGCGGAATTTTGTCACCCTCGTCAAGTTCTGCATCTGCTGAGACATCGTTGATCTCGCTGTGTAGCACATCGAGTTCTCCTCCGTGCAAGTGGAAATAATCCACGTCTTGGCGTTGATTCATATCGAATCCATTTCCGTTCGATATGTTCACACAGACGGAAGCAGTCTCTTTGGCATTTTAGCTGTCGCTAAAGAAGAATGCGCAATGCAATGAATTGAACGCTGTGGATATCGTGGCCCAATGGCGAAATTTCATTGACTGACAGTCATGGGGTATACGACTGAGTCGCAGGGGTGGCAATCGACTCTAAGCGGTAAATAGTATAGAAACGCCCCTCCCGCAAGTTTGATGGTCTACTGGGCGATAGTTCTGGTTTGCGTTTGGCTATCGCAATGCCGATGAACAACTTGCAATTTTTCTTTCTGCCACCACTCGATTCGAGTGCTCAATCTATCCGCCTCCTACATTAATTTGTATGATGCTAACGTAGCCCTAATAGTCATAAAGACCATAATGGCCTTCTGGTCAATTCACTCGAGCTTCTTGTTGAGACCATCAACACTTTCAGGCCACCCATGACCCCGCACTCTCGACCTGGCCATCCATGAAGATCCATCCTACTGCGACCTAGATTCTCTTTTTTTTTTGTCTGACTTGTCTTCGCTTTGCTACAACGACACCAACTCAGAAAGCTCACTAAGTCAAGCCCTTACCTAGGTAGTTGTCCACCGCCCATCTGGCCCTGGCCGTAACCGTACACGGAAACATCGTGGTGCGCTACAGTCCTAATCGGGAAACGAGCACACGTCCAGCCAAGCCACATCTTCTTTCGATAATGTCGGTCACTTAGGTTGCGGGGTAGTCTGTTGTTACAACACGGCGTTTCGCGATCCAAGAACTGCCTTTCCTCCCACGCTTCGCCTTCGCCTTCGCCTCGATTAGCAGAGACAAGGGGCTCAGCTGTATGTTCAAGAGCGCCCGCCTATTTGAACGACTTCGTGAGCCCGATGAAGATTAACGAAGGGGCTGATACACATTCATACGGCGGCCTCGAGCCCCGGTTTGTGTCACACTTTGTGGAGATTAAATTTTGTTCCGTCCGATTACTAATGAAGCCACTAACCCAATTATCCCAACAAGTCAACCAGCCCGACAACGCCAAATCCACGACATGCAGCCCATCCGTTCCCACGACAGCGACAACGACAGCGGAGCCATGATCACCATCTTCGACGGCCATTTGCAACACCATGCCGGATCCATGCGACCATCCTTCTGACCTCCGCAGCAGCGTCAGACCATGCGACAACCACCACCGGCATTCCCATCCACACATCAGACACCATGTGCGAGACACAAGATCTCCTTCATCCACAAGACGCTCTCCTTACCCCAGACGCGGGCCCGGTAGTCGTCGCGTACAGGATCTACCTTCATGTTCCTCTTTCGCCATATATCCCACAAAGCAGCAATCTGGTCTTTCACCATCTTGGTATCTTTACCACCTAGCACGGCCACCTTTAAGTATCCCTCTAGGGCAGTGGCGTTGATGGTAACGGTGTCAAGAGACTTGGCGTGCACCTGTATCTTGCCCTCCTTAACATCTGAATGTATCTCTTGGAGGTCGACGAGGAGTCGCTGAGCCTGGGCGGGGCTCAGGTTCATGTAGAAGTTGGAGACCTGATCCGCGAGAGCGAGTAGTTGGTTGGGGATGGGGTCGACGACGCCGTGAGGGCCTGCCGAGCTGACGAAAGCAGGTCTTGATGGAGGAGGCGCACCCAGGTTCAGGACCTGGGGATGAGAGTCCTCGGGATCGCGCAGGACGAGGTGATTGGCGTCGTTGAAGGTGTCCATCGTGTAGCGATAGCTTTGAAAGGTAGAGGTTTATGATTTGGAGGGGTTCTGATGTAGTGTGAGCAGCAGCTTACAGAGATGTGCGAGAATATATACCGACCGACTTGTGAGCGAGGATATGTGGCATTTCCGCTTTGCAACCTGTTCTGATGGTCTCGCGACCGACGAGCCATGGTTGTATCGCCATCCCATCCAAATTTCGAAATGATGGGGTAATTGTGTTGCCTATATGGCGATTTTTTCGAGACGAGCTACCCACCGGGGGTGTCGGCGGCCGAGCCAGGAAGGCTTGGCGCGCCCTCGCGCACACCTCAGATGGAGTACGTGTTAAACTTCGATTACGACCTTTGAGACACCTGGTAGAGGGCTGTTACCTGTTCGAGACTTGATTTTTTTTGGATCTAAGATACCCCATAACGCTGTTATTCATAAATCACACATTCATACTGGAAATATCGACCGCAACAAACATGTTTAGCAGGGGTAAGCTGGAGAGAGTCGCGCTTCAGCCCGCCACAAAACGCCTCTCACAATACAGTCTTGCAGTGTGGTGACAGCTAAGCCGAGCAATGATTGATAAATGAGCAGACGTTCGGTTCTTCGAGTCGTCTTCAGTCTGCCAGATTGATTCTCCAGCAATGGGTTCTATTTTTTACACCGTCTTCGCATTTGCACTGCTTTTCCTTAGGGCAAGTGCGACTGCTGCGTACTGCTCCAAGCTGCCTTTTGCATTCTTTACACCGCTTGCAAAGCATCCAGGTGCGCAGTCGTTCTGCACTTCAAAGTACCCGATTCCTCGTCCAACATGCTTCTTCACGACTACCATCCCCTCAACCACAACTATCTCGGCAACAGCGACTACTGAACCAGATACGGTCACGATACCCCTAACCACAGGCGACGGCCCCACGGTTACTTTTACCAATACTATGTAAGTCTAACACTTTAGATTAATCAACGTCCCCTCTTTACTAACCTCAACCACACAGTACTCCAGAACCCACCACCCTGACGGAGACAAGTACAGTTGCCACAACCATAACAACGTGTGCTCCAGGCATCGTTCCACGCAACAACAACCAAGACAAAGACAAGCTTGCTCCAATCTTCTCCTCGCTCCAAAAGCAAGCTGCCTCCTTCGTCAAGACTCTGTGCTCCTGCATCGAGACTACACCCGGCTGCAGCACCTCAACAATAACCACTCGCCCGACCCTTTCTACAACTGCCACTGTCGTCATTACAAACGTACCCATATCAACCGTTACCCTCCCAAACACCGTCATAGTCACCATCCAAACTACGCTCACCCTCGCCCAACCCACCTCCACAACGACCATAACTCAGACCGCGACCTCTACCTACTGTGCCCCACCCAAGCAAACAACTTGCCCCGGGGGCGTTAAACCCCTCGTCTGCGACGTGGGTTTATATTGCACATCCGACCAGTCCTGCGGGTGTTTGACCAACACCGAGGGTGACGTTGCTTGCGCGGACACTAACGCATATGTCCAGTTCTGCGACGAGGCCGTCAGCTGTACATCTAGTGCAGATTGTGGGACTAATGAGTGGTGTGTGACTAATTTGTGCTGCCCAGAAGCAAAGTGCTTGACCATCAAGCTCGATACGTGCGCGAATGTGCAGGCGCGTTCGAGGATCTTCAAAGCTGTCGCTGTACGTGAGCCAAGGCGTGGGGATGTTTTGCCACCAAAGAGGTGATGGGAAAGCATTTTGGACAGCTGTAGGGTCGTGTAGAGAAAAATGGCACAGATGCGTGGGGATTGTAGAAAACATATCCCCCAAGATGATATCCTGTGCAACAAATACTCCAAATGTGCCCACCTCGACAAATGTTGAACGAATGCCACCACAAAATCTGCAAACGACCTCTGCAATACCCATTAGAGCCGGAGTGCTCTCTGAATCGGCGAATTGCGTCAGCAAAAACGACTGGTATATACACTTTAGGTAGAGATGAGGAAGATGGTAGCAAGGGTAGCGACAAGTCTAACAGAGGCACACGCCACAAAAAAGACCATGATCGCTCATGTACATCAAGTACTCAGCACCTCAGGAAGACTGTCATGGTAATATCCAGTAATGTGGTATTGATATACTGTGGTAGCCAAGGCTGAAACGTGGTGGCTACACGCATGCCGGCTTGCATTAGTGGGCATGCACCCTCAGCTACCCATGTTGTATCTACAAAACCTCCAAATCCGCCTGACTAACAAACCATGTACCATTGTTGGTATCGATAGTCAAGTTCGTTTGCACCGTCTTTCCTCCCTTCAAACTTCCACTCTCCACCATACCACCAGCAACAGGCCTCTGCAGCCTATTCTCCCCACTCTTGACCGTAAAGTTGGCAATGGGAATCTCCCAGCCATTGCGCGTAACAACAGTCGGCAGGCCGAAGAAGTTAGCGGTCATCTCGTCGTGGGTGAAGTGCAGCTCAAAGTAGCCGCGGTAGTAAAGGTCCTGCCACTGGAGCTCAGCGTTGGAGGACTGGATGATGGAGGAGTAGTTGTTGGCGGTTGCGAGCGTGATGTTCGCGCCGTAGGGGCAGGGGGATGTGACTGCTGAGCCGGCGAATTCGACGCCGATGCTGCCGGCGCCGGTGCTGGAGTCGTAGTCCTTCTCGTCGAGCCAGATTAGGTCGCTGACCCATGAGGCGTGACTGTCACCTGCGAGGAAGATGTTGTTGTTGATGTTGTTGCTGTACAAGTGGTTAAGCGTGCGGTTCTTGTTCGATTGGTAGCCGTCCCATGCATCGTAGTTCAGCGGGTTGTCTTCTCCGTAGGCAGCGGATTGGTTGACGCGCGAGAAGACGATCTGAGATCCGACTATACGCCATGTTGTGCCACGCTCAGAAGACTCGGAAAGACTGCGGTAGAACCAGTTCTCTTGACGGGAGCCCATCAGAGAGCGGCCGGCATCGTTGGAGATGTCGTGGACGTAGTCTGTGTTCCAGTAGAGATCGGTGATGGAGCGATCGTATTGACGGGTGTCGAGCATCATCAAGTCTACAAGCTTTCCGATGGAGAACGAACGCCAAATTCTGAGGTTGTCATCCATGTCGACTTGACGAATGGGCATCCACTCGAAGTAAGCGCGAACAGCGTTCATCTTACGCTGGTCGACTGAGACGCCACCGTCGCGGAGGAAAGAGTCTTCGGTGTTATTGAGCTCTGACATGCCGTCACGGTAGGTGTTGTCAGCAACCTCGTGATCGTCCCAAACAGGAATCCAAGGGAATTGCTCATGGCTAGCAATGAGATCAAGGTCGGTACGGTAAGTCGCGAGCCTCTTTCGGTAGTCGTAGAGAGTGAAGATCTCACGGTCTGGCTGAGGAATGCGGCCAAGCGAGTTGCCCCAGCCGTAATCTCCATTCTTGTATTCGTAGATGTAGTCACCGAGATGAACGACGTAATCAACAGAGTCCTGGTTCGACGATTAGCTCAGTAGAAAATATGACCAGTCTTCAGCACGCACCTTGCGAACGGTGTTTCCGTAGGCGTTGAAGAAACCAAATGGGTAGTTTGCACAGCTGTACACGGCAATGCTAACATCGGTGATATCGTCGTCCGCATTTGGCGTGGTCTTTGTACGTCCAAGAGGACTCTTGTTCTCCAAACCGCACACATTGAACTGGTAGTAGTAGTTCGTGTAAGGCTTCAAGTTTTTGGCCTCGACCTTGACGGTAAAGTCTACGTCAGAGCTCGTGAATACCTTTCCAGAGTCGACGGTTGTGGAGCAGTTCTTGTTGTCGTACACCTTGTATTCTACGCATACCGGCGCCTTGGAAACTTGGACGTACTTCTCGTTGTCGTGGTCGAAAAGAGGTGCGTAGCCGGTGACCGTGACATTGGACTGCGAGTTGTCGCTTTGAGGGGCGACGCGGGTCCAGAGGATGACGCTGTTGGGGTATGGGTCGCCTGAAGCGACGCCATGGGTGAAGTTCAAGCTGGAGGCGGCATAGCTGCTTGCTGGATCGTTCCTTTTGACTACCTTGTGGATTGAGACACCCAGGGCAGGGTGGTGCTCCGAAGGCGATCGGTAGTTGATGTTCTTCGACCAGCTAGCGCTGGCGATAGATGCCAATGGCAGCAACGAAAAGTATTGAAGCTTCATATTGACAAACGGCTGCTGGAGGACGCCGATCGAACTTGCCAGCCCAAAGCTACCGGCTCTCCGGGCCTTTTTGTAGCTTTCGAGAAGATTGAGCCATTTTCAAGCTTCAGGAATCCAGGCAAGCTACGCCTGGACGTTTCTGCGTCTCTACTGCGTCATGCCTGCAGGAACAGAGGTTCACGGAATGCAACATCCCAATCACAGCTCGTGGAGCCAGCATGCTGCCATGTCGGTAGCGTTGACACGGGAAGGTGGGATTAACGGTAGCGGGGCGAATATCGCATGTAGAAAAGTTGAAGATGCAACCTAGTAGTTAGTCGTCATCAGCAGAAATACAGTTGTTCTGATTTGCTGCATTCACGGGCTATAGTTGAGATGCAGTACGGCGCGACGCACATGTCTGGGTGCTCTGCGCCTATTGGTCGCTACGAGCCGAAGCGGGTAGCTTGCACTAGAGTGAGAAAGGTTCAGCAATACTTCGCTGGGTCGACTTGGATGAATGTGGCAGGTGCATCTGTAGATCGGAAACGATAAAAAATGGTGTCTACCGAGGTAGTGTATTGATAAGTGATGGCTGGGAAGCGGTGTCGAAGGTCGGAGTAGAAAGCTCCGCGAGGTTTCGTTTCGGAGCAGGCAGCGAGCATGCTCCGAAGTGATACCGCGCCTTCCTCCATAACTCTCATCCCCGTGCGAACGATCCCGGAAAGAGGTATTGAAGGTGCGATACTTCTCACTCGGAGCACCCTTTTACGTATGATTCGTATAACATGCAGAAGGTGTGGCTGTTCATTACAAGCTGCGCTTCAAGCCTTTCCTCCGTCGGTCCTCCTCAACGGCGTGTACTCGTCTCTGGGTCAATTGCGGTGCTACAAACGAAGAAGAGAATCCACCTTTGCCTCAGACTGCTGGCTATTCGTACGAACCCCTACACGAACAGTTTATAAACCCAATACCCCACATAAACAACCACCCCAACAACCCCCCTCCCCCACGCCGGCACCTGCTCCTCCGCCTGCCAAAGCACCCACGTCTCAATACTCATCCTCGGCGCCCCAGGCGTAAACAGCATCGCATTCTTCGCGCCCTCGGTACGCCGCTGCGCAGCATGCGCATGCCTAAACATCTCCTTCTCATACCCCTCTACATACCGTCCCAGCGCCTCCACCCCATTAACACCTAAGCTGGCGGAGCTAGATGAGCTGTACGCAACAATCTGCTCCGTAAGAGCCATGGCATCGTAGAACGCCGTGTTAACGCCAATTCCCGCAAACGGCGTCATGACATGTGCTGCGTCGCCTAGGAGCGTGATGCCGGGTCTGTGTGGCCAGGTGAAGCCTACGGGGAGTTGGTACAGGTTTCTCCATACTAAGCCCGTTTTGGCTTTTTCTACTGCGTCGAGGAGCTGAGGTGACCAATCGTGAAGTTCCTTTCTCAACACTGCTTTCGCTGCTTCGACGTCATTTTGCGCGTCGAAACCGCATATTTGCGTGAAATCCTCTGGGTGCTGGCCGTAGTAGGAGACGTAGATGGAGGAGTCGGAGAGTTGTTGTATGGACAGCGATTTTCCGTCGGAGTAGGCGAAGACGCTGCCTCTGTTGACGAAGGCGTAGAGGTCTGGTGCGGCGGTTGAGGCGGAGGGTATGTACATTGTCCAGCCGCCTAGGCCGGCGTAGTATGGCTTCTCCGACGTCAAGAGATTGCGTGTCTTGCTGAAAGCGCCGTCGCAACCTACGATCAAGTCGAAGCCGTCTAGCACCTCGCCGTTCGCGAAACGCAAACGTAGTCCTGAACAGCTTTCTTCGACGCGCGAGAGCTTGTAGCCCCAGCGGACGGTGCCGTGAGGTAAGCTCTCCATGAGCATTTTTCTCAGATCTGCGCGATCGATTTCTGGTGCGTCTCCTGGGCTCAGCTTTCCGTCTGCTGTCTTGCGTCCACCTCTTCTCAACCATGTCGTGAGGTTTTTATCGGTGACGAGCAGACTCTCGCCGTCATAGCGAGCATACTTTTGAAACTCGTCCCACAAGCCTGCCAACTTAATTGCGGCGAGACCGGTGTTGGCGCGCAAGTCCAAGGTCCCGCCTTGTGAACGGTAATTGACAGAGGCTTCTGCTTCGAAGATGGTGGTGCTGCAGTCACATTGGGTGAGTAGTAGGCGTGCGAGCATGCAGCCGCCCGGGCCTGCGCCAATGATTGCGATTTTTGGTGCCATGTTTTTGTTACTCTTTGATGTTTTTTCGCCGGACGAGGTTGACGATCAGCGCTGGTATGGTTCTTTCATCTCCACCTGCAGCTTGGCTGAGGAGCTTCTTAAGGCTTGTTGAAGCTTACCTGTCAGGCCTCCAGTGACGCTGTCGCATTGTGCACCGGGTTAGGTTAGACGATGCTAACGGTGGCTGCCTCGTGTAACGTGGAGCAGGAACGTCAGTTTACGGAAGCGAGACGAGGAAGAGCGGCCCGTAATACCATGCTCCAAGTCGAGCAAGAAGTGTAGATACCACAATAGAACGCAAGAAGCTAGAGCAATATTTTGATCATTGTATGTGCAGTGCGCGAGAGAAGTATGTGCAGAGTAAGACGTAAGTATATACAAGAAGAGGTGCCTATGTGCATCTGCACAGCATCCATCCGACCAAGGGCAAAAGGCATCTAGCTCATGCTCAAGCTGTACTCAGTAACAGTAAGCTTCGCCTTGCTACCGGAGAAAGGCTCAGTGCCAGCTCCAACACTTGTCAAGATCTGGCTGCTGGGCATACCATGCTTGCCAGTAACCTCCTTGACAAACTCCATCAAATCACCGTTGAAGCTGTTAATCTGCTTCTCGGCGACAAAGCTGAACACATTCATCTGGCCGTTCTTGCCGTTGTACAACTTCCAGCTGTTGCCAGCCAGGGTGACGGTAGCAATGGGGCTGCCGGTGGCGGAAATGGGACCAGCGCCTCCGAGAGCACCGACCCAGATCATGATCTCGTACTCGGGGTCACCGCCAGCTTTGGAGGAGGTGAACAGGTCGTAGGAGACGTTTGCGATGAGGTCGTCGCCGGCGTAGGACCATTTCCAGACTGAAGGGATGGATTTGATGGATGAGAGGGCTTTTTGGGTGATCTTTGTTACGACGTTGGCGTAGGACTTGACGTGTCCGGGGCTGGAGGAGATGTTAGTATGAGTTTGGTGTCACAGAGAGAGAAGGACATACCCGCCAGTCCAGGACCATGAAGTGTGCCACTTGAGGGTCTTGCCACTGAGACCATCAACGCCGGTGCATTGGGAACCGGATGTGGCGTCGGCTTGGCCCCAGAGGTTGTTATAGACGGTGTAGTCACCGGTCACGGCGCTGTCCCATTGGCCGCAGTAGTCTGCACGCTTCTGGATGGTAGCGGTAGGTACGGCGAGGGCGAGAGATGCCGTGCTGGCGATGAGGAGCGCGCTGAACTTCATATTGACAGATTGTAGTAGTGGAAAAGAGTGTAGTGGTTTATTCGTTATTTGGAGTGCGGGTGGTAGACTTGAGAAGATATAGATCAAGTTTAAGTACAACGTCAGACATCGTACGAGCTAAGAAATAGAAAGAGGAGAACGTGCTCACGGAGTATCTGTATTCGTAGTCGACTCCGTTGTTTCGAAGGAATGAACATGTCAAGCAAGCTATGCCCGAACGAGACGCTACTCCTCTCAAGGGTATCCCATGGTCAGGCCGTAGACTTGTCGATCATCCGAGAAAGGTGGGAGGGCCACTTGGCAGATTGGTGGATTTGCCTGGTAGTTCAGTATTGATGGAGCTGACGGAAGAACCTCAGAAGCTGATCAGCAGTTAGTTCTCCAAAGACGATGTTCTTCGTGATGTGCATCGATTTTGCGATGCGTCGGGAATGCTCCGCGCGCATGGATCCCTGTCCGTCAAGTCAAGCTTCCCCACAAATCATTCCGTGCGCCTGAAACATTTCGCCGATGCTTGATGAGGGCAATATAAACGCCGGTGGGACTAAGGAATAGGGCCACGGTAATTTTCCGACGCTCATGCGGGTCTAGACATGACCTCAGCTTCATGTCTTCTAATCATTTCGGACGAAAGATTCTTCAACAACGAGCGATCTGAGAAATTCCAGGTCGGCTTCATTGCCGGTATCGCAGAAGGACTTCATCGTCGGCTGGAATTGTAAGCGACGAATAAACGGGTCTGGCTCGAAAGCGACTCACGGTGGCCATATCACCCTTCCTGTTGACGTTCCAAGTATTGCCTGATTGACGAGTCTCGTGCTGACTGTAGAAGGGCTCCGGCTCTGATGTCTTCCAGAAGCCAATTAGCTTTCTAGTAACTTTCATGACTGTCTCTCCTACTGCAGGAGTAACGGGTGCATCCAGCCAGGGCTGAACATTTTCCCACTTCTTGTCCGGCAGATCCCATCTACCACCATCGGATGCCTGCATGAGAACATCCACATGAAGTTCCTCGACGTGAGGGAAGTACTGGAGGACCCGGCTGATGGCGACTGAGGCAGCATTGGGCTTCGCTGCCTCACCAGGGTTGACGCGAGCATTCCCGCGTTTATCGATGAACACCTGCGGACCACCATTCCACCAGTCGTATCCGGGCCAGATAGCAAGCCTAAGCTTCTTAGTCCTGCCAATAATTGGGAGTAGTGCGAGGAAACGAGGCGACATCTCTTCGCGCGTGGGGACGTAGTAACCGTGAGCCCCGCGTAGCTGGCGCTGGACCTCCACTGTAATACGCAGAGCGTCATCGTCGCAGGCACGTTCTGCTTCTTCGGCAAATTCGGTTCCGAGCCTCTCAGCCACGACATTACTCAAGGGCTGCTCCTCCGAGTCTGGCGTTGTTGGAGTGACCTTTGACAGCAGAAGACGGTGTTCTAGACACTCTTCTCGTAGCTGCCGACACGTTGCTAGGATGTTTGGAGGGGGGCGGGAAGGGAGATAGATGCGTGTATCGATATAGGTATCCATGGGTATTTGACGCGATCTGTACAAATGCTGGGTGTCCTTTATTGAAGTCGATGTATAGACGTACTGCGGTAGGATCAGGTAGCCAAGAATCTCGTCACGCAACTCGCGCGGCAGGGCGAGAAGTGGTGAATCGTTATTGGAAGATGTCATGGTTTCAACAGATTGCGAATTGGCGCTGGGCATTGGTAGTTGAGAACGTGAGGGTCGTATGTCTCGCTGGGCAGGCGGTTTATGCTGCAGCCTTGCGGAGCGGATTTCCGCGCTCCGCACGTGGTCTGTGAGGGTGGCGATGGCACGCCTGATCAGAGCAGAGTCCAGTTCCTTTTCTTTCTTACTACTTGTTGTCTAGTCTTCACAGGCACAGATTCCCCTGATGGGATAATTGGCATTTGACAGATAGATGCCGGGGCGTGCGCATCTATCGACGCCCACTTAGGCACAGGGCAGGAGCGGAAGACGGGGTTGATCACAGTGAACAACACGCCGCGACACTGAGAAGAGCTATAAGCAGTAAAGATGCTATAGTATTAGAATTACTGAGCGAGGATCTTGCTGCCAGGGGTAATGTTGGCCGTGGCGCAAGTGCGGAGACCTGGGGATGGTTCGCAGGGCGGGATGACATCGTGCATGGGCTCGGCGGGGCGCGTTTGCGGCTCCAGCACAAACAACTTCTTGGGCTTGGGCTTGTGAATGAAGCATGCAACACCACCGCATGCCGCCGTGCCGAACCTCACTCTCATCGCGACATGCACACTGATCTCTTTGTGTCATCTCACTGATAGACACTTAGGTACAGAAATATCCGCCGGTTCCCAACGGCCTGCCGTCGCGGCTCCATGGGCGCAGTGCTGTATTACCGCTGTACCGCGTGCCCTTCGGAAGCTATCTGGAGTCCCGAGACGTTGTAGATCGCCCAAGGAGCGGTCTGGCTCAGTCACGAGATCATGGCGAACAACGAAGGAAGGCGCAGTATCACCCAAAGGCTGACGCCATGGTGGGCATTGCGCTCGAACGAAGCGGCGCCCCAGGATACGGAAGGTGAGAGTAGCGGAACCCAAACAAACGCTCCTGCCCAGGTACGGCAAACCTCATACGCACCTTCCGCCGTTACGGCACGCCGCACGTGCATGCCGACAGCAACATCTGCTTTTGGCAGGCATGAGGCCATCATTACCCCTTCGCTCCTGCCATATGCTGACATGCAACAGCCCGCGACCCTCTTTGCTAGCCCGACGCCCTCCCCACGTCCCGAAGCCGCGAACAACCCGCCCAACATATATCAGCCTCTCATTCATCAATACTTCGCAAACCCAGGAGCGACATCTTACCGAGGCTCCTCGTCACGCGGCCGCCCATACAGATACCGCCTCGATCCACGTGGACGGCGAAGGCATCCTCCTCTCGCTCACTCACTGTACAACCCGACCCCTCAAGCACCAGAAGGTGAAGGCGAAGGCGAAGGCGAAGGCTCAATGTCAGAAGATCCGTACGACCACGAGCTTGCGATGGCCTTGCACTTGGACCTGCTGGAAGACGCGGAGAGGTTTGGACAAGACGATGCGGGCATATACGATCACAGTGAAAGTGATTCCGGTGGCCACTCCCGGCGCGTTCACTTCACCGACGGCGACTGGGACGACGAAGCAGACCGAATTCCAGTTGGTGCACCAGCTCCCTTTGGAGGCCCCTCGTCACCCGCGAACAATCTCCACCGTCCCTTCACCTACTCACATCACCAAATCATGCCCGGCCCTTCGAAGCGCTCGCGCGATAGCTATGAGGGTCCAGAAGAAAAGGCCATCGCACACGTCCTGAACTTTAGGGGTGCCATCAGTGCCATGCTATACAACAGCATCAGCCCCAACCCTCAAGCGAACGATATTTGGCCCGAATGCCGCAGTTCCACAAAACTACCCGCCAAGTACTATCTGCTCGACAAGAGCAAATTGCTCGCATCTGATCAGGATCCAAAGCATCCCCCCTCCAAGAAAAGTGGAAAGAAGGCAGTAAAGACTGCAAGGAATGAGGAGTCGCGTGACACTCCTCCTAGCCCTTCGGCCGGGCGCCCGAAATGGAAGCTGCCGGTTGAGCTTGTAGAGATGATCGCGGAACACCTCAACCGCGACGACATAAAATCACTGCGGCTTGTAAGCCGCGAGATGAACAAATCGGTCTCGCAGGTCATCTTCCGGACAGTGGTTGTTCCCTTCAATACCGAGATCTACGGCATGCTAGCACAAGAGCACAAGCCTGACTTCAAGGGCAAAAAGCGCGCACGAATCGAGCAACCCAGCTACTTATGGAAGAACGCAAACGGCGATGAAGTGTACAATGGGCATGGCCTCGACGTCTTCCGCGGCTTCGGTACACACATTAGGAAGTTTGGCATGAGCTTTGAAGTCAACGAAGAATCGCTTTCCATGCCGCCCGTCAAGTCCCTGACGGAGAAAAAGACAAGCTTTTGGGGTAACTACGACTGGCCACATGAAGAGTATCGTCGCTTCGATACTGTCGCTGGACTCGAAAATGCCGCTGATGAAACACCGCGGATGAAAACAGCATTTTCCGAGCTTAAAAGTGTCAGGGAACTGGCGCTTTCCATTGATAGCGGTTTAGGATGGCTGAACGGACCGGACAGATCTATTCGAGCACGTGTCTTGCAGAAGCCATCTCGCGTCTTTGGCACTGCCAAAGCCATCCCAGATCGTAGAGCCCAGGCCCAACAGGAACTTTGGAATCACATTGAATCATGCCACCAGAACGCTGGTAGCGATGTTAGACTGGCCACACTATACAGGATGGATGGTCAACTTCCTCTTGCCGAGCTGAAGGATGCCAACAATCTTGCAGATGAGCAACCACAGATGCCCTACTTGGATCCTCAGCTTCTCCATGCTGCTACTCCTTATGAACCCGGCGATCTCCCTGTTCCTAATAGCTTCGAAGACCCGTATGTTCTGGAGCGCTTTGTGTCAACCCCACCACCTTCAGGTACAGGTATTCTGTTCTCATCGAGTAAAATGCCATCGGAAGGAGCGCACCTCGTGAACCCTGTCATACCCGCCAAGCTCACCAAAGCGCAGAAAGAATGGCTATTGGAGACTGAGTGGGCCCAACGAGCGTTCATGTCTTCGTACATGCTCTCTATCATCGACAACCCGACCACGTTCGAACACGTACATACGCTGAACATTTCCGGGCTCTCCGATCGTTACCTTCCAATGCTAAATCGTTCGGATTTCTGGGACGCACTACCAGAACTCCACAACGTTACTATTATGGTGATCCCATGCTGGCGAACTGTGCAAAAGGACGAGGCCGGCTTCGTTGACGCGCCAAAGATTAGCCCCACGCAAAGCCATGGTATACTATTCGACCTACTCCGCCATCATGTTGCTGGTCGAGCGAACATCCGTCATCTGAAAGTTGGTTTTGTCACTGGAGGCGAACATGCTGAGGGACTATACGCGAGGAACAAACTGATTTTCCCTGCTCCCGTAATGGATATACGAGGTCGTTCAGAGAATCCTCCTTCTATCCACCCTACGGTGCTGGTCGCGACTGATGCAGCTCTTATGAAGGCAGGTTTGCTTCAGTTCCCTCATGTAGAACAACTCGTGCTTAACAACTGCTGGATTACGCCACCAGCTTTGCGCGAATTCGTCAAGATGCACGATCAGTACAAGCTGCAGACTTTGGTATTGGATTCGGTGTCACTTACGGGCGTGCTGCGTCCTAACGCCAACCCACACCCCCAACCAGCGGTATTTCACAATATAATGCCGCCTCATCTTCCGGTAGGTGCACTATTTGGCGCTGTCGGTGCCCAAGGTCCGCAATTAGTGCCAAATCAGCAGCAGTTCCTTCAGGCTTATATCCAGACGCTTCAAACGCAACTTCAACACCTACAGGCCCACGCTGGAGGTTTTCAAAACAACAATATAGCGGCCTTACATAACCAACTGCAACAGCAGATCGGACAGGTGCCCAACAACCCAGGACAACAGCCACAAAATCAAGCTCAACCTCAAGGTCAAGGACAAGCACCAGCTCAAGTTCAACCTCAAGGCCAACCCCAAGCTCCTGTGCAGCCACAGGCGCAGCCGAACCAGCAGGTTCAGGCAATCGCTCAACAGCATATCAATTTCGCCACTGTGGCCCAGCTCGCTCAACAGGTCCATCAATTGCAAACGCAGTTAATTCTAGGGCAGCAGCCTCAACCTCTTCCTGCGTTAGCAAACAATCCAGCTCCAGGTGACGCCCAGTCTGTACTCAAGGCACAGCCCCGCGAAGGCTCTTGGATGGATATCATTGATCAAATATCACCCGGCACCAACCTCTCCGACTTCGGATCTGAGCATTCCAAGGCCGACGGCGAGCGCACTACCTCACTGCGAACAATCGAGTTTGTTTCATGCGGTTATGCTAAGCTGTCCAGCTCATCCTTTGATCAATCTGATGTCGATCCTCTTGGCATGGCTGCTCACTGGCGCAACCAGATGCTTAGCAAGCGTATTGTCGCTCTTGCGCCTGCTATGCTGAGCGCCAAGTGGAGCCACTTGGGTGACATTGTGCAAGACATCGATCCTTCTGAGCTGGCTGCACTGGATGCGGCCTGGGACTTGAGAACCGGCTGGGAAGACGCCGAAGCAGCTCGTGCCGCTGAGTTTGATGGCATGCTTGCTGGTGGTACAGGGCGTTTTACAGGCACCATACGGCATTCGGATAGGGTGGCTGACGAGGCTTCTGCGAGTTAGTGGAATGCTTTTGAACGCTCTGATCTCATTGCGTGTATGCTGACATGACACCTAGATGTTTCTGAACTTTCGTCTCGATTTCAGCGGCTTGGTATGTGATGGGAGTATCGGTGAAGCTGTAAGATACTACCAGCGGGGTGTTTGTCTGGTGTCTAGAATCTACTGTCAGCGGATTAGGCCACTTTTACGAATGTATTTACTAGCGGCATGAGTCTTGTACATCAGGTGTCAGCCGTGCGACGAGAGTTTGTCTTGATTAGACAGGGCTCTGTATACAGCGGCTTCAATTGACCATGTACAGTAAAGGGTATACATGTAAGATACTCAAAATTAATTCATGATCGACTGCTCTCCGTGCACTCACTATCAAATAAGGCCAGAATAGCTTCAAGTTTCATTCGGCACTGAAGTGAATGGCGTGTTGCGCTAGAAATATATGCCTTTGTATGCTTTGGTGAAAGGGGTCAAAGAGATCTACATTAACGCTCTGCCATGTGTTCCCAAGTCCATCACGCAACTGAAACACTACAGTGGCTCTTCCCTTTTCTCCAACCCATAAGGTCACAATTACACCTTGCCTAACATACCCTCAATAACATCAACAACCATGTCATTCCAAATTCACATCATCGCGGACATCAAACCCACACAAACCAGCCCAGATCCACGTCCTACAACAGAATCCTGGGAGCAATACATGGCACGTTTAGGCCTTCCATCCAACGCGAAACCGCTCGATTTTCCGGATGAAGCGGCGAGGTACGATACTAGTGTGACTGTTGCGGAGGATTATGCAGCGCATTTGAAGGAACGGAAGGAGATGTTGAGGGAGAGGGCGGCGAGGGCTAGGGAGAGGGCGGTGAAGGAGAGGGAGGAGGAGGAGGAAAGGGAAAGGCTGGAGGCTGAGGCGGAAGAAGCGAGGGTGCGGAGGTATGAGGAGGAGGAAGAAGAGGAAGAAGAAGAAGAAGGGGATGCTGAGCAGACGGGTAAAGAGAGTGGTACTATTGTCGCGGATAAGGAATGTAAGGAGGTGTCGAAGCGACGGAATTTCTTTGGTAGGCTGAAGTCGTATCTTGGACGGAGGGTATTTGGGAAATGTAGGAAGGGAGCTTGAGCATCTAAGTCACTAGATGAGACACTTTCGATGTGTCGCAGAATCGATGGACAATCTGTTGTACTCAACGTGTCTTATTACTTGGTCTGTGTTCCTGATAGGTACTCAAGAGTCACATTCGTTGTAAAGTAAGACAACATTGACGCTCTGAACTTACATGGGATTTATATTTATTATGTCTCCTTCACCGTCACAGCAACATCATCAGCACATATCCACCACCTCCATCCTTTCTTCCCCTTACCAAAACACCAAAGCACCAACACACCCACTCCACCATGTCATCCTCCTCCCTATCCTCCTTCCCCCTAGCCTTATTCACCACAGACCTCATCTCCCACCTCGCCACCCTCACCAACAGCGCCCTCGACGGTCTCGCCGCCACAATATTCACCTACTACACCCATCGCACCGACACAGAAGTACAAGACCTCAACAAAACCATCTCTTCACTCCAAGCAAAAGCACTAGACCTACGCCACCAACTCCTACAACACCAAATCCAAAACGGACAAACCATTTCGGAGCTGAGGGCTGAGAAAATGGAGTTGAGCCAACAGGTTCAGGTTCTCCAGGCGCAGCTCCAAACACAAGATTGGACAAGGATTTCAGAGCTGAGAGAAGAGATGGAAGGGCTACGAGGGGAGCTGAGGGAACGCGATGGGAAGATTATGGGGCTGGAGGAGAAATATGAGCAGCTTGTGAGGGAACGGCGCGGAAAGGTTTGGGGTGTGGTACGCAGCGGGCTGTGTTTGGGGATGTAGGGGGAAGGAAGTATGTATCCAGATGTGGTTTTGTAGTTGGGGTGGAAGTCAGGAAAGAGAATCTTTGTTGTTATCTAGTCTATCTCTATCCCTTCGTACAAAGAATATTCGTCTATAGCCGCGCGGTTCTCCTATACTTCATCCACGACATCAACCCCACATACCCCTACTCAAACCCCGCGGGCTCAATCTTAACCGGGAAAGCCGGCTCATCCAACCTTGTCGCACAAGCCGCCTTCCAATTCTTCGGCGTATACTTATCCACAATAGCCTTGAACGCGTCCAGCGTGCAGAAACTAGTATCGCCCTCCAGATGCTTGCCCGGTGCTTTGCAACCCGGTATCTCCATGACTTTGTCGTTGTACCGGAGACGGACGTAGTAGTCGTTTAGTTGGTCGCGTTGTGCGGTGGTGAGATCGGTGATGGGCTTGCGGGCTATGCCTTCGGGAGCGAGACTGGTGTCTGAAGTGGTTTTTGTGCTGCCGAAGAGCGTGGACCACCAGCTTTGGCTTTTGAGAGCGGGGTCTTGCTCTGTGGGGGCGACGGGAGGGTTTGTGATGGAGGTGGGGTTTCGCTTGCGGAACATTTCGACGGCGATGTGAGAGGTGAATGGGGGCCATTTCTCGCCGTTGAAGGCACCCAGTGACGTGAGTACGCCGGCCAGGGTAGTATCGTGGCATCCTGACATGGCGAAGCGGATGTTGGTTTCGCCGCCTCGTCCTTTGCCTAGTTTTCCGTCTACGCCGCCGACTTCAACGATGCCGGAGTTGCCGTTGCGCTCGACGCTGCCGACCATTCGGGAGGTGATGTCGCCCATTAGGCCGCCGATGCCGAGCATACGGTACTCGGAAGACTCAGTGTAGCCTGCGTACCATTCCTCGACCGCGATCTTATCGATGATGGCACGGGCTTTGGGGTCGTAGAACTCCTTGGGAAGCTTGGTTTCCGGGCCGTGAGCGTCGGTGGCGTTGAGGGTGTCCATGATACCGGAAAGCCTAGGGTGAGAGTCCACCGCTACTTTTTGCTCTCCTGGCATCCATTTCGAAAGCACCTTGGTGAGGTAGCGCATGTCATCGGTGTCGTTCCAACGCTCAGCTGCACGTTGCGCGAATGCTCGGCTCAATTGAGCGAAACGTCTACAGCTTGCATCGTTGGGGAAGAGCGTTTCATCTGCCGGGGTTCGGGTGATGATTGTTGGAGGAGGGAAGTCTGCAGTTCGTGCGGATGGTGGGTAGAAGCCCCAGAAGGCTTGTTGAAGAGACTCTAGAGCGCGTGGAATAGGCGTTGCGCGTAGATAGATCATGTCACTATCGGAGATGAGCTCGGGCATGAATTTGAGCTGGTTGACGTAGAGATGACGAAGGCGCTCTCCTAGAGCTAGAGTTGTTTCACGGCCCTTGTCTGTGAGTTCACCGGGTTGACATATGGCATCGAATTCGCCTTTAGGTCCTGATGCAATGACTGGTTGTTGTTAGTGGCCGTCCGGGGTAAATGAGCGAATGTATTACCGGGCCCATCATCCATGCCAAAAGTCTCGAGACGACGGCGATATTTCAGCTGATCCCATTTCGAAAAGTCCTTGGTGTTCAGTATTATACTTGTAAGTTGTCGGGCGGAGTTGCAGTAGGGCCAATCTTGTCGAGTCAGAAATCTCTCGGTCAGCTCGTGAGAGATGTCTTACAAGGTGGCAGTCCAGTCTGATCATGTTAACAATGGCATTGTAATGCACGAGCTAGGATGCCTACATTTTGGAATCGCGGAGATACAGGGCTTCTTTCGCCTATGTGTAGACGTCAGTACATGAGCTTACTAACATGTGGGTGAGACATCGCTGTTACCCACCATGGCGAAGTAACTGGTATTTTAGTTAGTGGTGGTACAAGGAGAAGCTATGACATTGGTGCTCACAATCTGTACGAGCTGCAACTCAAGCTCTTTCGGATAAAGCTTATCGAGCTCGTCCTGCGAATAGAACTGCCGTGGGATCAGGGTCGTCATCGTATGTTTTATCAATCACACTGAGGCTCGGAGATGAAAATAGATCTATAATTGTAGCTCTTCCGCTATGCAGAGCATGAACAATGAGGTTGAGGTGGCCTGGAAGGTTTCTGGAGAAAGCCCGCAGTCACGTGAAGCGTGTGGACGTCATGGCGTCTCATTGGCCGGAGGTATTCCGCACAGCATCGCGACACCTTCACGCGATTTGTGGCTGCACGCATTTCTGTACAACAATCCACGCGGGACGGTATACTGGACTTAGGGGCGTTCTTTGATTCGACAGTACCGCGCAAATGAGGGCTTGAAAAGCGATTGTAGGTGTGCAAACTCATACGCCAAAAAGTTTCGATCTCACCAGCTAACAGTCGTCGCCAGCATTCACACCCCTCCACCCCCCTCAGGCTCGCCACAGCATTATGCTAAGCGCATACGTATGTCGACAGTGCCGGACACGTCTGGCCCGACGCATTGCCCCCGTGCGACGCCCTCAATGGCAACCTCGAGCCACGATCGTTTCGCTGGCCGGCCGAAAGCCACACGATGCCGCCGAACCACCAAATGAAGAAGCATCTACGCAAAATAGAGATGAGGAAGACGGCGCACAGGGAACGAATCGCAACGGGCCAAATATACGATTTACGGGCGCACGCGACGGGCAATCACCCCACAGCCAACAACCACTTGGCCGATACTCCAGGCTCATCTACAACGGAACAAATCAAGGCTCAACGTATGGTGTTGGTGAAGAGGAACCTGCATACGTCGATGCAGTACAGAACGGATCGTCTGGAATGGGCACAGCCTTTGCTGATCCAGTGCTCGACGCTCTCCGCTACGGCAAGATCAATGGAGCCTGGAAAGCGTTTGAGAGCATCTATACTTCACGCGACTGTAAAGCCCTGACGGAGCCAACAGATCGCGATGCGCAGCTGTTGAGTGAAGACCGGGTATTTGCCAAACTCCTCAGAGCCGTCTCGAGTACCTTTTGCGCAGCCAGCCCGGGTTTGAAGGTTACACCAACTGCAGTACTTCTCAAATATGCGCAACTTGGCATTGCTCGGAAGGAGTACTGGGTCAGACCAACGATAGGTTATCTAACGTATGAAATCATACGTGCTGTGAACTCCCCTTCTGGATCGGCAAGAGACATCCCTTCACTAGTCACGGAACTACTGTCTGTATGGCGACTCTTCTTCCAATGCATGGGGCCGGGAAGCGGTACAATAGAGTCTGTCAGTACGGAATGGCACTTACCACCTGTCGACTCGATTCCGGATATGCTTGATCAGAGACAATTTAACATGCGCTTGCAAGGCTACATTCCTAACTATGTCGCTAGTCCTGCCTTGGCTTTTTGTGCTGTTTATTTCTACGGTATTTCGGACGCACTGGATCCAAAGACACAAAAGGAAGCCGCCCCCTTTCTAGTCTTCCTCAGACAGCTACTCGCCGGCTCATTTGTAGACTCAGTATTAAAACACACAGAAACCCCGGACTTTAAGAAACTACCAGAAGATGTCCAGGTCACGATTATGGAGGAAATCAATGACGCTCCACGAAAAGCCCTAGTAGCTCTTGGAAAAGCCGGCGAGAGCCTTGGTCCAGATAATACAGGCGACGAGTTTTCCAACTTGGAATCATTCTACATGACTAGAATTGCGCGTGCTGTGTCAAGCAAAAGCTCGGCAGCCACGCTGGACAGCATGTGGCGAGAGACCGAGAAAACATACGCCACGCAAGACAAGACTATACCCCCCGCTATATACAACGCCTTTCTTTCTGGGTACATGACTGTTCTCAGCCCACAGCGCTCCGTCGAGGTCTGGAACCACATGATCGCCCACAAGGTCGAGCCAAATATGCACTCCTGGGTTGCACTTTTGGAAGGGTGCGCAAAGGCGAGGGATCTTGATGGCCTCAACGCAATGTGGCAGCGCATGCTGAGAACTGGTCTAGAGCCAAGCAACTATGCTTGGACGGCCCGTATCAACGGCTTGATGTCCCTGAAACAGGTCAACGAAGCCTTTGTCGCTCTGGACGATATGGGCAAACGCTGGGTTGCAGCCGAGCACGCTCTCGCCAACTCTCAGAAGCAGACCAAAGGACAAAAGGGTCCCAAAAAGGTCCAATCTACCAGCAAAGCAATGAACCCATGCACAAAGCCTTCAATCGAGGTCATCAACGGCGCCATATCCGCCATTGTACAAAACCGTAGCGAGAGAATGCACCACCAGAAGAAAGTAGAGTTAGTCCAGAAACTACTCACCTGGTCGAGGAACTTCCAAATCAAGCCCGACGCCATCACATACAACTCTCTCGTGCAGCTCTACCTGCGAGCAAACGACAGGAGCACCGCCTTCAAGATCCTCGCACAGATGGAAAAAGACGGCCTGGAAGGCGACGCAGCCACACACACCATGCTCATCAGCGCCGCCTTCGACAACCAAGTCTTCGACAACCTCACCCCAGCCCAACAAACCGAACGCATCCTCAAGATCCTAAACGACCTCGAAGCCAACGGCCTCAAAATGAACGACTACATCTACGCCACAGCCATCGACCGGCTCCTCAAAAAATACTCTAATTTCCACGCCATGCGCGCCGTCATGGAACACATGACATCCCGCAAATTCGTCCCCAGTGTCCACGTCTACACAAGCCTTATAACACACTACTTCCAATCCGACCCCCCCAACATCGCCGGCGTCGACGACATCGTCCTCCGCCTCTTCAGCGCACCGCGCATGCCCAGCGACCGCGTCCTCTTCGACCGTCTACTCGAGGGCTATGCGTCCTTTGGCGAGGTGGGCAAGATGATGAGCGTGCTCACGCGCATGAGCAAAAAACAGAATTTGCCTGGTTGGGGCGCCATGGCCGCTGTTGTGCGTGCGTTAGCACAAGATGGCGATTACGAGCGTGCGCGCGCGATTGTGAGGGATGTGGCGCGTGGTGAGGGTGTGGCGCGAGGGGGTATCATGGGGGATCGGAAGGGAGAGGCGTTTTTCGTAAGGACGATTCGCGAGTTGGGGTTGGCGGGGGAGATGGATGGCGGGGAGTATATGGGGGGTGAGGGGAGGGGGGTGGGCGACTTTGAGGGGGGTATGATGGGTCAGCAAGAGTATCAGCAGTCGACTGCGCAGTTGGAACAGGCTGGAAGTGCGCAGTATGGTCAGCAACAGCAGCAGCAGTATCAGCAGCCGCCGGTTATGGAGTATAGTCACGGTGGCACGGCCACTGGACTTGAGCGCGAGCCTGGTAGCGTGGATGAGGAGGATGTCCATGGCTTCCTTAGGGATGAGCCTGAGCATGGTGAGAAGAGGATATAGAAAGCCTAGGATGCTATGCATAATGATGTATCAATGACACTTTGCCGACGATTATCCTCTTCTCTTTTTGTCGAGGTTGTAACAACCCGGCACCAATATGTCCTCTGAAGAACACAAACTACAGCTTGCTATACGCTACATCGTTAAATTGACTCCAGTCATTCGCCACTCATAGCATCAGTTAGCAACTATGCCTACCAGTCGACAGTCCCAGCTAATCGCACTCCCCAGGCTCGCATGATTCAAGAGAGAGCGATTAGGTTTACAAGTGAGGCCCTCATAGTAGATAGCTATCACTGTTAACGATAGCGCCTTATGCGAAACGCATTACTCCATATCCTCACGACGCTCGCCCTCCAGCCCAGCCCAGCTCCCACATCGTCTTTCCCTGAAACGCGTAGAGTGCAACAAGCTCACCCAAGACCAGCGATCATGGGGAAACCAAGTGAGGCTTGCACGGAGCTGTGAGTTGTCAAAACCCACGGCACGGCAAGAGAGCATCGACCGCCAGTTCAAAGACGACACGAGACGCGCGTCGCGTCAAAACCGTCTCGAAGGCCTTTCACATTTCACATCTAGTAGGGAGTAGCAGCGCTTCCAGTGATGGGAAAGTGAATGTGGCATGACTGGATTTCGGGGTCGAAGACCGTGAAACAGCAGTGTGTGTGTTCTGTGGCTCCATGGGTAAGAGTTCAGCCAGATGATGGGTCAGGGTCCGAGGGTTCTGGACACTAGACCCCTTTTTACGGTTTGAGGCGGGCCGATTAGCGGTCGCCAAATGTCTTTCCGTAGTTTATGCGTCAGGGTCGCTGTGAGAGACGGGCTGGGACGGAAGTGAGCGGTTGTGGATAATGGCATGATGGTCTGTTTGACTCCGACGCTGGTGCGCAGCGGCCGGGGCGGACGGGCGGCTTGCGGTTCGCTGGGTATAGAGAATAGAACGTGCGACTAGATTGCTGCGGCTTCTGGATCATGACATTGAGTGATTAGGAGGTTCTGGATGCAAGAATGTGTGTCTCTGTGTACGCGGCCTTTGGAGAGGGGTCCAGAGAGCGCCAAAAATGGTACACAGAGATGTGTTGGCAGAGACGATCTTTCAAGTCTGCAGTTAGATGCTTCTGAAGTTCGATGGCTGTAGTAAGTCTATGGTAAGTGTATAAGGCCGGCCAAGTGATTGTCAGCCTGCCAATGCTACGCATGACAAAGACGTGTAGGCATGGCCTTGTTCTAGAGACCGGTGTAAGCCCGCATGTAGTACTGTCACCAAGTCTCCAGCTGCATCACTTGCAATTGTGTCTCTCAATTTGGGGTTGGAAATTTCCTCTGCGTGTTGATGACGCGTCCCATGCTCAGCCTTGCTCCAGTGCGAAAATTGTGCAGCTGCTGGAGAATGGCGCAGTAAACGTTCCCACGAGTTTCCATGAGGTTGGCCGATAATCGGTATCGTGTAAACTGGCTTTGCCTGTACCTGCGATGCAGATCTGATAGGTAGGGCTTATCCTCATCTTAGCATGGGTTGCTGGCTACGCTGTAGGGATGAGCTGGTTTTGATTGGGCGGCAGGACCCGCGCGGGCATGAAGCAGTGACAGCTGTGACGTCTTAAGTCGTTGTTGACTCAAGACGAGTGTTTCAAGATTCAAAGGTCTCATGGCCAGTGGAATCGGGGAAGCTGGTCGGGTCAAGTCACTCCATGGCACTGGGACGGAGATTGCCGGACTAAAGACCGACTCCGCTGAGAGGACGGGACCATGTAGATCAGAATTTGCGGCTGGCGCTGACAGACTTGACAGGTGAGCTCGCAAAGCTGGCATAATGCGGTAGATGTGGATGGGGACTTGTCGCTGCACTGGGCGCGGCAGGTTGTCCGGAGAGGCGTTCATGCTGACCGTCGGCGTAGACGCCAGATGGCCTTGATGGCTGGTGGTGCTGCGGAATGTGAGCAAGTGCTGCGCCAGACGTACGTATACGAAGGCTTTGTCATGTGCAGGCGTTGCATAGTAAGATGGTGAGGTCTAGAGTTGGCATCTAGACTCAGGCTCGTTTGCACTTGCTCTGCTGCTGGCTGGCATGCAACCGAACTGGGCGCCCGCGCCACCAAGCCGGTAGATTGTGGCTCAATGGCTGCACGGCATGGAAGTTATTCGCGCAGGAGAGAGAACAGAGGCCAGAGTGGACGAATAGCAGCGGGGTTCGCAAGCGTGCCCAGAAGGGTGCAGTATGACAGCACAGCCTCAGTGGTGGTGCAGCAGGGCAGGCGCTGATTCGTCTGTCCAACTTTCGGGCTCGGCGAGTATGCGCCGACAGTGCATCAAGTGCGTATGCCTAGCTGCACGAGAGTATACGGAGACTCGCCAGCTGGGTGCCATGGCCTTGGATGTTGTTGAAGGACTCGGGTTGCTTGTACGGTTGCTGAAAATGACAGCCGTGACGTGACGTCAGAGGCTGGTGCCGTGGAAGCACCGCGGAGGGGCAGCAGATATCCGAGAATTAGCATTATGCTGATATTGTGTCTAGTGTACTAAGAATGGTGAAGCCGACGAGATGACCCGGCGCTCAGGAGAGAGGAAGAGCCGAAGTTTGCTGGGCGGAGGCAGTGATCGGCGGGCGAGCGAGCCAACCGGGTTGGGCCTGCTTCCTTCTATTTCGAGAAGGGGGACTCCGCCTCAGTCTGAAACGGCAAGGGCGAGGGCCCCAGCAAAGAAGCCGCCGTCGCCCATCCTCGCCCTCGCTCTGCCTCTCTTCCACCAGACTCTCATCCGACAACTGCACTCTGCATCAACACCAGCAACAACAATCCTCTCACCACCAACACACTCGCTCTATCACAACAAACGTGCTCGCAGGAGGCGCGGATCCATCGGCACAGCCACACTTCCGGCAGAACCGGCCCAGCGTCGAGCTGACGACGACTTTCCAGCAGGCTAACCGCTCCTGTCACGCACCCAGTGCCCGCAACACAACACCCCAAGACTGCCGCTTGCCTGCCTAAGGACCGCTCAAACACGATCAGCGACTCCCCAGCAGTCGAACAAACAATAGCGACATGGCTACCGCCGTCCAGCCTGCCATGACCATGGCCCCCTTCAACGGCCACCCGAACCAATGCGTCGACCCCAATGAGTTCTTCGACTTTGGCCAGATGCCCTCGCCCACGCAGCCTGCCACTCTGAAGCGGGAGTCCAGTGCGACGTCGACCATGGCCAGTCCCACCAGCACAAACATCGACGACGACCTCCAGACCCCCGCGAAGCCCAGCCACGAGTACGAGCGCTTCAAGCAGCAAACCGGCCTGCCTACCAACTCCCTTCCCGGCCTTAACACCGGCTACAACACGGGCTTCCCCATGTTCTCGTCCACTGGCTTGGACGAGATGGCCATGATGGGCGGCGACTCCATGATGGACGGCGCCTGGAACAACGGCCTGCCCATGGACGTCGGCATGAACATGGCCGTCGACTACCGCCAGAACAGCTTCGTCTTCAACGAGGCCGCCCAAGACGACTTCGTCGACCCCAGCGCCATCACACAAGAGGAGGTCACCAACGTCAGGGTCTGGCCCGGTATGCATCAACAGCAGGCTGCCATGGCCAAGGCGCAGGCGCAGGCCCAGCAGCAACGCGCACAACAGTTGGCCCACCAGAAGCAACAGCAGGCCCTCCAGCAGCAACAACAACAGCAGCAGCAGCAAGCGCAACAACAGCAACAGAACCGCATGGCCTCCACCAGTTCGGCCAGCCGCAAGACATCGAGCCCGCTCAGCGACGCCCACACCGAGGAGATGATCACCCGCGTCGTCGCACAGATCCGGGCCGACAGCCAGAACGCGTCTGCCAACATGGCCAACGACAACCAAGGCCTCCTCCCCCACATCATCCGCGCCAAGAAGGACGAGGAGGACATGGACGAGGACGAGAGGCTGCTTGCGTCTGAGGAGGGCAAGAAGCTCAGCTCCAAGGAGCGCCGCCAGCTCCGTAACAAGGTCTCTGCTCGCGCTTTCCGCTCGAGAAGGAAGGGTAAGCTACCACGACCCCACTACATGTGCAACATCAACTAACACAGCCAGAATACATTGGCCAGCTCGAAGGCGAGGTTGCGATGAAGGTCAACGAGGCCAACGAACTCCGCTCCCAGAACCGCCTCCTCATGGAGGAGAACGCCCGCTCGCGCGCTTTCATCGAGCGTCTGCTCCGCCACCAGGCCTTCACTCCCTTCCTCGAGGAGCTCTCTCGCGACGAGTCGCTCCAAGCCAAGGCCCCCATGACCTCAATGCCATCCACCGCCGCACCCGTCGCCGCAGCTCCTGCCCCCACTCAGTTCCAGCAACAACAGCAGTTCAACGGCATGTCGCAGGCCGAGAACACCCACGTTGGTATGACCATGGTCCCCGAGCCCCAACTCGACTTTGCTATGCTCAACCTGAACACCAACAATGGCAACAACTGGGGTGCTAACAATGGCTTCAACTTCCAGCAACCCGTTGCTTTCGCCGTCACTGAGCTGCCTGAGGGTCCCACCAACCCCCTCGACATCGAGGCCATGTCTGGCAAGGGATACAGCGCTATCCTGAACGCCGAGGACGATTCGACTGTCGAGGAGGTCAAGGCTGACTACCCCGTCATCGAGCGCCCCGTCCAGTCTGAGCTCATCGCTCCCGCCGCCGCCGATGAGACCGAAGAGGTAGATGCCGAGTACGACCTGTACTACTCTTCGTCCACTCCTTCCACCACTGCCGCCGCACCGCTTGAGGACCACGAGGCACTCTTCACCAACCCCGAGAAGGCCTTCGCACACTACTCGCTAGTCATCTCAGACGAAGCGAACGAGGCACTTCTAGCAGAGCGTCTGGCAAGGAAGATTGCTGCCATGAGCCCCGCCATGCAAAGATTAGCCGACATCACATCGTCGTTTGACTTATAGCCAATGACTCTACAATTTGTCCCATTCTGATCTTTCCTTCTCAAACACTGCAGCGATTTTTGTTTTTCATAGACTGTCCTACATGATTGTAACGATTCCCTTTGTTTGATCATATATATTCAAGTCGGCTGTTTTCCGACGTGCGACTTGGGTTTTCAGCCGCAATCAGCGAGTAGTAGGCCTTCTTTTGCTTTTCCTTTGTTCTTTCGGTACTGCGCGATGGTTGGTCATGCGTACCTTGATCCTTGTTCTGGATGGCGTTCAACGGGCAATGGGTTTTCTTGTAGATATATATTCTGACCCCAAGGTCTGTTGGGGGTCGATGAAGTAGTCGGAACTGGGGGTTACGTAGAGGTGGATGTGGGGATTGAATATAGTGATGAAGTTACTTCTTGTCCCACATGCTTGACTGTGATGACTTCTTCGTACCATTATTGTGGCCTACTGACATTACATTCTATCCATCCATCCGCCCGGTCCCAATCCTTCCCACCCTCCCCCCACGCCGCTTCTGCCCTACACTCTTTACCCAGATTAACCACCCGAGTCCTCCGTCCTCCTCCCCCCGTATCTGCACCCTGCCTCAATGCACGTCTACCCTGCATACCGATATCGCATCCCGACTACCGTTTTTTAATATAACTTTTCCGCGTCATACGTCCACATTCCACCTTACACATTCCTCTTCCTTTATCGCAACGAGGCCTCTCCAACATTAACGGTCTAAAACACGAGGGACGCATGCGCCGGGTACTATCATTGACTCCCGATGCGTGTAGTGATAGTGGGGATAGTGTTATAGGGTGTCATCCTGGGGGTATAATGGAGATTGTATGGGTGAATTGCAGGGATTTGGGGCGGATGGTGGTCGAGGAGGGGAGATAGTGGGTGGTAGACGAGGGAGACGGGGAGATGGAGTTGGGGGTATGTTGTTGCAATGGTGGTCGGCACGGTAATGTATATGCGGAGAGGTGGGTGCATGCTTCGTGTTGGAGACATTAGAAAGAAAAGTATCACACTGTCCAGGTGGATACGCATACGTTGAACTCGATGAATTGATATATACCTTGGACTTGTATCCGGCATCCAGAACGCCTATTACCCTAGTATGCAAACGTTGAAATTTAGACATTCTCATCCTTCGTCTTTCGTGTTACTTCCTCTCCATATCCGCTAGAGTCATACCCCCACTCAACGCGTTCCTTGCTCGTGCATGTTGGTCTTGCCAACGGGTTCGTGCGCCGTCGACGGCTGCGCCTTCTTTTGCTGCGACAATTGTCGTGTAGGTTATACCGAATGCTGTGGGTGGTTTGTTAGTTGGGTGTTAGATGTTGGATGTTGGATGTGACTGGTAGAGAGAGAAAGAGAGAGAGGAAGAGATGGGAGACTTACCTAAGAAGGCGGCGAAGGAGGGGAGGTAGGATCTTGGTACTGCTGGCATTTTGGGTGGGTTGGTGGTATGTGTTGAGTGTTTTTGGCTTGTTTTGTGGGCTTGATTGATGATTGGTAAGATAAAAAGGTTGCTGATTGCTTGTATGCAAGACGCTTATCGTATGTGCGATATGAGGTGTTGGAGGTTGATAGGGTTGTGTAGCTGAAGATGGATGTGACTGGATGTAGATGATGAACACCAACGGAAGAAAACCATTTACCTTATATCCACTGATCAGGGTTCCTTGAAGCAATACTCACGGTGTCGGTGCCTACCGACGATGTCATTCCTCAATTCACACAGGTTGGTCGCATGATACCATGATACTAACACCAAGCCATGCGCCTCACACCTGCATGCGAAATTAGAACTCCGGCTTCTGAGATCGCGAGACACAACACACAATCTGCCAAACCATTCGTCGAAATCACCGAATGTACAATCACATCGTCTGATACGCCGCATTAATCCACGACGAAAGAGTTCTGGTGGCGAGACATGTACAGCAAGAACACCGTGTTCGGGCGTTGCCGGGATGCGTGTGGGGTGACCCGTTGGCGAGGGTCGTACGATAGTAGGGCGACCGCTCAGCCGGGTTTGTGCGCATGATGGGTACGTAAACCTGCTTTGATTAGCTGCGCTTTGCGATTTTGGGGTTGCTGTTTATAGTGATGAGGTTGTGATTGTCTGTACGTCGGTTTGATGGTGGAGGAAGGAAGGGGTTGGCGGGAGGGTAGCGCCGCCGAGGTCATGACGAAATGACACCAAAGCTATCGCAATCATACCGTATACCAAAGTACAATCTCAAAGACCAAGCCCAACCTAGAACCAGACCGGAATCTGAGTCAAAGGCGCACTCTATTCTTTCTGATGACGAAATGGGTCTCTTTGGGTGTTGGAGCGTCAATGTGCTGGATTCTCAAACCTTCACTTTGAGATAGTTCTAGGGATCTGATTGCTAAAGAGGTGCTTTTTGGATGTTTTGCGAGTCGATTACCAATGTTTTGCAAAAGCATTTCTCACAGCCTTCTTCCTACGGCACGCACCAGAAGAGAGGACAAGTCTTTATGGAAGGTTTCCTGGATCTCCAATCATTATTCATGTAACACTCTCAAGATACCTGAAGAGGCTTCGGTACTGGAACGTCCTCGGTGGGTGGCTCATTGCACTAGAATCCAGCAGCGATGTCTCAACCATTTGTAATCCCACACCAATCATCCCTTCTCCTGTGCCATGATCTCATCCGAAGTCATGAAGCTGCTAGATGCGCTTCAACTTTCCGAAGTGCTTGCCTTCCTTCCAGTTACGTTGCCACTCCTTCTCCGTCATGCACTCACCGACGTGAACAGTCCACGTTTTTCCCAACCCAAACTCCTTCGGGCAATCTTCATGATTGAACAGATGCGCCTCGCTCAGCCATTTTCTGGTTCTCTCCGACAAGGGTTTAGGGCGGATCGTGATATTGACTGGGCCGCCAAAGAATACCGACGAATCCATTCTATTCAGGTCTGTAAGCCACCTGTAGAATATGCGAATATCATCTCGCAACAGCCGCAGATGGACATGCGGGGGATACACCTGCATTTTTTCGCCAAGCTCAAGAGATATTTCTACTTCTAGCTTCGAACCAGGCTTTGTATCGCGACGAATAGCCTGGAGAGGTACGTGGTGTACATCCTGATCGTTGGAGTCCTTATGGTGACTAGGAATGTAGCGTTTGATACGTGTGTCCGAGTCCTCGTATTTAGGGCTGAGTGAAGTACAACGCAATAATACACCAGTGACGATGTTACCCAAGTCTTCCCCATCGGCGAAGATACGAATTGGCTGGCCGTCTAACCTTGAACCTAGCATGGCAGAAACTTCGTCGAATATCTGGCGACAGGTTGTAAGTAGTGCCATGCAAGGGATGCGTTCCAGGACTAGGGTGAAGGGTGTGATGGCTGGCCTATCTGGTTTTTGCACTGTGTAGCGACGGGTTTCGGCAGGGAATAGGTCGTAGATCTCGAGGCGGATGTCCTTGGGGAGGTCGAGGAAACGGAATTCTTCATTGTTTGTCATCGCGGGCTAGAAGATGATCGCTTGTCAGATCAGTGGACCGGACGCACATACTTGACAACACCTACTAGTATCTTGGGGTCAGTCAGATTAGAGTTGCGCAAATCCGGGCGGTCTCCTGAACAGTCGTTGTCTGTAAAGCAGGACTAAGCTCTGAGGCAGTTGATAGGAGTGACAGTGGGAAGTAGAAGTAGCTAAAGCTGAAAGAGTGTTGTATGTTTATGTACCAATTACGGACTAGTAAATTGTCAAAGCTCTAGACGCGGAGAGGCAGCGCAAGGCAGTCACGCCTCGGCGAGGGAAAGAACTTACCAGCATCGCAACAGGAGGTAACGAATTAAGGTAAGGTTTAGATTAATTAAAGAAATATTGATAAACTACTCGGACGTTTGTCTGCCCTGCAGAGAGCTGCAGATGTACACCGTTCCTTCCAAGCAAGATGACTCCTCCACCAATACGCATGCGCGTCCTTCTTTCCTTTCCGCCGTTCTCAGAGACAGCGACGCTCTAGCCAATAGCATATACACGCGAGTTCGGGACTCGAGCGAGTACAAGCATGAGGCGTGCATCCAGCTGTCTCTTCCACCATTGTCTTCGCTTCCGCCGCCTATGCGTGAAGCCGGAGTCCTAGGGCTGAGCAATGTTGAACCAACCAGATAGCGCTTGCGGGCCGGCCCAGTTGGGCCGACGCAGGTGCTGTCTGATCTGCTACGAGTCCGTGCCCAGATGATATCCCACGCCTCCAGCTGGCTACCAGAGTCATCGTTGGTTTGGTCGTTACTTCGTGTCGTATTCGTCGTAAAAACATGTATCGTCCGTTGAAACGGATGCCCATGCGAAGGAGTAGAGATGTGCAAAGAACCAGCACTCTAATCATCACGGATCTTCGTAATCGTAGAAACCATCGAAAAGATCCGTGACCACCTTGAGCATCGGCTCCATCAAGGTCCTCTCATCCTCCGGTAGTCCACCAAAGATGCGCAGTCGTTGAGTCTCCAACTCTTGCTCCTGCTCCTGTTGCAGTCGAAGCCGGGTTTGCCATGCGGTGTAAGTCTGCTGCCAGTGGTTCGCGTTGGCACTCGCAATGGAGCCTTGAGGATGGAAGCAGGAGCTGGTTGCGGAGAGAGTTGAAGAGGTAGTGCTGACCGACTCGCTTCGAGTGTGGTTGATGACCTGCGGAGGTGAATTGTCGTGGTTGTTGTTGCGGTTCCGAGGACGGCTTCTAGTTCGTTTTCTGTTGTGACGTTTGCCCATGTCGTCTATTTCAAGTTCTTGTGGATGTGTGAATAAGTAATAATAGGATTGAGGGGAGATGGAGAGTGGTGGGGCGAAAAGCCGCAAAGGCGGCTGATAGTCTCAGGAGAGTCAAGCATTGGAGCAAGATACCTACCCAGCCTTATATACATGGGATGACATTGAATCACGTATGCAGGTACAAGCTAAGTCAAGGATGTCAGTAGGCTGCAGAGTGACTCAGAGCCGCACGATGGTGTGACGGGGAGAAGGAAGATGCTAGATCATAGCCTAGATGACAGCGAATGCGGGCCCACTATTGCACCCGTGCCCGCCCATGATTGGTCACATGGCATCGCCGAAATTCGGGACCTGCAGGAGTCATCCTCGCGGCGGGCATGCACAACTCATGTCTCCACAGAGTCTTCACCTCTCTTTGCTCCAACTCATCGCAATTTCCTTGTTTCACCTTCTTTTGCTTCTTCGACTCACAACTCTGACGACATGTATACGGGCAAAGGGCGCGCGCGTGATGTGCATAACCGTGGCGGTGCGCTATTCTGCCTTCTCTGCCTACCACGGGACTCTTGCAAACTGGGGCTATGCAACAGTCACCGCGAACTCAGGGGACAAATGACTACAGACAAGCGCATGCAGGACTTGTACCTGTTGAACGACCGACATGTGCCTGGCCATGCGACAGCCCAGGATCGCGGAGGGCGGATGGAAAACCTCGACCGCGCTCTGACCGCCATGGGGTCGAGGGCGACGGGATGCGCTGCGTGGGGATGCCACATCACGTTGCCGACCGCCATGTCGACTAGACGGTGAACGTGAACCCGGAAGTTATACTATGTGTCAACCTGGGATGAAGTTTTTGATGAGAAAGACATTCGCACAGGCTCCCAAGGTCATTACTCACGTCATCTGCCACACTAGCCACACGGGTGACCAGTAATCGCGATCGCTCCTCTCGCTATCAGTTCGGCACCCGACCAGCAGCCATGTTCGCAGCAAACCTGGAATAGCAGCTTCAAAGATTTGTCGCCTAGTCGCTGCCTACACCCGCGAACGAAGGATCATGCTAATGCTAGCCAAGTCAAGCCAGTCAGACGCGTGCCTGCGCAAGGCTACAGGCACGTCGCGCAAACACGTGCTCAGGATAGCTGAATCATCCAGCCTCCATTCATCGACCTTACTAATCCTGTATCGACGTCAACGACATCTTCTGCCTGAGGCACTCGTCACATCATGAGAGTCGGTGCTTTCCCAACATGTTTCGCCGACATCTTACTTCCGGCTCTCCACCATGTGCACCCCGGCCCCAAGTCAGACTAGCATGTCAATGTCCACCACTCGAAACACACGAAAAAGCTGCGGAAACGCGTAAGCTCGACCATTTTCTGTTCTAAACAGCGTCATCTGTGTCACTCCCAGACGTGAATCATCGATTTGGCGCTGTTCGGCTTGTGTTGTGGGTGATGTTGTTAGATCAGCCGTCGCAGGTAAGAATAGATTAACTAGCCAATATTTCTTTCTATCGATCTGTAGACCTTCAAATCGAGCTTGCATTGGTCTTTCTCATTCCACATCTTCACTATGACTTTTGGCACACGAGCGACGCTGCTTAGCCTAGGTATGAAGCCAATCCTGGAAGTCGAGGACTAAATTGATGAGATGATAGCAGCGACCACAGTTTCTGCGCAGTACGGCCCCGGTGGTCAATACGGTCCAGGCGGATTCGGAGGAGGTAGTGACAGCGGCGAAAACGATTTCGGCTCATCGTTTGGCGGCGGCCGTGGCGGCTTCTCATCGGAATCACGACACAAGATCATTGTAGCCCATGGTGTCCTCGCAGCCCTGGCCTTTGTCTTATTCTTCCCCGTTGGATCGATTCTTATACGACTAGGATCGTTTCGCGGTGTCTGGATCGTCCATGGCATATTCCAGCTCTTCGCATATGTTGTGTACATCGCAGCATTCGGTCTCGGCGTGTGGATGATCAACAACATCCCAGTCAACATGCTCGACAACTACCACCCGATCATTGGTATCATCGTGTTTGTCCTGCTCTTCTTCCAACCCATTCTTGGCTTCGTCCACCACCTCAAGTTCAAGAAGTACAGTCGCCGAACTATCTGGTCGTATGGTCACCTCTGGCTGGGACGTATCCTCATCACGCTTGGTATGATCAACGGTGGTCTTGGCCTGCTGCTTGCATCGGACGCACCCGCATTTACCGGATTTGCTCCCAGTCAAGGCCAGATCATCGCATATGGAGTCATTGCCGGGATCATGTGGTTGCTTTGGGTTTCGGCCTCGATCTATGGGGAGAGAAAGAGGTCGATCTCAAGCCGGGCGGCAGTGAACAAGGAGGTTGATGCTGGATCGCCTGCGCGCCCCTATGACGATGGCAAGGAATTATACGCGTACGCTAGTTCCTATTCCTGTTCTTATCCACACATTGCTAACCCAATAACAGGCAGCGAACTTATGCTTAAAGTTACCGAAACGTCCTCAGAGCCGTCTACAGTAGCGTGCTACAACACCAAAACATTCATTTCGTGATCTGTTCAATACCCTCTCATGAAACTCACCTGACCTCGCGTGATCAACTCGTTTTCTTCCTCCTTACACTTTGGGAGAACAACCGTTCAACAACTACAGGAAGGACCCCTTGTCTTCTGATGATTAGGACGACTGTTCGTTTTCTGTCTTTTTGCACGCGTTGGCAAGCAACACGATCCCGATGTTCAAGATGATGAACCCAATCTGCGAACGAAAAAGTGCGTTAGTTAACGTTCAATGTGCGCGACATGTTTCTTCTACTGCCGCAGAAGGGAAATACTTACCGGCAGAGCAAAGAACCAAGACATCCCTATTGCTAGTACAAAGTTCCCCTTCTCATCTGGATCTTTCTCGTGTAGCACATACGCCAAGATACAGGCTGCAACGTATGTCATTCCCGTGAAATGGTGTATGGCAGATCGACCAGAATACGACATATCCTTAGGAAGCTTATGGTGTGCAATCAAGCACCCCAGCAGCAACAATATCGCTGCCATCTGTTCACATAAATCAGTAAGACCCTCTTCACATGGATTTGGCGTAGCTAGATATAAGAGGGGCGTAGAGAAGCGACTTACCGGTACGAAAGTGGCCCACATTAACATGACCTCCGTGATATCGTGATTCATTTGATAAAGGGCTACGGGGGTCACGGTAAGGAATATTAGAAGCATCATGATTGCTGGTGGTGACCGAATGAACGGACGCCGGTGTGACTTTAGAACCAGTTCGCGCTGTGTGGGCGGCAGTGCGCGGAATTGGCTCTCCGTGTAATATTGGAGGGGTGAGGAGGACGCGGACTCGAGGTCGCCTTCTTCGTCATACCTGCTTCCTAGGTTGCTGCCATAGGTGAGATGCATGTTGCGTGCTGAATATGGTGGTAGCATCGTGTGAGGAAGAGTTCTGGGTGATTAATGTAATGCATGTGGTGGAAAGGCTTGGATTCTTTTGCGCGAAACAATGAAACAATCAGATGTTTACTGCTCAATTTCATTGTGAAAGCTACTGCCAAGTCACAACGCACGAGTAAACGACCCTTTGCTGAGAGAAGGCGCCTTACTCGTTCGGCACCCCCAGGTGTCTACTAACCCTTTTACTTCTTGCTCATCTTGTTCGAACCAACAGTCCCAAGCAGCAAGCCTTCCCTGCTCGTGACTCGGATACTGTGTTGTCGTCTCGCTTATTCCATACCGTCACAGCTAGAAGTACGGCCAGATTCAACACGAAGTATCCCATCTGTCGTTAAGAAACGCGTCAGCAAGTATATCATTGTGCCACCTCTGCGTCACCCCTCATATGGACGAAGGTTACTTACCGGCAAGATGAAGAACCAGTATCCGGCCATATCCATCCCAAAACTACCTTTTTCCTCTTCCGGACTTCTCTTTCGCGCCATGTATATCCAGACACAGCTGGCGATGTAGGTACCCCCGGTCAAGAGGTGTATTACACAGCGCGCGAGCAGCGAGGTATCCTTGGGGACGTTCTCGTGTGTCAGGATAAAGCCTCCGAAAAGACAGACGACGGTCATCTATCGGTACATGTGGGTTAGCTCAGAACGAGAAGAATTTTGAACGAAGGTGAACAAAACTGTTGGGGACTGAGCGTACAGGTATCATGAAAATCCACAACAGCAAGAGGAAGACTTCTTCCATATCATCGACGTAATAGCTTCCTACAGCAGCTCCGATGTAGAATGTAATGGCTGCGAGCAGTACAAATCGTCTTGTGGTGGTGGACGCGCTGCTGCGCGGCTTCTGTGGCTGTGGTAGTTGTGCGGGTGGTGATGGATCGCGTGCGCTCTCTTCATCGGGTAGACGGGATAGCAGGATCGCATCCTCGACATCGCTTATTTTATCGATGTACATTTTCGATAGCCTCGTTATTGATAGGGGTCGTAATTGTGGTGGTGGTGGTGTTGGTGATGACAATAAACGGTTCATTGGCGATGGAAACGACATGTGCAGTGAGTACGCTTCCTATTTTACTGAATAAGAAGGAACGAGTCAAGACAATTTTGACCAGATATTTCAGACGCGGGGAACGCGATCAAACCCGCGCATATACCGAGAGAAGGCGTATCGCTCATTCGGCATTCCAGGCAAGTACCATGGTACCCTCCGGAAGCCCATCGCCAAACCGGTTCAGGGACGAACAACAACCACAAGTAGTCAAGACCCTTTACACCAGAAAGTAACGGTGTAATAGCTGATACATCATGTGGCTGACCATTGGCGTCTTTCGCCATGTATCTACCTTCACCTCGCAACTCGCACCGCCGCGCATGCCCTCACGCTCTCTTCACATCATCACGCGTATAACCAGTTCACCATGGAGACAGACACAGACTCAGAGCTGGTACTGCAACGAACCCGGACAGCACGCATACCATGTGACAACTGGAATCCAATCCCATACTGGATCGCCACTGGCACGGTGATGGCCTACGCATGCAGCGCACTCATGGCTATCGGCGGGCTCAATATCCACGATCTCAATGTCATTTACATTACTAGTGTATTCATACCTGTACGTTGAATACAGTAACTTCCTCGCTCATGCTATTTACCTACCTAACCCCCGTCTCCACCTTACCCACCACAAAAGCGACGTACTAATCTACCTACCACAGTCAAATATCCTCCTCCACACCCTCATGCTCTTCCTCTGGCACCGGCCCCGAGCACGACACCGCTTCGCGCCCCTAACACGCGCACTGATGAGCTGTGCGACGGTGAACTTATGGGCTGGCGGGTGTGTGGGCGCGTTTTACACGGTGGATACGGCGATGTGGATTGCGGGGTGGTGGTTTGTTGGTATACCGGTATGTTATTGGAGTTGAGAGAGGCTATATTAGAGTAGGAGTAGGATTGAGTACGGAAGCTAACGATGTGGATAGGGTGCGCTTCTGATTGGGAATAGGGCGCTTGTTGATGGGATGGAGTGGTGGATGCGACGGCAGACGATGCGGAGGGAACGTGTGTTTGGGAGGTGATCTAGTAGTGGTGAAGAATGTGGAAGGTGTTGGTGCTGTACTAACCTGAGTACGTTATGGAGGAGGGTTAAACGCAGACAGCAGCTCATGCGATGGCTGCGGTGTTAACAAAGGCAGTGGTATATCAAAAACTCATGATGCTACATATATCCCCAAACCCCCAACGCGCTTTCCCCTAAATACTCAGAGTAGCCTCCCAAACACATACATATATCGTTACCCTCAAGTAACCAAGAACCCTCCCCAAGACAAAGCCGAAGCTCATTCCCAAAACGCCAAACCACACCCCTTCTCTAGCCCAATCATCTTGAATCCAATCTGACCAAACCCTACTAAAATGCCACTAGAACCAATAACTCTCTCCCGCAGCGCTAACTTCAAATTGACACCCCAAGCCCTTCCCTTGCTCCTGCAACACTTCCTCCCCTTCCCTCAGCTCCCTCAGAATCTGATCCCCAACCAGCGGCCCATCCATAAAAGAATCCTTGACATGGATGATAACGACCTTGACGCCTTTAAGCGGAGAATCGAATGCGGCGGAGAGCATAGCGCGGTTGTGCTCAGCGGAGACGGATGACAGGCCGAACGCTGCTGGTGCAGAAGGATGAGATGGAGGTGGCCCGGGAGTGCCATTTTGTTGATCCTGTGGTTGATCCTGTTGCCGCTGAAGGGACTGATGATATTGCAGTGGTGGTGGAAAGGGAACAGGCGTGTTCGTCCCCGTGTCACCCCTCGAAAGCGGGAAGTCGCTCATTGTCTCATCGTCGGTCTGCGAGTGGTTTGTTGTTGAAATTGGGGAATCTATCCCTTTGCCTACTCCACCTAAGTAGCCGCCCATCTTGGCTTTCCTACCGCCCTCGATAGACGTCAGACTTTCGAGCTGTAGGTTATTGTTTGCACTGGCTCTCTTCCGCTTCTTTTTCTTCTGTGAGCGGAGCTCTTCTTTGTCGCGCTCGTGCTGCTTTTTGCTGTCTTTTACCATGGCCGCGAGGGAGCTGAGCTCTTCGAGCAGATGGCGGGGTGCTAGGTGTCCGAAAAGTACGGCGTCGGCTTGCGCGTTCGTATATGAGACTTCTATGAAGATGCCTTTTAGCGTGCCAGCCGCGATTTTCGGAGCTGATTCCGTCCAGATCTGATGTGTACGTGGGGAAAGTGAGAGGGAGTCTGGTTCAACGTCACCGAAGATGAGGATCTCGCGTTTTGGCGTCGTGAGGGTAGATTCGGCGCGGATGAAGTAGGCGGTTGAGTCGATCACACAGTGATCTTGCGATTGCGGTTGCTGGGGTTGAGGAACTGTGACACCGCTGGCTCGTCGACCGGCTTCTGTGCTTCCGCTAAAACCTGGAGTGCCGGGTGCGCTTTGTGTAGTCATGGAGAAGCTTTGTGAACGACCTTCAAGTCCGTCTGATTGACCATACGATTGAGAAGGGTTGGCATTTTGCCGATCTGAGGTCTCCAGTAGGTTGGCGTTCGATCCGCGGTGTACATGGCCAGGTCCCTGCATGCAGTGGCCATGGCTTACTTTGAAGCCCTTGACTCCTAAGCCGTCACACACTTCGATGTAGCCTCTTGAGCTTCCTTCACCCAGAGCAATGTTACCGCCTTCTGCAAGCCGTTGGAAAGTTACTAGTCCCACGCCTCCATCTTCGTCCGTAAGGTTAGGCCAGATGATGTTATTGAAGATGTGGTTTTTGATCGCGTTGACGGTAAATGGTAGTGCTGCTAACCGCTTTGGTCGAGATGTATTGTGAAAAGCTGCTGTATTGATGACGAAGCCCGAGACATGGTCGAGATGTGGATGGGTGATGAGATAAGTCGAAATGTGCTCTCTCACAACATGTAGCGCATTTGCCCTGGCACTTAGATGTGGGAAAGGTAACCCCGCGAATGCGCCAGTTTTCAGCGTAGTAATTGTGACGGGTACATCCTGCTCAGAATCCGGTGTCTCAGGCCCAGAATCTTCGTCGGAGAGCGAGACATGCCCAGTGCCCGGCGACGGCGACTCTATATGCGCCTCACTGCTATTCCCATTTCCATTACCGTTATGTGGGGTCGATAATGCTGGATCCGGGTCGGAGACAAGCGGGAAATCCTGACCAAGTATGCGGGTAATCGATGCAAGGTGGGAGCCTGCATCCACAGCTATGACGGAGTTCTTAGCCCAGTTTGTTGCTGTTGATCGAACGAGGAAGCCCGTGACATTGTCTTCGCTTGGTCCACCTCCAGAGCCCTGTTCGTGTTAGCCTCTACTGCGAGACGGCACATTTGCTTGTCGACCTGCACGATTGGCGACATCTGATGCATATATGAGAATGCCTCTAGCCACATCGACAAACACAACCAGCACAGAATGACCTACCAGACAGATGACCTGAATCGCAGGTTCCCCCGAATTTCCAGATGATCTCCTCACCACCCTCGCGCTATCTTCTTTCATTCCCTTGGTGTTCCTCTTGTCTTCCTCTTCCAACTCAACTGATAAATTTTCTTAGCCTCTCTTCCCCAAGCTGTTTTAAGATGCACAAGCACAATCTCGTCTTGCTTGCTCTTTGTCCCAACACACACTTTCTCTTTCCTTAGAATCTTCTGTTTGCGTCAAGACTCAACGAGGACGTTCTCCCTCTTCTTCGCACCTCCCACCTTTAAAGCCAGAAACCACTCTTGTGTTCAATCCTTGCGTCGCGTTTTCGTAGTGCAAAGCCAGATCACCAGTTTGTTCTGTTACCGTTGCACGTTACACTTGCGTGAACCGATGGCCGCCGTTCCGTCGTCCGGAGCACGATCCACCAACTGATAACGCAGGAAGCCGGAATTATGTGCACAATGATTGCGCGGTTCTTGTCGCGCTAATCCTGATGTTCCGATTCCAGCTCTTCCTCCGTTGTGCGAAAAAGGTACCGATTGTCGCAAATCAAAGTGCGAATGACGACAAATACGCCCGCGCTCAGCTCAGGCGTGCCTTGTGATGATGGCTGTGTTTGGCCGTGCGCGCGAATGTCACCGTGATAGTTCCGTCGCGGGGCCGCAATCTCGGCGCGGTTCAGTGTTGTAGAAGTTGACAAGATGGAGATCGAGGTGAGGACTCGAGGATCAAAGACATGCATGTGCCTCATGCGCTTGCCCACGCCGCCGTTCTTTCCAGCCTTCGTTGGACGGCTTCGGCGGTTGGCTAGGGCTATTTCCTTGTCTCTTACAACCAATGATAGGCTCGGCTCGACAAGCCACGACTTTGTTGGCCCCACCCCAGTTCGAGCCCAGATCTGGGGTTGAGAACACCTGACACCTGCTAGGCAACGTAGTGTCAGGAAAGACAAACTCTTCGTTATCTGTTGAGTGCGCGATAAGGAACGCAGTCGCATACAAGCGCTTAAGATCTATCACATGTACATGACGAGACTAGCAGAGTAAAAGTACAAGCTTGGAACAGACGTCACAGTATCGAGACAATATTGTGTGTTGGGTATCATGAACTTCTTGTGCAGCATTTTGAGCCTCTAACGGCTATGGCAGTATCACTGATCCACCAGGGCTGCCCAGCGTGATCTCATGAATCCTCATCCGTCATCCTATCCATACCCATGCCAGTTCGTTAATCATCCGCATCATAAATCAAAGCAAACACTTCAAAAAGAAGGCGAAGCGTTTACTTGAACACCTTTCCGTCAGCCCACTCGTAGGACTTTCCGTTGACGGTGATGGGCTTGTCCCACGACCACTGGTCGTTGACAAACTCCTTGTCCTCCTCCTTGGTGGGGTCGAGCTTGGTGAACTCGTAGCTCTCGACATCGGGGGCGACATCGAAGGCGGGGAGAGCATCCTGGCCACGGACGATGAACGCACCGGTGACGATGGAGTCGTTGGACTGTCCGTATACGGAGCAGCAGCCGAAGAGGTACTTGCGGCTGGCCTCGAGACGGGTGAAGAAACCACCTGGAGGGATTAGCAATGTGACTATATAAGTTGCAGGTGATTTGACTTACCGATCAGGTTGGCGGTCATGAAGGTGAGGGTCAACTCATCGTTGTACTTGTAGTCAACCTTGTAGATGGAGTACTCCTCGAAGTTGACGTTCTCCCAGAACCAGGGGAGGGCAACCTCACGGGTCTCCTCGTTGGAGTACTTGCGCTTCCAGTCGTCAAGGACGAATGTGGCCTTGGGCAGAGCCTCGAGAGGGTGCTTGGGCTTGGGGGCAGCTGGTGCCTCCTCCTCCTCCTCAGCCTCCTCCTTCTTGGGCTTAGGGGCGGCCTTGGGCTGCTCCTTCTTCTTCTCACCACCCTCCTTCTTGGGTGCGACGTTCTTCAACGCCTCGGAGATGAACTCGAGCTTGGGGGCGACAGCAGAGTAGCTGGCCTGGTTGTAGACGGTCTCGTACCAACGTGTAGTGTTGGGGTTGGAGTCGCGCCATTGCTTGTCGAAGAAGTATTGGAAGCCGCGGGCAAGGATGCTGGCAGCGAATATGTCGGCAAGAGTCAGACGCTCACCAACGAGGTAGGTGTGTGTAAGGAGGTGCTCCTCAATGACGTGGACGGCCTTGAGGGCGGCCTTCTGGGACTCGTCGACGCTCTTCTTGTTGTAAGGGTCGCGGCCGAGGATGGGGCGGAACCAGCCACCGAGGGGGGAGAGGACCTCAGTGTTGGCAAAGGACATCCATCGCAAGATGGTGGCGTAGTCCTGCTTGGTCTTGCCGAGAAGGCTGGTCTTCTCGTTTTGCGAGGCAACTGGGATCCGTCAGCTCTGAGTCACCACCAAATTTTGGACAGACGGAGTAGATGTGGTAGAGGCAAATCAGAATAGTAAGTTTTCAACAATAGTTTTCAGACAGGGATAACTGAATGAATTCATTCGACATCATATTATGCAGGGAGGAGGAGCGAACGCGCGGGGTAGCACTTACGGTAGACAGCGATGGCGATGCACTCGGAGAGGACAAAGCCGTCAGCGCCCTCGAAGGTAGGGACCTTGCCGAGCTTGTTGAGCTTCAGGTAGTCCTCAGAGACACCCTTGGCTGGCTCAGTGTCGACGAACTCGATGTCGAGGCCATTCTCCTTCGCGACGGCCAGGAGAGAGGTGGTACGCGGGTTACCCTGTTGGCTTGCTGTTAGGACTCATTGCGGTGCGACTTCGCGTGCCTGTGTGCGACGACGTACCGAGTAGCTGTAGAGCTTTCCGAAAGACATGATTGTAGAGTTCGTGGTTGAGCTTAACAATCAGTGTGTGGAAGACAGGAGTTGTGAAGAAAAAGCTGGTTGGGTTGAGGGAGGGGCTGTAGGAACTTTGCGTGCACAGTCCACGTAATTTCAGTCTAGCCGCTAAGCCTCTGCAGGTGGCTCGTGCATCCATCGTCGTCAGTTGTGGCAGGTGGCAGTTCTTTGACAGCGCTACCACGGTGCATTCGCTGTCGACCACAGGCGCAATGGCAAGCAGGGAGTTTTCAAGGAGTCTTTGGAGGGCGGCCGATGCCCTGGGGAGTCGACCGCGGACCCAGTGCGAACGCACGATGCGATATGCTCAACGGAGCTTCCAACCCACAGTACGGAGATGCATCTCGACGACAGCCGTGCGACGTGCAGAGGTTACAGAGGAAGAGATACGGGAACCATTCACAGCGGCCCCCGAAATCGACTTGGAAGCGACGACAAAAGGCAGCGGCAAGAAGGGCGAAAAGAAGGACTCCCTACGAACACTGCGCGTCGTCCCAGCATCGCCGTCCTACTTCAGCGCAAAGCCTACCTTCACCGACGACTTCCTCTCCCTCTCCGCTCTCCTTCGAAAAGTCGCTACATTGCCTGTTATACCGCCCGCAGAGGCACCCAAGGTGGCCTGGAAGACGATCGAGCAGTATCGCATCATGACCAACGAGCCGGTAAAGACGGCGCGGTATCACAGGATGCTGCAAATCCTGCGCAGGCTCAACTGCATTCACCCCGCACTCATGCCCGACGAGGTCGTGCAGGCGATGCTGCGGTACAAGAAGCCCAACCAGCCCGGTGACATTGTTCCGAAGCCTGGCGTGATTGATGAGCTTGGGCGTGCCAAGGGCGTTGGGCGGAGAAAAACGTCGTCTGCTGTGGCTTGGCTGGTAGAAGGCGAGGGTGAAGTGCTCGTCAACGGCAAGTCCCTCTCAGAGTTCTTCGGGCGGCTGCATCACCGCGAGAGCGCTGTCTGGGCCCTCAAGGCTACTCAGCGTCTTGACAAGTACAACGTCTTTGCTCTGGTGCAGGGTGGTGGCCTGACTGGCCAGGCGGAAGCAATGACTCTAGCTGTAGCGAAGTCATTGCTGGTCCATGAACCCGCGCTGAAGCCTGCGCTGCGACGAGGTGAGTCGATGTTTTCTTTATCCGTGCCTTTTGCAATCCAGCATTGCTTGTTCTGTCGTTCCATGAGCATTGTCTATGCAACCCTCGCGGCTGACACATGCCCACGTCTACGCCTCAAAATGCAGTCAACACCCCTGGATGATCCCAAACATGTCTCGCCTGCGCATTCCGGATCCAATTGCTGACTGCTCCTTAGCTGGAACCATAACGCGCGACCCAAGGAAGGTGGAAAGGAAGAAGCCAGGTCACGTCAAGGCGCGAAAGATGCCCACCTGGGTCAAGCGATGAGCTGCTTGTGTGTATACTATCCTTTTATCGCTAGTCGTCTGCAGTGTCAGCCTGGCCAAGTGTAAGATGAGACATGTCAAGACGCCGTCTGTTGAATGTGCTTCGATTTCGTCGTGTATGTCCAAGCAAGTGTTGATGTTACTCTCGGTACCTTGTCGCTGTTTGCATGGAACAGGGTGCTGTACATACGACACGTGGAGATGACCAATTCTGCGCCTGATTGTCAATGTCGCAACCCAAACGGCCATGTGCTCACACGATCCTCATCTGGTGCGGCATTGCCCGGACAGGGTCATGCTTTTCGATCAAGTGTGTCCAGAAACACAAGGCCTTGAACCTTGTGCCGCTCTGCCCTGCTGACTATGCTTCTTCCCTGGTTCAGTCTCATGTCGAGCAAGTATGCAGGTTCAACCTTGCTTCACTACTGTCTGTTATTGCTTTCTCGGTCCGTTCCTGACAGCTGTTGAAGACCACTTTGCTAAGAGGAAGCAAATGTATATCGCATGAATGGCTGCGCCACCACCAGCACGCAATGCACTCAATACTGATGCGATTACTTATGCCTTCCTGATGTGTTTCTGTTTGCGCTAAACTCGCATTCGCATTCATGACTGCTTTTCGACCAAGACCCTAGATAGGCAAATGTGCATTGTGAGTTTTGCAACAGCAAGATGCTCAGGCCAATTATTATTGCCGGTGGCACATGCGACAAGAGTCAACATATGACCGGCTGATCGCGGGCGCAGAGTTGCGGTGATCGTCCCTGACTCGTTTCACGATGTTCTATTTTGGACATGGTCATAGGGCGGCCAATGATATTTGAACCACGACGTCTGTGCTATATCCGCTTGCACTTGCTTTTCGGTCGTTCCGGATCATGTCGCGGACAAACGTTAGGTGGCAGGAGGCATGAGAAGACTTTGGCACTAGAAGATGGGCTGCCGTTTGGATCTTCGTTGGAGATGGAAGCTCCCTGTTTGACTCCTTGTCGCGTGTCCCGCACGACGCGTAAACGGTCGAGCACGGCATTCGCCCGAGACTTTGCCAGGTGGTCGAAGCTGAGTGCGAGTCAGACGTTTGTCGAACGAAGTGAAACCTTCTCGAAGCATGTTCGCCGTGGTCCTTGATCATTTCACGAAGCGCGGTGGTGGAGGTTGATGCGAAAGCCAGGGCCACCTGATGATCGCCATCCGTACCGAATGACGCACTCGTCTGGACAGTGATCGCACCAAAGCGGGCAAGTTGAACGACATTGGTTTCGTGACGCGATGGCTGCGTCCTGCAGAGCCATGCTGTGCGCCTCTGCAAAGCTTCCAGAAGATTGCAGTCTTCCGTGAGCACGTGAACAGGCATTCATAGCGCAATGTTCCGGACAGTCGCGCGCGCGGCGTATGGCGCGCCAGAGCATGCAATTGAGGTGTCAGTGACAGCGCAAGGCGTGCTCTTAGCCTGAATAAACGGCGGTGGGTAGCGTTTGCAGCGTGCCGTGTTGAAAAAATGACGGAAGGTTCGCGGCAAGAACCAGTGAGGTTTGCCGGCAGGAGCGACCGAGATGGCGCTAGAGCCCCACCGTACCGCACATGTAAGATTCGAGGAGTCGCAGCGTGGAGAAGGCATGGCGAGGTCGCGAGGCCGCGGCTTGAGTGAGTGTGCGTCAGTCCACGAGTTCGAAAGGGAAGGTCCCCATTCGCAGGATCAGGATCGACGAGTGAGGCTGATGGGTGAAGTGGCCCAAGGCAAGATCGACCACAGGCGAGAGATCCCTGCGCGTGGACGGGAACTTGCAGCGCTGCAGAGATGAAAGGACGGATCGAGTTTGGAGCCCGAGATAGCCCCTAAACCTTCTCACTCCCACCTGTCAGCACCTACCTACACGAGACACTGCCGGCCGTGAGGCTATCCAAGTTCGACATCCGTTTGGTGATTTGGCAGCAGGAGAGGGCGCCTCAAGAGCCGAAGGACGCCTGCGGCATGAAACATGGCGGAAACGCGCTCCTGAAGGTTAGTCTTCCCACGGTGCGTCGGGCCCCTTTGTCCTACAGCTCTTCACGCGTACTGGCGGACAAATGCCATGTGGCGCGTGGTCACTGTCTGCCGCCAAGCCCAGCTGGGTGAGAGGAGCAGTTCCTGGGCCAGCAGCCAGCTGCGACATTTGGCCGCTGTGGAGCCGCGGGGCGGGAATCGCCATCTGGTTGCGCCGAAGAGCAAGAAGAAGGAAGCCACGATGGAGTTGGTGGTTTTTGTCGTCGTGCTGGCGCTGACAGCGCCCTCGTATCGCCGGCATCGAGTGGTCACGCATAGCAAACGCGATGCTGCCCTGCAGTGTGGCTGCCCAGACGCCTGCAGATCCACCATGGGCGATCCGTAACCATGGCAGACAGGGTACTGCTAGCCCCGCCCTGGCCATATCGGAAATCGGAGACTTCGCATGGTCGCTGTCATCCAGAGCTGGTAGAGTCGTCTTACTCGTCAGCCCTCGCTCGCCCGACCTGCAGCCACACCCACTTCTCAGGTACCCACCATTGTTTTCTCCTCTAGCTTCAACACCCTGGTCCAAGTATTTACAGTCTGTTCGCCGGCGTGGCTTGCGAACTACTTCCTTTTTGCTTCCCACACTGCCCGATGCTCTCCCAATGTAGCGCGACTGCATCACTTCCCGCCCACGTCTCTTTCTGCCCTCCTCCAGCCTGGCTACCATCGGCGACCACACCACCCTCCCCCACTTGCATCCCTGTGAGCATCTGCGCCAGCCGTGAACTGACGTCGAACTCACACGCCTCTTATAACAGAGCCTTTCACTTCATCCGTCGGTCCAGTGCAACCGATCCGATTACAATCTTAGCATCCGTCGCACTTTCAGTCCTGTCTCGGACCGAACGCTTCATTCGTCTCTGCATGTACTCCCGCTCGCCCAGTGCGCCCCAAGACACTGCATCGTGAAGAACGCCAGCGTACGTTTAGGCCGTTGAGCTACCGCAACGCAGACGTTAGATTGTTTGAGACCATCTCCTAGGCCGGCCACTACTCCGTCCGACTCGTTGGAACACTGATCTGTTTGCAAGGACTACCCTTCAAACATCTCACGCATAAGCGTCGCCTCACCACCAGCCCATCCCACACAGGGTTCTCCACGCCTGCATCTACCGGACAATTTCGCTGTCACCTAGTGGCTACGTGTTTAGCTGATCCACACGGCGCACACATTTTCTCCAACATTACCGCATCGGGAGGACCAATCCCGGACGTCTGAGCATTGCATTGCAGTCATCTTCCTGCAGGCGGAGCGAGGATATCCTGGTGGCTGGCCGAGGCTCTTGCGCGAGCTTCTTTTCCTGCATCATTGGGCTGCATTGGTCGCTCGTCGACGCGTCAGGGCCGTGTTTATATCCAAACCATCTGGACCTGGGAGCATCTCGTCTTCCAATTTCGGACGTCATACATCTACCACCATTGGCCCGCATCACCCATCAACTCTTTCTGGTCCTCTCACGCACCCCGCCCCAAACCGCATCTCTTCCATCAGTCCGCGCATACGTCGACTACACCTGCGCCTCCGCCTCTCCACCTCTTGCGCCGGCCCTCCACCACCTACATCCCGCAAGTCTGCAAGCTGGCCAATTACGCGACGCCGCCAGTCTCGCCCTCGGGGTACCGGGCTCTCGAACCCCCCTTCAGTCTGCAGTATAAAGGCGGGCTGGTTGGGATGGACAATGACCGCCGGCCACGGCATACTCCCTCAGGTTACGCAAGCCAGCAAGGCACGCTCCTTCCACCACAGGCATCGTATCCAGTGGTAAGCGCACCCGATCGCTTCAGGCAGCCGCCCTTGACAGCACCTGCCCCACCCACATCCGTCCCCTCTTCCGGAAGTCGCGCCAGCTCTCAGGGTTACGGTTACGCTTACGGTGAAGGTGCACAGTTTGGCTCGTCGATTCAGCCCTCTGCCGTAGCCTATGGCGCCCAGGACTATGCCGCCGACCAGCAACAACAGGCCCAGCGTGCGCCCCAGCAGTACTCGCCCTACGGCCAGAACATCATGTACAGCGTGCCGGGCGCCCAGGCCGCGGCGCAGCCTTCTTCGCAGTATGAGCCTGTGGAACAGTACCAGCAGAACAGGGACTCGGCTATACAGGTCCTGAGCACCGGCTTTGGCGTGGCACAACCCCAATACTATGAGAGCGGGCCCACGAGCGCACCTGCCTCTGCCATCGCGGCGCAAAACGTTCCTTCCCAGTATCCCTCATTAGGCTATTCCGCTCCCCAAGCTCAGGTCGGACGAGAAGCCCTTGCGCCCGCCTTCACTGCCGCTGGCATGACAGACCCCCATCAGGCGCCTTCCCAGGGCGGCTATTCCCAGGGCAACTACAGCGAGCCCCAGGCCAATAGCGGCAACGAGTACGACGACTTCTATCGAAACTACCAGAACGAGCTGAAGAAGACGTTTGAGCATGTCCGTGACGGCCGCCTCGCCGAAGCCGGCACACTGCTCCTCAGAATGTCCGACTGGCTGTTGCACTGGGCCGAGACTTTGGGTAAGTTCCCCGGTGTGCGCATTATCGAACGAGGAACTGAATTGACCGCAGCAGGCCTAGTACGCGACGACGAAACCTACTACCAACAGCGCCTGCAGCTGTGGGAAGAGTTCAACACCTGCTGGCTCTCCACGCTGCAGAAGCAGAAGACCATGACGCAGGAGATGACCACCACGGGCCAGCGACCGCAGCCTCCCAAATCACTCATCGATTGGGAATTCCTCGAGAAGATGGGCACTCAACTTGTCAAGAACTGCGACAGCATGGAGAAGCACGGCCTCGTTGACTACCAAATGGGAGTATGGGAAGAGGAAATCGTAGCGAGTCAGTACCACATTGCCTTCATTGCCTGATCACAATACTAACGTTGCGCAGTGTTGACTTCCTGCATGGACCTCCTCGAAGAAGTCGGCGCTGGTCCATCTGTACAACGACCCACCTCCACAGCGCGACGGCGATGATCTTAGCAAGTTCTAGTCGCGACGATCTTCCTCGTGGCTGATCGCAGTGCCGCTCCCGAGCGCCATCCTGTCAGCGCATTGACCCTCATCTCGAGAGGCTTGCTACAGACCGTCCATGCGCACGCTTATACCCGCACTACGCGCTCATCCAGCGCGTTCGAGACGACTTCACTTGCTTCTTTTTGTACATATACTGTTCTCAGGGTGTCTCGTATTGGTTTTCCTTCCACAGCCATTGGGACGCCGAGGAACATCGACCGCTTCTTGCGGAAGTCAATCTGCATCGGTTTTTCCTTCTGTCCAACATTTGCATCCATGGTTTTTCGCAGTCGTCGAGCATTATGGCTTTGAGTCACGTCTTCACTTTTCTTTTTCAGCCTTTTCTCAGGCCATTCTCTTGTTCGTCTTTTGTGTTCGCATTGGGGAAAAGTGGGGAAGGGTTATGGTACGAACGCAATGGCACGCATGGTTCATGTTGACGACATGGATACGTGCATCTACGAGCATCTGTACTTGATTGCTTTTGCTATTGGGTTTTGATGCTGGAACAGATCATCCGGCGCGGGCGCTGAGGATATCTTACGGAGTGTATTATGACGCATGGGTTAATGAGGTGGAAGGGCAATCGATAGAGCCGGCACGAATGCATGTGGATACCACCGGATCGTCCTTGCGCCCTCGCAGCTTCCGGTGAATTCTCAACGAAGACACTCGAAGTCTCGACCAGAGAACAACACCTCGTCTCCGCATTGGGCGGCAACGAGGTAGTTCTCTGAGCCTGAGGCGGTAGGGCGGGAACGACAACTGTCATCAACGGTCGGGTTCCCGGGTCCGATGCAACGACGTGGTTGGGCAGCAACTGTAGTATAGAATTTGTACTAGAATTACATGGCTTCATTGCAGACATCCTTGTTCCCGAGGTAAACTGAAGCGCTGTTCTGAAGGATTCTATATGGTGGAGTCGCTCTTCCAAGTTCTGGTCGTACCTTCCCTGGTCCGCAAGGGTATCCGTTCCTTCTCGCCTCACTTTACGCATCCCAACTCGGCCCACAGGCGCCATTGCAGCCTCGCATGTTGACAAATGCGAAGGCATCCGCTGCACTTACTCATCATTCGACGCCTTGAGCCGATAAAGGGAAAGCGATCATGCACGGCGACTTGGCGACGCAGTGTTAGCGCCTCACGCATATTTTGAGGCTTGGGCCGTGTCAAAAGCAAGATCTGACCTCCAGCTGGGTCTACGGGAACAGAAAACCGGATCGACGCAGGCGCCACAATCATCGCTAACAAGCGCCTCTAGGTGATCACATCTTATCACAAGGACATTAAGACCTTGCAGCACATCATGGCGCATGCCGGCTATTGAACACTGACGGCGATCTTACGAGATCGGGATATAGATGCAGCATCTCAATATTTGCAGCTACCCCGCTTGAGTAATTGACACTCGCAGTTTCATATTTTCATCTTCAAACAGGTCCGTTCGCAATTGGGACCAAGCCTTGCAGAGGACGCGGTGGCTATTATCGCGTGAAGCGCTGCCGTCGCACTGCCCCGCTTCCTTCAATATTCAATACTTTGCCCTGGTAATGTTGATATGCCCTAGCATTGCGCGTGCCTTGCGCCCAGGGTACGCACCTGCTTTTGTGATGGGCTGAAGTCATCACTCTCGCGTCTTTTAGCCACCGGGACGCCTCGAGATCCAGCAACCAGATCAACCGCCAATGATTGCGCAGCCGAGGACCCTGATAGCGGGAGACGACCGGCTCGTCTCCCTGGCCCTGGGAGCACATCAGCTCCTCAATTGTACATGAACGCCGAAGAAGCAGCGAGCGTGGACGCCTTCGATCCTGCAGCCACCTTTCGCATCTCGCGATGCAGCTTCATTGCATTCGGCGGCACAACTCTCCGCAAGCCACAAGCGGCATACTTCCTGCATGCTCAACACGGACACACCCCGGTCGATCGAGCGCATGAGGCTGCCTATCACGCATGATGCAAGGGTGGGATCATTGGAAGAACACACTCTGTCGAGATAGACATGCGCCCATCTGACTCGTGATCCCATCACGATAGCGCCAGGGGAAACTCAGAAAATGCGATCTTTCCGGCTTCTCGAACACATGGCTACGCAAGGGGGTGTGGAACCCTGCACCATCGCGAGCTGTCAATGCAGTTACCCATCAGAACATGCTACCTTGTACAGGCCCAATGAGCTGGTAACCACACCGCACTCCTGCTTTGCTGCGCATGATCGCTGCAGAAACGACGGCCGCTTCGCTCAGCCGACACTGTTCTACCCTCCGCTGTCCGTCTGACCACCGGGTCATATTACAAACGACCACGACATGTCGATCGCGGGTTGTTGAGAGACAACAACACCATAGTCATATTTCGTATACGTCGCACGGGCCGCGATATCAATAGGCGATCGGCGGCCACCTACAGATTGACATGCGCCTCTGGCGATCCAGGTTCGGAAACTATAAGCTCTGACATATTGGCGTGGCAGCCACCAGGCACAGGACCTCGTTGGTGTCGTACCCGGTTCTGCAGGTGGAGTAGGCGTGCGTTCGGGAAGTCGCATGTTGTACCCGCGTCGCCACATTGCGGTTTCCACAAAACTCTCGTTCAGTCAGCAATACGAGACGCTGGAGGCACACTCAGTCACACTGGTCGTGTCAGCAGCGTGAGCCAATGGTGTATTTTGACGACACGATGTATGTGTAAAAGAAAGCGAGAACCAATGTCATGTTCCCGAGATGTGATGCATTCGTTTTGAGTAACACGGTTTTCACATCGTCACACCCGAACGAACTGTTACTTTTAACTAGTCGTTCCATCCAAGTTCTCGAATGCAAGCGCATCTTCGAACTCCAAAAGAGCTCTCAGGCTACATGCTGTCAACGATGTCAACGTAGGAAGAGTCCCGCGCATTACCGTCAACTAAAAGCCTATAAAAAAATCCCATGTATCCGAACATTATCAGACTACGTAATGACCATGCCAAGCACGCTCTCCCAATTCAATCCAATTAGTATAAATACCACTCTTCCAACCCTTTCTCCTCTTCTTCATCTACCATTCAAGTACTTTGCTTGTTCCCAAACCCACTAACTAATTACGGTATGTGTGTTTTACTTGCTGTCCTCAAAAATGGCCGGCACACAACGTATGTTTGTTCCGCCATCCTCTAAACTACCGAAAAGATACAATGATCCTGCCCATGAGAACTGAGATCCGACTTGTCGATTACTTAGTCACTTCAAAACTACAATCCAAATACATCATGTTGTTGCCGGCTTCAATCAAAAACTCGACCATCAATTCCATGTCTTCCCCGGTTGCTGTGCCTACATTGCAACCACATACAAACACTGCGAACCCAGTTGTACCTTTGACCGCCCCTAGCATAGCTGATGGGTATATAAACACCTCAATCGTTGCTTCTCATTCTCTTCTCTTACCACAACATTGTCCTTATGTTATTTACCAAATGTGTTGAGCAACAAGAACATGTTGCCTGTGTGCTGTTTCTCAAAATCATCAAGAAAGCTCCCGCATGAAGCTGCTTGTGGAGTCGCTTTCTCAAAATCAAAACTCGCACTGCCACATCACATGATCAGCAGAACTTGGAGAACATCCTAAAAGCGTGGGTCTAGAATTGGCGGCGCCAGAAGAGGCAGCAAAGACCCAAATCATGTGTGCAGCAGGACTTGTCATTAATTGCTCAGGTATCGAGAGTACCACAATGTCTTCGCACATGTTGTTGCGCTGTGTCTGGATATGATTTAGTTCGACGCTACTGGCGAGCATGTGTATAAAGTCTTGCGAGTCTGACACCTCTCTTCTCTTCCAAACAACACTCCAAAGTCGGCTCCACCAAACCTACAAACTTGGAGTTGCATGAGAAGATCGCTCTTCTCCAAAAATAAAGACTTGTGCAACTAATGTTCTTCCTCGTTCGTCTTCGTCCCACTCATCGGAGCCAGCGACGGCTCTACAAAGCTTCGATACTTTCTCCACCTTCTATTCTCTTATTATACACTCCAAATTCTGCTTCTCAAAATGCAGTCCACGACAAACATGTGCGACTGTGTTCTCCTCCAAAATCATCGGGCGCGACTGCCGTGTGTTCGTTCTATTCCTTGTCTCCTAAAACACAGCATGCCTGACTCATGCGGAGTGTCGACACCCCAAAAGTCCTGGGGGAAACGTAACATGACGGAAGTAGCTGTACAAACAATGTCCAATTTGTTCCAATGTCTTCCAGCGTGTTGCGCACATGACCTAGCGCATAGCGATCAAAACTAAAAGACATTCAGCGCATGAAGACGGGCTGTCGCAAAACCCATGGATTGGAGGGTACGCCCCTTTTCTTCTTGACTTCAGAAGCTTTCCAAAAACCATCTCTAACACTACTATGTGAGCAGACCAAGTTGCCACGTCCACATAACCATGTTCTGCGGAGAGAAGGCTCTGGCTAGAAGACAGCTATATAAGCTCAGCCAAAACGCTTCTTCTTCCTTCTTTCACGAACATGAATGGAAACGCATTTTTCCGAAACATTCTCAGACACAACTCATGTGGTCTTTGCCTTCTTCCAAAACGAGCGTTCGAGCTGACCTATGTCGGCGGCTTCTCTCCAAATCAGGGCACAGAAGCGCACATGGGCTGAGAAGGCTCTGTTTCGCTTCTGGCTGATACCTCGCATTCCTTTCCTTCTCTAAAACAACGACGCGACCAACGAATGCTCCGACTGTCAGCCGCTTGAAAAGGAGTTCCAACGTAGGAGTGTCAAGTTGGAGCGCGTTCACATTTCTGTCTATCCAAAAGCCCGATGGATAGATTCCGATGATCACGAATGGTATATCGAAACATTTTTTATCGTAAGACCGAGGACATCTTCCTCTACTCCTGTATCTAAAACACCGACGTGAAGGAATCATGTGTCCGCCCTCTTATTTCGATCAAAACATGCCATTAATTGCCCCATGTCGCGCCTGTTCGCCTGAAAAGCACTGCAACAAGAACTTCATGTGCAGCTTTGCCGCTCCGGGGTCGTGGATGTCGACATGGTTAATTTCATCACTAGCGCAGAATGGTATATAAACTCGCTTCCGGTGGGAAGGAAGCAAGACACCTTTCCACACTCTGATATCAAAACATCAAACAAAACGTGGCATGTGGCTTTCCTCTTTTTTTCGACCAAAACTTCGACTAGAGACTGCTATGTCGCGTCGACTCTCCTCTCTTTTCCAGAATTTCATGCGCTGAACACATGTCTCGGCACGACGCGCTCTATAAATACATCTACGCCAAGATGGAGAGACGACACCTCCACCTGCTTCTTTACCACAAAAATGCTATCCTAAGAAAGCTATGTGCGTGCATTCCTTCTTCCACCCAAAATGTACCAAGAGCTGTCGGATGTCGACGGCAGCTCCTCTTATTCCAAAAGCGAGCAGCTCGGACTGTTGTCTCCTCAGTCTCGGGTTCCAAAAGGCTGTCTCACCTCTCGAAAGTGTCTGCGCTGCTCTTCTAACCAAAATGAATGAACACATGCCTCATGTGGTTTCCTCTCCTGCCTAAAACGCAAGACATACGACTCATCCACCGGTCTCTCGACCCACGTCGTCTATAAATTGACTCTCTATTCTTCTCACATCTTCCATTACCGCCACTTCTTCTACCAAAATTAGAATGCTACGACAACATGACCTGTGGCGGGGCAATTCTAAAAAGATCATGGAACAGAAAGTATGTCGGCGGCGATATGAGGTCGTCATTCCCAAATTGCTGCTGTGACGGTAGTATGGTTTCCACAAAATTCATCGAAACAAAGAAAGATGTAACGCATGTTCCTCTGAGGAAATTGAGTATTGTAATGGGAAGCCGTATGTGAGCGAAGAAGAAGAGAGCCGCCAAGGCGACGATTTGTTATAGTCTATAAAAGGGATCTTTTGTACATTCTAGGGGCCTTCCCCTTCCTCTACACAGCGAACATCGAGTTCACCAAAACCGTTCACGATCCTTATTATGACTGCAGGCTGCTGTCTGGCAAACAACAGTACCATCATTCGTATAAATTGTACTTTGGAGGGCGTCGGCTGAGTATATACGTGATGATGGTCTTCATCCATGCGACGTTGTTCGTGGGTGCGCCCGCGTACGTAGCACGCATCCCTCCAAAACATCGGGTTGATGTATGTCGCCTACAGTTGCGGCTTCCGACTTGTGGTCTTGTCGTTTGTCGCGTCGTCTGGCGCGCCATGGTCGTCCTGGAAGGCTGCGCATCTGCTCGCCTACCGATGCTTCGGGCGTGCTGCGGTAATGTAGCGAATGTGCGGCTGGCACGTCGCATAGTGCTGAGCATGAGTAGGTATTGTCGTATTTTCGGTCGTCCGCTTCACCTTCCATCAACCTCAAAAGCCTTCACGAACCACGCATGCCGTCCGCTTCCCACGAGCCTGGCAGAGATCCGCGGCATATCATTCTCCTCAACAGTCCTCTCTTCCTCAGTCAGCGGGTCCGACCACTCCAGCCACGCCTTATCTTTCAAACAAGCACCCCAAGCCAAGCTCTTACTCGTAAACAACCCAACGCAGTACGCACTCTGCGGCCCTTCATGAAGCGCCAGGAAGACGGCATCCTTGCTGACGTTTTGCTTGTCGAGATCCTGTTGACTGTCGAACCGCGGAGCAGGCTGACTGAGCGGATGCGGAATATCCAGCCTCATAACCCCGTCGTCGAGCTTCTTGCTAGCCCTATCCCCCGGCACCGCAGCCGTAACACCCACACTCTGTATAGCGTGCGAGACGATCTTGATGCGACCCGTCGGACTCAGGTACTCGCTCCCATCCAACAGCCCTTCTCTTGAAAACGTATACGCGCCATATCGAAATGCAGCCGCCGTCACAGTATCGATACTCGAGTACACGCCCAAAAACTGACTCGGTTGCGTATTATACGGATAAGGATCGTATTCCAGCGCGAAGAAATTAACAGTCGGCCTAACCACCCCAACAACACTCTGCGGTCTAGACTTCTGCAACTTATTGCGCGGACGCTCTTTTCTTTCATGTAGCGACTGTATTTTGGGCGGTTTGTGTAGTTTGCCGTGGGGTTTGCGTATAGTAGCGTTCATGGTGGGGTCGCTGGACGAGCGTCTGTAGCTGCTGCGGCGCCTCTTCGTCTCAGCCCGCTCTTCGTATTTAACTTTCGCATAGTTGCATATTGTGCCCAAATCTCCGAATTGGAAAGGGGCCATGATGGCGATTGTTGATGATGGGCGTTGATTGCCGTGTTAGCCGGTCGCCCCGGAGAACGAGTGGTGAGGAGAACCGGCAGAAGGAAACAACGAAACGAACGAGCGAGCGTAGGAAAAGGATGTTTTGTGAGCAAAGGGAGGAGTTATAGGTGTCGCGATCTTATTCAACTGTTACTGCTGCTGTTTGCTTACTTGGCACCGCCCGCTATGTGGCACGTTTCATGTTACGAGCGAGGATTAGGCATGCAGCGTGGTTGTTGGCACGGTCGTGTTATTGGTATGACATGCGTCATCGGCGGAGTGACACTTGGGCACAGCCTCGACGCTAGCTGCTTACGGGGTCCAACGATAAATCCTTACTCGGTCCCAAACTTGACGGCCTCGACCATCATGATCCCCGCATGGGCTTTAGAGAGTGAGGCAGCGACGTCGAGACTATTCAAGGTGCCATGTTAGCTGCTCTGCAAATTGGCCGAACTCTACCGTGGCAACTGTGAACGGGCGACACGAACAATCGCAATCATCAGCTTATCGTCAATGCTACTAAGTTTGACACGATCTCAGGCTAAACCCGTTGAACCGCTTGCACATCATTTTTCCTATCTTTCATGACAATCATTGACTTCACCGCCACGACCAACTCATTTCCAAGCGATCTTGACCCACTCCTCGACATCTGCCCACAGCGTCTCGGACCTCTCCAATGCCGCAAAATGACCGCCCTTCTCGTGCGCCCTAAAGAACGCCAGATTCGCTGTCCTCGCCGCCCAGGCCTCCGGAACGGGCGAAAGTTCATACGGGAAGTAGCTGTATCCCGTCGGCTTGTCCACATATTTGACTTTCTTGCCCTCTCGGTACGTGTAGATTGACGTCGGGTAGCAGCCAGTAAGCCAGTACAGGGTAATATCCGACAAGATTGTGTTGACGGAAGGCGTGGTAGATGGATCAGTCCACGCCATAAACTTCTCGCCGATCCACGCCAGTTGCGCCATGGGGGAACTGGACAGTACGAGGCCAATGGTGGAAGGCTTCGTGCCGTGTTCAACTGCATAGGCCTTGCCTACTTCCATGAACTCGTTCATCCTCTCAAGACCTTTCTTCTCCGCTACGCTGAGGTCGTCCTCAGGTGAAGAGTAGGATTTGATGTCAACCGCGTGCATGAAGTTGAGATGCATGCCTTTGCACTCGGCGTACGTAGATGCCAGCTCTCGCGCGATCCAAGCGCCGATATCACCGCCCTGGACGAGGTATCCTGATGCGCCAAATCCCAGGGAGAGAAGCAACTTGTGCATAATGCGGGATGTATCTGCAACCTTCCAGTCTTGATCAAGTGGTGGGTCAGACGACAGAGCGAAGCCGGGGAGAGATGGTACGATGATGTGGTAAGGGAGGGTATCTGGCGTATACTTCTTGCTCAAAACTTCCATGAGGGGTAGGAACTCCAAGAATGAGCCAGGCCAGCCATGGAAGAAAGCGATTGGGATAGCGTCGGGCTTGCTAGAGAACAATGCGGCGAAGTGGACGTCATAGCTGCTACCGCCATCGTCTTTGATGGTGGTCTTGAAGTTGGGGAGAGAGTTGATGCGGTCTTCTTCCTTGCGCCTGCAGCACGTCAGTACAGTCATTCCTTTTCAACTCTTTGTCGCGCCTACATACCAGTCGAACTTCTCCATCCATTCTTTCTTCGCATCAATGGTCCACTGCCGGCTGATCCCAAACTGGCCATGGCTGCCCGCATTCTGCCTGTTCTCATACGTCTCTTTCGCGACTGGACTCAGCTTGAGCAGAGTCTTGAAGTCCTGCAACTTCTGTTCCTCAACATGCAGCTCGAAGGGTGTGGGCTGTTGTTGCGCGCCTGCTGGTACGGTGCTGAAGGGTTTAGCTGACGTCATGTTTGCTATTGGTTACTGTCCACGATTGCGATTGTAAAACCAGGCGAGTGCTGAACGGTCGTCCAAGAATGACAGCTCTGGTAGCAGCCTTATATCGTCGTTGTGATGTCGGAGGTACAGCCGGAGAGCTTACAAATGCTGGATAGCTGGCGTGAGGTGATGCAGCTGCTACCTAGGTATACACGCGCTAATTCCGAGTTGGGAAGTCGCTATCCTACCTCATTCAGGACATGATCTGCATGCTTATGTCATGAGACGCCCTCTCATAGGTTACAGTGTATACACATTGCAGACACAGCGTTACAAATGCCTGCAGATCATAATATACACGCGTGTGGTGCTGCAGGTTTGGGGTCAAACAGCTTTCTTGAGTCAAAATCACGCGTCGCTGGCAAGCGTAGAACCACTCCACTCCGGATTCTCGTCGGTGATAGTCGGTGATGAAGCGTTGAGTGCACATTCAGTATCAATGCCCCAGTTCGCGCAATACGATGAAGTGTGAAATGCTTTGAATTAAGAAATAAAACTATTCGCTCATAATCAGCCAGGCGCCTCCACCAAAGAACACCGCGAATACCATGAGAGTGAGAATCGCAGCGCCGGCCTTGTCCCCTGTCGTGATAGAGTCATGCTCAACACGCACAGGTCCCACATCACTTCCTGCAGTAGGATCGTTCTCACTGATTCCACCATTATCAAGTCCAACCGGACCAGAAACTTGATCAACAAGCAAATTCTGCATGACCTCCAATGCAGACATTTGCTCTCCAACGCCGACCTCTTTGTCGTTTCCACCTTGCCACCACCTAAGACCACAGCCACCTTTTCCGGGGCCACATTGTTGCGCAGCTGCCACGGCAGAGGCACGGAGTTTCGGCATGATGCGGTCGCGGGTCCAGGGAGCGGCTAGCATCGACCAGCCCATCCAGCGGGCGAGGTAGGCTTTGAAGGATCGTTGATCGTGGTCGCATAGTCCGTTGCGTTCGCAGGCCATTTCGATCATGACGTCTGGGGCTCCTTGCTGTTGGAAAAAGATGTCGGTACCGTTGATAACACCGCCCAGGCGCTCTCGCCATCTGCCTGCTCGTTCCTTCGTTGGGTTAGCATGAGTATGGAATTAGGTCAGGTTCAAAGAGTCTTACCGTATCACCCTTCGCTTCTGACATGTTCCACAAGGCTGCGGCACCCGCCATGTGGATTCCAGCGTTGTATGTCCATTGGATGTGGTTCTTTTCCGTGCAGTTTTGTCTCTCGCTGGTACCATCTAGGAAAGGTATCTGTTAGCACGCATATCATCTGATATACATTCAAGAGCATCCTTACCAAAGAAGTGGTAATCTGTGCTGATGAGACCAACACTGTACTGCCAATCCCATGCTTTCTCGGCCCACTCAACATACGTCTCGTTGCCTGTGTATTTTGCCAGCCTTGCCGCGATGTTGAAAAAGCATCCGTTGGAGATTGTGTTCTTGTAGTCGAATCCGGGGTTAAATCGGAAAATTTGCCAGTTGAGTCCACCGCCGCATGTTTCGGGATTCCAACGCGGTACCTGTGTGTTGAATACGGCGATGGCGAGTGACAACCAAGACATTTCTCCTTCGACATCTGGAAGCTTGTTTTCCGCTGCTGACATGGCAGCCATTCCCCAGAACGCCTGATCGTCGTTTCCTAGTGTTTTTGTCTGGTTCTCTGGCATAAAGGCTCTTGGGATACCGATTTGGTGCACCATCGCTTGCTGTACAATCTTATTGTATGTGTCGTCGCCGGTGTAGTACCAGTAGTCGATGAACGAGTTCATCATGGCTCCGCATAGCCACCAGTAGTATGGGTCTGGCAAGTTTCCAGGTACATCGCCGGGTTTATCGCCAGTGTACCATTCTCTTAAGCCCGCCGCAACAACTTTTGTCGCATCCTTAATAGAGGCTGTTTATGTTAGTGGGGTCCGAAAACAGTTGCAGTGAGCGCACCTGGATCGTCAACATTGAACTCCAGCTGCGCAGTGGCGAATGAGGAAAGCAGGCCGACTGCTGCAAAAACAAGGTTCGAAGGTCTCATGGCGGAAGCTCCGGGGTATCACTGGAAAGAAAGGTGTTGGGTATTCGGCATGCGCGGATTAACGAGTGTGCCTGAGGCACTACACAGCGAGCGACGTGAAGCGGAGCCTGAGGTTGGTGTGGAGGAAGCGAGGGAAAACGAGAGAACGAACATTCTAGGATGGCGAGTCGTGATGTTATGAAACCCCTTCGGCCGTCAGCCAAGTAACGGCGTTGAGCCGCAGCAGTAGCTGGGCGACAGTGCAACGCTTGGTAGTCATCCTTCGGTGTTGGTACGAGGCTAGGGTTGGGTCGTTTAAACTCGTTAAAATGACTACGAAACTCACGATTGGCTTGGCCATCTAGTCTGGCCCTTCAGGCCCTCCCCTATCATTGATTGCGCGCAGGTCCCGGTTGTCGTTGTACATAGGGGCTGGTGTGCGTAATGCAAGTCGCCAAGTTTGAAGATGGCATTGGCGGCGCTTGGAAATGTCTTGGGCGCCGAGGACTTAGGCCGTCACTACAGCAGCAAGTCTTCCGCGACGTCCGGGTGGCTGCACTTGGATCAAGGCAGTGGCATCGGTTCCTGCGTCAAGGATGATGCGGGGAAGATCAGATGCTTTTCTCCACTCGTCATTGGAGTTGCGCTGTCCGGATGATCGGGTGGGATGCGTGTTGCTAGGGTCTTGGTGTAGCCGCGTATCCGAAACGGCCATACCCGCATACGAGAGAAGATGCATTTCTTTCGAAATCAAGGATTTGCATCGTCGAGATGACAGCTCGAAGCATGCGCGATCTAGAGTAGCGCTGTGGATGGCGGGGAAGCCCTCACTAACGGTCAGATTGCCCGTCATCTCACACCGCTCTAGAAGTCACCGATTTGGTGTTTCGCGACCCGATTAGGTTTCTCACATCCTCGTACCTTCCTGCGCGCACATTGAGCGCGCGTGTGCTAACGAAATGTCGTCGGCCAAATTCAAAACAACCTCCAACACCATTGACACGAATTCACCGTGGCCCTTCATGCGCATACCAATCCTCAAATTTCCTCGATCCGTCACTGGAAACACCACGTTGTCCTTCTCTGTGGATGCAGAAATTTCGACGAGACGGCCATCTTTGTAACCGCCGTATTCTTTTCATCGTGTCGCATCCTTGAGCGACAAGCCCTCTTCTCAATTGCAGTGGCTGCGCACCTTGCTCCCTCATGCCTGGACGTTTGGTCCAAGGGGGGTCTTGTTGTGTCTGTCTGCGCACTCTTTGGTGAAGACAGACAGATCGATCTTCTCAGTCGCCGAGCCTTTGACCCGACGGAGCGATATCTGCTTTCTGCTTTCGCATCTGCGCACTCTTTGGTGGAGACATACGAAATGTCGGTGTCATTCACTGGATCTTTGACCCAGCAGAGCGGATTTTGCTCTCTACCCTGGCTCTATGGCCAAGGTGGGCAAATCGCCGAGAGTTTGACAGTCTGGCTTGAGCTCAGAAGTGACTGTCGGTATCGATGTCTGACCAGGACGGGACAATCATTGTCGTATTGATGAAGAGAAGCCGTAACCCGTTGCGAAAGAATCGAAGGACATAGCTACAAACCGACTCTGAAAGCCCATTCGACTACATCAGGCGGCGGAGGGCAATGTGGATATTGCACGCCTCAAAGCAGCCAAGGTGTGGGTGCTCGTGGAGCTCGTCATGTTCCAAAGGCTCGTCGCTTTCTCTAGATCCTGCGGTCGGGTCCACTAGGCCTTCTCCTTGGAAGCTCGAAGTTCCTGTTCCAAGATCCCGCTCATCATGTACTCTTCTCGCTTCCTGATTGCGGGACCGCCGTCAAAGCTTGATCACGTCAAAGGGTGCGGGCTCGCCCGGCTCGTTCGTGCTGATGTTTGCCAGGCTGTTATCTGGTTGAGACTTGAGCCAGTCATATACCGCTAGGTCAGAGTGCGGTATGTGACGGACTGGGTCGCGCTTATTGAACGTCATTAGTCGAACCGCAGCCAAGTTAATATGAGCAGAACTGCCAGTTCCGATACCATCGAGTGGTTCTGAATTTTCCGTAGGCACAGCTTTTGACTGGGCAGTACGTACGGCAGGACTAGGTAGACGGTAGTCGGCCTTCTGGTCTTCCGCACCAGTGCCAACTGCTGCAGCCTGTAGATATAGCTCATGCAAGAGCCGATCATAGTCGACGAATTTAGACGTGAAGATGGGTATCAAAGTGTCGACTAGCGGCGCGCCTGCCAACTTCGCCGCCTCGATCGAAGTGTGTTGCAGCAAATCGATTGATTCAGACAAGAATCCGAAGTCGAACATATTCGAAAAGGATGTCTGATCAACCTCTACCTGGAGTTGTGGCGCGACATCAGAAAGCTTGGCCTCAGCCTGCTCGAAGTCTGGGAAGACCTGTTTGAGAATACAGTGAGCCCAGCCGCCTTCTAGAGGCTCCATGGCCAGTTCGAGCTTAATGAGCTTCCCGTCATCATCGACCGTAGGTACATCGTAGTCGTCGTCGTCATCTTCCTCATCTTGAGGGCCCAAAAGATAGTCTACCTCAGCCCAATCGAACTCATACTGGTCGGTCTCTGCGACGATCTTCGTATGTACCGCGTCCAAGAACTTCTTGTCATTTTGAGGCATCCCGGTCAGCTCGAGTGGGCGGCCGTATCCATCGAGCATGTACTCTTCTGCCATCTCAGTGTCGATCGCAAGTTCGGCTTCGGAGAAAGGCGAGTGCGTCAAAGAGGGAGTAAGTGTGACAGTGGACGCGGAATTGCTGTCCGCGAGGTCGGCTTCATACTCGGGAGATGGTGACTTGCACCGGGTGTCTGGCATGAATTCGTCGAGAGCATCTGGCCGGTCGATATCCGCGCCATCATCAGCTTGTGAATCGTGGTCGCTGCAGTCGAACTGGGCCAGGTATTCGTAGCCGTTGATGTAGTTGTAACTTTCGTCGTCCTCGTACATGGATTGGCGTTCAGCAACGACTATCATGATGGGCTCGCTCAGTACAGTTGTGATAGCCTCGGCGTCTTCTAGGTTCCCTACGGACAGGCCAATTGAATGAGAGGCTTCATCTGTATCTGCTACCGTGAAATGAGCTACTAGATGCGGCTCGAAGAATTCTAATGCCTCCTCAAAGCTCGCAGCTACTTCAACCCCATTCTCATCTCGAGTCTGAACGAAAGATCTGTGGTCGAAGGGCAGAGTGTTTAAGAATTCAGTGACTCTAGGAACCAATTCTTCTTCCGGGTGATCTAGGCTTCGTGTGATAATGTAGTCGACTATAAACTCCCCAACGGTGTAGGTTCGCGACTTACTCTCACGGAAGAGAGACATTGCATCTCTCATGTACTTGAAGTCATCTTCCGTTTTTAACCAACATGAAGAGGCCACTGATATGCTAGGGTAGTCGTTGTTTTCGTGATCGTTGTCGAAATTCCGCTCCATATCGCCCTCCTCGGGCTCTTCGACGATTACGTCCAGAACAGGCTCGTAACCCCGGCCCATGGACTTCTCTTTGATAACTGTTCGGATCTCACACGTATACTTCTCCTCGTTTCCGTCATCAGTTTCCAAGTCAGCAGTCGGCTCGTCAAGATGGGCGAAAAGGTTCAGTTGCGCTGGTGATAATAAGTCAGTGCCAATGCTTGGAGCACCGAACACAACGGAGAGAGACTTTGTCTTTTCGACAATGGGTGCAACGAGCTGTGTAATTTGCTCAGCCGAAGACGACTTGGGCGTCCGAGGTGTGAAATCCCTCCCGAAGCCAGCGCCTCCATTGAACTGCGGAGCGCGTGCTGTAGGTGGTGCGTCAAATGTACTCTTAGCGAGACCGAAGTTGAAGCTAGGTGTGTCAGGGAACTGCATAGCTGGAGCAGGCTGTAGCGGCGCGGACATGGGATGGGCATTGGCGGTCTTCGAAGCTGGAGTAGTGAGCGTAAAGCCACCGAACGGTGGACGTTCCTCCTGTGGCACTACCGTAGGAAGCCAGAAGATATTGGTATCGGTAGGAATTGGAGCTGCCGGCGGTGCAGCAACCTCAGGAGCTATATTAGCCTTCTCATCCAAGTAAGCCAGTCCAAAGTTCTTCCGCGTAGTCTGAGACTTTGGGAGGAGCTTGGGACGACGAGCGCCAGTTTCGAGTACCGGAGTGTGAGGAGTCGATGGCTTGGAAGCAGTGGACTCGGTCAGCACCGACGTGTTCTGTTCGCGGACTGGCGGCAGTATGACTGGCAGACCCAGAACCATACGCGTGGCCATGTCAAGGTCTATCAGTTTCTCGGAAAAGTCTTGGTAGTTCTCGGACAAGTCGCGCAGTATTTTATCCCATCCCGTCGTCTCAACCTTGTCGAAGTCACGGACATACTGGTATGTCTGCCAGATATCAGACCACGGCTTGGGCTGTTCATCGGTGATGTCGCGACTCTCGAGGGCCAGGAGGCGAGCGGCGCGTTCGGACGCTGGTAGGCAGGGAAGAATGTCCAAGAAGACGGCGTTCCAGAAGTGTAACTGGGTAGTAGAGACGTGGGCAGGCAACTCGCATGTCGCAGTGGCCTCTACTGTAGCCTTCAGCTCCCGCCAGCTGTCCAACTTCTTTGCCTCTTTGCGCTCATTGTATACGCGTCGAAGCCGCGTCTTGATGTTCTCCCCAGGTTGAATGGCAGACGTCTTCTTCTGCGTCTTCTTTGAGATAGCTGCCACCGGTTCCGTAGCGATAATGATGGGTGCGCCGATGGACCCTTCAATAGGTCGAAATGCTGCAGCCTCAGTCCATTCAGGGTGATCATCGTCATTGTCCACAAGGCAATCGGCGCAGTCATACTCCTTCTTATTCCAAATGAAACGATTCGTCGAGTCTTTGGTGAGAAGGGGGTTCGCAAACGGTCGATTTCACTCTTGGCATTGAGAGGGGTCGAGGAAGAGGTAGACCATGTTGTAGAATCCGGCGTAGCGTTGGATGTCACCGGGATGTTCGGTAAGCATCATGTCAAGAGCGGCGTCCTCTAGAAAGACCGACGCGCTCTTCTTGTACTTGCGCAAGACAGTGGCCTTGACTTCTCCTAGCAGAACGCTTGACGACGGTAGTGGGCGGCTTGACATCGTGGTAGCTATCGATGACTCGCGTGGGTATGTAACAATTATGTGGCGAACGGGTCGATTGCCTCCGGTGTATTGCGTGTGGGTAGAAAGTACGGTGCAAGCGGCTGGGAACTGTATCGAGTGGGGGTCGTAAGGCGGAGCACGGACCTCCAGTGAAAGTTCGGACTGAATGGGGACCTGCCTTGGCGCGATGGGGGAAGCCGTGAGGTTCTGGAATGAGTGGGCAAGAGCGAGCTGAGTGGCTTTTTGAGAGTGCGAAGAAGGCGCAAGATCAACATAGGGAAGAAGGTCAAGAGACGATGGCGAAAATAAGGCCAAGAAGCGTAGGCGCCAAGGCCGGGGTGGGTGTAGGGAAGACACGTGCCTTGAGATACTGCCCGGATGAGAAGGAGAGACACTCAATGAAACAAGGAACTGTGCCTGCTTCACTGTTCTGATCATAAACTCTCCGAAAAGCAATAGTACAGGAGCGTATATAGGAAGATACGTCGGTGACATTGGGGTATTGCTGCTAGGAAAATTGACTGGGTATAGTAGGGGGAATCGCGCGTACTTCATCGCTGTTGTCCTCAACCATCTGCGTCCACTCTCTTTTGGTCGACCATCCACTTCCGGAAAGCTCGTGCCTTACTTCGCGCGCCTATACATGCCGTCGCATCCAGATGGCTAGCAATAGAGAACGCTTCTACGATACGTAGTGCCGCCACCTCATCGACTTCATCGAAAGGTATCAAGTCCAGGAACTGCCGTAGCGTAATGGAACCCAGCTTGACTTGCGACTGGACAATGTAATCGACGCTAGTAACGTCCACGAGGCTCAGTGTTGTTCGCATGACTAGATCCCACCCCTGACCAGCAGAACATTGTCGAGCGTAGAGCTGCTCTGATGCTGCCAGTTGCACGAATGCCCGAGCAATCGCATCTTTGGTAGCGGTATGGTTTGGTGTAGTTTCCAGTATTTCTAGGAAGTCGTCTAGCGAGCCAGTTCCTATGAATGTATGCCGGTGCTTGTACTCTAGATCCCGTTCTTCAGGAGTCAATGCGTCCACGCTGGTGGTATAGTAAGCGGTCTCCATGCCAGACATTCGCTTTGTACAACTTTTGACACCGGGCTTTCCAAATGGCTGGGTGGCGCTGGCCTGGCTTGCGCGTGTGTTGACTGGAAGGTTCAGAGAGACCTTCCGACGGTGTCGTATTTCAGGGGCGTTATCTGTGGTTTCCTTGGAAGAATTTGCCCTAAACAACAGCAGTCCATCGTTCGTTCTTGATCTTGACCGAAGCGGGGTTTGAGGCATTTCAGTAACGCTGAAGCTTGATTGAGAAGAGACGTATCGACGATGCCGAAGAGGGCGTTTAGCGACAGGATCCATTTCGTCCTCTGCCATTTGGGAAGTCCAGGTGACTGACACTCCTTCCATCGATGCGTCTTTACAAGCTGTGTACGCACTGATGTCTTCATCGCATCCTAGCTGACTGGGTGTGCATACAGGCGCGTCTTCGAACAAGGTTGTATCTGAGGTCGGGGATGCTGTGTCACTGGCGTCTTCAGGGTGTGGCGTCGGAGGAAGAGATCGTGGGGCGGATGCACCCATGGCAGGGAAGCAGAAGGTGGTGAAAATCTGGTACTCGTGGTCGGTCGTCCCTTGCCACGCCTTTGTGACAGTGTCGCGTACAGGCAAGCCGAATCCGCCAGCACATGGGTTTTTTGCAGCGTTTGCTCCCGTAGCCACCGCGCCTCTATCTGCGTTGGGTTGCAAAGCCGCCAGAAAGGTACTGCCAGTGCGTTCGCTCGTTAACATTGGCCTCCAAACGCCCGGCTTGCGGAGATGTCCTATCGAAATTTTGTGTAAGCTTTTGTATGATAGACTTTGCATCTACTCTGCATCCGACCGGGACTTACTAGGTGCTGTACTAATCTTATCCAAAGCGATGGACCTGACGCCGACTGCGACTGTGTCGCATCTCTCGTTCGCGGTCGATGTGACGAGAGATTGTACATGATTCAACGCTGGCTGAGCTTGCGCCTCCGTTGTTTGCTTGTCTGGCGTTTGTTCAATGGCGGTGCTTAAGAGTTCGACTTGGTGCTCAGGGCGAGTGCGATTGGCAGTGTCACAAGATGGCTGCTTTCTTCGGCGTAGGTATTCGTTTACGATCGCACAGCGAGCGACAGTCGACGGCTTCATAATGGTTATGAGTCTGGAAAGAGTTCGGACGCATATGACGATTGCGCGCAAGCGGTGGTGGGGCGGTTGTTGTGGTCGGGTGAGGATCACGCGTATCAGGAAAACATGACAACAGACGGCTGCAAGCTCCACTCTTAACAGCCCGAGTGACTTCAGACGATCGAAAAAGAGTAGGAGGATTCGCAATGCGTAGTGCAACCAGACAATGTACACCATTGCTGTGTCGACAGGTGCATTACGGAAGAAGGAGACCCGGCCAGCGGCGATGTTAGCCTGTAGTTTGATTCTCTTAAAGTCGTATACATACCTTGCTATCTCGATGGATAGCAATACAGGATCGCCGAGGAAAACCAGTGGTGTTGTAATGAGGATGGCGTCAAGTGGAAATGGTGTCGTAACCACTACCACGTGGCAACCGACATCTGTGGAAGGAACGCAAGGCAACATGACTTGACGAGAAACGCAACGGAAAGAACGATCACAGGAATGTAGAAGAAAGACAAAAGTATCAGCCGAACTCTTCTCTTTCTTTTGAAGGCTGTATCTTCAGGCACCTCCTCCTCTACCCTTTGTGCGCGCTACCCGGACACTGTGAGGAACAAACTTCAGTGCAGACATGCTAGAAGCCAGACTGTCCATAGAATCGGTCGGCTGATCAGTAGTGGCTGTCTTTGGGGCAGTGACACCTGCTGCGTCTTCTCGTGCGAGTCCGCGACCTCCGAACCCACCACGCCCGCGAAGTCTGGTGGGATAGCGACGCGTTTCTCCTTCTTCCTGAGCTTCTTCGTGATCCATCTCCATGGTGTCACCAGTGCTTGCGCTGGATTCACCTCTCCGCCTCCTTGGAGAACCAGCAGCGCCATTCGCCGAACTCATTGTCGAGCTTCTTCGTCGGTGAGAGGGTATTAGCATGCTGCTTCGGCGATCGATACCGTCTTTCACAACGATGAAGTCGTATTCGCGAGGGAACTGGTGCTTATCAATGCAATGGAGGCGGCGCTTCTGGGGTGTGCTGCACATGCGATCGCAGTCAGGTAGAAGACATGCATACTGCGAGCTATCAGCTACAGTGTCCTCATGAAGGTGCTCGTACTCCGCATACCTCACCAGTCTTACTCCAAATGGATGGGCGATCTTGTCAAGAGGAAGGAACCACTCGGGAGATCCGGAAAGGGAAGGAGCAAACACGTGACAAACAACGTATGGAAACGACCTACCGTTTTCTCTCCCTGGTCTCGCTTGGCAGCATTGATAGGATCGTGATATTCTGCAATATGCAGATGTAGAAAGTGCTGATCCGGAAAGTTCTTGTGGCATTCGCTGCATCGGTTCATGTGAACTTGCTGATAGTGCACATCGTGGTCTTCAATGGAATTGAACGCAAGCGGTTCGTGCGGAGGCAGTGAGCACTTCATGATGATGGGTTCGTCAGAGACGGCAGATTCGGTATCTAAGTGGACAATCTTGACGTCGGCCGATGTCTCACGCGAGTAGGGTGTGCTGTCTGATGACGAGGAATCGCGGTGTGAGCGCTTGATCCCCATTGTATGTTGATTGGGGCTGATTGTGACTGTGACGAGGCGTAGATGAAAGGGGCAGTACCTTTTACCGGGGAGAGTGCCGTCTCGCAGGGCTGTTTCACTTGGGTGTTGGCTGTGCGGTGAAAGAGAGAGGGTTGGTCGCCAGCCAGGCCGGGACGTGGTACCTTAGCTCCGAGACTGCTGCGCCCGCTAGTTCTCGCGACTCATCCACCAACCTCACTTTCTCACACCTCTCACCACGGCCATCGCCTCCGACTCTGACGCCATAGCTCCGCGTCTTGGGCGCTGTTTGCCTCCGAGACCCTCCCGCTCGCTTCTGTCCTTTACGCAGGGCATACCCCCTCACCATAAATGGAGCACGCCAGCCACAACGTCCGCCGCCTGCTCCGTGCCTTCGTCTGACCTGCCCGCCGACCGTGGGGTCACATATGAACGTCGCCGGCTCCTGCACATAGAAGGCATGGCCGCCAACACCGAACAACTCGACAGGTGCGTCATTGCGTCATTCCGGTCATGTCGGCCGGGTGCTAATAAAAGTATAGACGGGCGAAGGCGATCGAGAAGGACCTGTACAAGCGCGCTGATGGCGGCTCTTCGTGCGCCGAGTTAGCTGCGGTGCTGCAAGAGTAGGCATCGTTGCCACTGCATACCGGCGACAACTAATGTCCGACAGGTACCGCGCCGCCTGCGAGGCCCTTATCTTCTCCAACTTCGAATACGCATCCGCCCGCGAACTCCAGACGACGCTGTGGAATGCGCATCTGAAGGTCAACACCAAATTCAGGCAGGAACATAAGCTGGTGCGTCACCACAGGAGGAAGAACAGGAGGCACCGCTAACACCCGGCAGCTCAAGCGATCCAAGGACCATGTTGTCGAGATCCGCAAGTTCCAAAAGACCTATCTGCAGTTTATCAAGGCCAGCCAGCGCTTCTACCGCCAATACATACTGAACCTCGACACTCAGTTCGACGGCATCCCAGAGCTGCGCAAAATCGCCCAGAAATGGAAGGATGATAGTAAGCACGCCCGGTGTGCGCCACGCGACTTTGCTGATAAGAGAGCAGCCTCCAAGTCCTCCCCGCGCCAGCGCATCGCCGCGAACCTGAAAACACAGGTCCTCATCTCTTGCCACCAAACGCTCATCCAGCTCGGTGACCTTTCCCGCTACCGCGAAACCGAACTCGTCGAGAAGAACAAGGACCGCAATTGGGGACCCGCCAAAGGCTACTACGACCTGGCCGCAGAGATATACCCAGATTCGGGTCATGCGCCGAATCAACTCGCAGTAATCGCCCGCGAGGACGGCGATCACTTCCGCTGCGTATACCATCTCTACCGCTCGCTAGCAAGCAAAGAGCCGTACCCGTCGGCCAAGGCCAACCTCGCGACCGAGTTCAAGCGCGTCATAACTGCATGGGACAATGGGCAGCTCATCAACAACCACAAGTCAGCCGACGGTAATACCGGTCGGGCTTTGATTGCTTGGTTCATCAGACTGCACAGCAAGCTCTACAAGGGCGAGGAATTCGCGGCGCATGATGAGTTGGAAGGCGAGGTGCTCAGCCACTTGGCTATCGAGCTCAAAGAGCGCCCGTTGGACTCCATCTTGACTAAGATCATTCTCATCAACATGTCAGCGGAATATTTTGCGACCGTGCAGTTGCAGAGTAAGTTGTCCACCCTTCACACGCTAACTTGGCTAATTGTAACAGGCGAAAACCCACCCCCGAACATTATGCGCACCTACTTCTACTACCTTCGTCTGAACGTCAAGACATTCTTCATCCTACTACAAGTCTTGCAGCCGGAGTTGGACCGCCTTTCTGAGGGCAACGATGTGAAGCACCAGAACGGCGACCGTGCGGCCCATCTATCCGACAAGATTACAGCTGTGGCACGCCGCATCCTCCCAGGACTTCGTCTATACAGCACCTGGTTCACGCGCTACTGGAAGGTACTCAACGCCAACATCGCCGATACCTTGAATCCTGTCGACGTTCAAGAGCTCTGGAAAGCCTACGCTGCTACCTTGTCTCTTTTGGCCTCGAGCTTTCCCGTGGACCAACTCCCCCAAGAAGACTACATGTTGGAGGAGGATACGGATACGATTGGTTTTGAGCCGCTCATTTCCCCGGATACCATGAAGCTCTGGTATAAGGGGGATGTAATGAAGCAGAAGTGGACTGAGCTTGAGCGCAACCACCCCAACGTCGAGATGCTCATGCGAGTGAAGGACTTGCTGATCGATGGTCTACTCCTTACGCAGATTGACGATGCACCACTGGACTTGGCGGGTCCGCGATTCATCTACCGAGAAGAAGGACTGCCATCGGAGCTTCTGGCGAGCCCAACGACCCGGCCTGATGGATCTCCTGTTCTTTCAGTCCAGGCCACCGATATACCTCTGTTCAAACACACAGAGGCGCCTATTCCAGACGACCAGAAGTCACACTCCGTTGCGGCAGCTTCAGAATCTGCATCCACTACGCTTGCTAAGGACAATGCGATGCGCAACATGGTGGACGACCTAGTAGGCGACGAGACCGGACTGGACCCTTTAGTTGAAGAAGACGAGAACATCCCACCTACGCCACCAGAGCAGACATTCGACGACACGGCTGTTGTCAACGACAATACGTTTGTGCCGGGAGCATTGTCGATCAACGACTTGGTCAACTCGGTTAGGAACTACAAGCCCTTGTCTCCTGCTCCTATGCCTGCAATGCTCTCCACGCCGATGGGTAGGTCGGGTTCTACATCTTCCATCCGTCAGCCACCGAACCTACCTTCTGTGCCGGATGGCCAGTGGAACTCCAACTCCATCTGGAATCGCACGCCCGGTCCGGCTTCTCCCTCTATGCTAAACACCAACGGCCTTGGCAACGATCTCCGTCGCCCTTCAATGAATGATAAACCCCGGATGTCTGGTCATGTGCGAGGTGATTCAGCGAATTCGCTTCTGAGTGTCGAGGCTGGTACTCCTACTGCTACTAGAGCTCCCAGTGGTATCGGCAGTGGCGCTGCATGGGGAAATCACGTCAGCAGCCCCTCGAACTGGGGATCGCCATATGGCAGCGACTTGAACAACAACCACCAGTATGGATACGCAAATGGAGTAAACATGGCGAGCCCGCTTCTGTTCAGCTCCTACCGGGGCAATGCCGAGAGCTCCTGGGGGCGCACTCCTCCCAACGGCCAAGGCGGCTGATCCAACGCCAGCGCAGCCGTAGCAGGCTGCTCAATGCTGTCTTATCATCAGTCGTTTCCGTCGCTAGACATACGGTTCGCCAGACTACCAACCTGGTTACTACAAGACTATCGTGTCGGAGTTGAAGAGCTCCGTTGGATGGGTTATGAGCGAACCCTCCAACCAAATGAGTGTGGGTGCTCTTCCGCATGCGGCATGTGTGCTCCTATCATGCTTCGCTTGCACGCCATGACTTGTCCAGAGCACCATCGAAGATCAAGGGAAGGTAGCTAGATGGGGCGATTTGCTTTACAGACTGAAATTATTGCGTTATTGCATGGGTTGGTCCTGCGGACCAGCCAGACTATGGTCCGACTTGAGAAACGACTTGTCTTCCAGATGACCAAAGGCTTTGAGCTTCTGGATCGGAAGTGAGTCGCGTCTCAACGTTCTATGCCTGGTCTGGTAGATCTACTTTACTTTATAAATTAACAAGGAGTTATGCGTATGACCACGGGCCTCATAGTTGCTGTGATGTTAAGCCGTGTTTCTACAGGATGCCTTCCCTCGCATGCGCGACAAGATGCTCCACTCGCCTGCACTTACCTTGCTCGATTCGGGACTTTACGTGTCGGTGCAATTGTTAGCGCGGAGCTTGCTGCCCCTCGCTGTCCGAAACCCTGCCCCACATTCAGCACTTTCACTCCATTACGACACCAACGACTTTTATTACACACACACAACAGACACAATGCCTGGAAACTACGAACTATTCTGCCTCGAGAACCCGCTTCTGGACATCCAGGGTGTTGGGTAAGTCCATCTTCCTTTAGCTACAATCGCAATGTTTTGCAACAATTGCGGAGGAGCACTAAAGTGAGCTTTTGCTAACAGCGAGCAGTGACCAGGCTCTCCTCGACAAGTATGGCTTGAAGGCCAACGATGCGATCCTCGCCGACCCGGAGAAGCACATGGGCCTGTACGAGGATCTTCTCCAGAACTACAACGCCGTCCTGATCGCTGGTGGTGCCGCCCAGAACACTGCCCGTGGTGCGGCTTACATCCTCGAGCCCAAGTCGGTCGTATACGTTGGCTGCATTGGCAAGGACAAGTACGGCGAGACCCTCGAGAAGATCTCAGCCGATGCCGGTGTCAAAACTGAGTACCTCTACGATGAGAAGACTCCCACTGGTCGCTGCGGTGTTGTCATCACCGGCCACAACCGCTCCATGTGCACCGACCTTGCCGCTGCCAACAACTACAAGATCGACCACTTGAAGGAGGAGCGCATCTGGAAGCAGGTCGAGAACGCCAAGGTCTACTACGTTGGTGGCTTCCACTTGACCGTCTGTGTCCCAGCCGTCAAGGCACTGGCTGAGCACGCTGCTGCCAAGGACAAGGTAGGAAGACCATGGGTGTGTTGAGAAAAGATCAATGTGCTAACAGCTTTCTAGCAATTCATCCTCAACCTTTCCGCACCCTTCATCTCGCAATTCTTCAAGGACCCTCTCAACGAGGTCCTCCCTTACGTCGACATCGTCATCGGCAACGAGACCGAGGCCGCCGCATTCGCCGAGGCCCAGGGCTGGGAGACCAAGGACGTCAAGGAGATTGCTAAGAAGCTGGCCAACACACCCAAGCAGAACAGCAAGCGACCCAGGACTGTTGTCTTCACCCAAGGCACCGACCCAACCATTGCCGTTACCGCAAAGGAGGGCGGTGACGCTGACATCAAAGAGTTCTCCGTACACGCCATCAAGGAGGAGCAGATCAACGACACCAACGGTGCCGGTGATGCGTTCGCCGGTGGTTTCGTCGCTGGTATCGTCCAGGGCAAGCCGCTCGACAAGGCCATCGACATGGGCCAATGGCTTGCCAAGCTCAGCATCCAGGAACTGGGCCCTTCATACCCCCAGCCCAAGCAAACTTACAGCAGCTAAGCGTCTTCACACTGAGTGAGCGCTGAAGCTCGTGTATTTCAACAATCTACGAGGGCATGCCATCGCGAGCAGGTTCGTGCTTGGCCTTACCTAGCGACTGCCATCGATGTAAGTAGCTAGGTATAGGCTTCGTCGAGGCATCATGAAGGTGTTTTCTGGCGTAAGACAAAAAAGTAGAATCTGGCCTTTCAACAGCTGGAGATAGATACCCTCAGCTTTGATGCTGCTAAATGAATGAACAAATGAATAAATCAAAACAGACACTTATTTCATTGGTCATCGATGTTACACTTACGACAAGAAGCTTTATTGATGCTAATGAATGGAACAAGAAGCGCGCCATCGCATAGACAGAGCGAAGTTGTGGAGAATGTTGTCAAGGTACGGAGCAAAACAAAATCTGTGGAATAGACAGACACCATATAATAGCTCTCTAAGCTATAACGAAGAATTATACTTCTTCCCCGCGAGCAAAAAAAGGGCGGAGCTCTCTCCATGTTAAGAGGCCTCGAAATGCGAGGACGAAAAAAAAGAAGTTGTGTTATGCCCACTACCCGAATCTAGAGAATTGTTAGAAGGGGAATTCGAAGTGTGGAACTCATGAGTGTGAAGCTTACCGAACGAGTGATCTTCGCATTACAAGTGCGACGCCTTACCGCTTGCTATAGAAGTTGTTAGGACATGTTTCATGCAGTTGGATGAACAGTCGAACTTACGCCAAGCGGGCCTGTTACAACAGGATTGATGGCAAAAAGTCCAAAAGGTAACACTATGTTCTTGGGCAGTGGCGTGAATTTTGAAGATTTGGTGGGCATTGGTGGGCCAAGAGGGGTAGACTGGCCGAGTCCGCAGCCAGTGCGGGGCAGGAACGACACCACGCTTCAGTGCATTGATAATGATGCTTAGTGGGGCTGTACTATTTATTGGTTTCAGCTTGGTCGAGTGCGCTTTGTCACTGGTGGTAAGAGTGTAAGTACATGGCTGAGATAAGGGGAGGAAGTGAAGCGCTTAGTTCAGGATCCTCGATTTCGAATACACTTCGAATAGGTTCCGCGCAACGTTGTGTCGCTGTGGCTAAATGATTGCTACCAACAGGACCAGCGGTGGCTTCATCGGTTACGGGCGTGGCTTACAAGGTGTCTTGAACTACAATAATTCTGGAGAGATGTATGATGCACCTTGGCTGAGTAATGCTGATATTGGAAGCTGTTCACTGACATGCGCCCCGACTATTTGCACATGAGGATCGCATATCTTGCTACATGGTGGGATTTAATTGGGCTTAGTTATGGAACGAACATTTTTAGGGATATGGCAGAAACCTTCAGACCCGATTGCCAAAAACCAAAGAGCCTATATCGAGCTCTGAGATCGTTGATGGTGCGCAAACGGTTGTGTTAAATGGATGGCACTGCTGCAAATGTCACTCGGCGCGCGTATTTAGCAAGCGGGTTCAGAACATCCATGGGTGGCCTGGAGATTCGGTATGTAGCATCCACGATATTAGGCGGCAGCCTCTATCACCCATCCTATAGTTGTTGGGAGAGCAATCGCAACAATGCTGATTCACCAACTACCCCGTGGGTTATTAGTGTTCCGTGGCGAAGGCTGATCATTCAAGGTTAGCCTCACCTTTGTCCCGTAGTTCGAGCGTAAGCTCCGACCACCGCTACATCATCGCCGCTGTAAAGGCAACACGTAGACCAAGACTTTCACCCTACACCACATTTCCACACTACAGTCCTTTCCGATATAAGCCTCTGTCGCAGAATCTGGGATCTAGTCACACACAACTCAAAACCTCAATCTAGAATCAGACAAGCCGAATACCTACGATGGCGGACAGCGGCGTGGACATCGCATCCCTCACAGCCGACCAGCAAGCCGCACTCCAGCAATACACCGCCGTTACCGATCAAGCGACGTCCGACGCGATACCAATTCTCCAGCGCGCGCAATGGAATGTCAACATAGCAGTAACCCGCTTCTTCGACGGCGAACCGACCGAAGACCCAGTCGCTGCCGCCGCCGCTCAATTACCACCGCCCCAAGACATTCGCCGACAAGAGACACTATTGAATGGTTTTGCTTCACCGCGATCCTCAACAAGTAGTGGGAGGAGAGTCAGGATAGAGCCTGCGCCGAGGGTGGTGCCGCAGCCAGAGAGCCAAGTTACCACACAAGTTCCGCTGGTGCTTGCGATATTCTTTGCGCCGTTCTCGCTCGTGTACTCGTTATTCGCGAAGTCTTTCCGACTATTAGGCTGGCTATTCCCCTTCCTACCCCGCGCATGGGGGAGGGTGACGGCTAGCAACATCAACACACCCGCCTCTCAACGCAGCGCAAGCGGACGCCGACCTTTGAACCCACGGGACACAGCGGCGCGATTCATCCGCGAGTTTGAGGAGGAATATGGCAGCCACACCCTGCCGTTCTTCGAGAGCGGATACGCGCAAGCCTTCGATCTGGCCAAGAAGAACCTACAATTCCTGATGGTCGTGCTGCTCAGTCCCGAGCACGATGAGACGTCTTCTTTCATAAAGGACACACTTCTCGCACCAGAGGTCGTGGAGTTTGTACGGAACCCCGAGAACAATATAATACTGTGGGCGGGCAATGTGCAAGATTCGGAGGCATACCAGGTTTCTGCTGCGCTATCGTGCACGAAGTTTCCTTTTACTGGTCTTATCGTACACACACCGCAAGTGTCGTCGACAGCTATGGGCATCGCGGCGCGCGTAGCCGGTCCTACAACTCCACAGCAGTACATCGCAAAGCTAAGACAGGCGATGCAGCAACACACAGAGCCGCTGAATCGCGTACGCAGTCAGCGCGCTGAACAGCAGGCGACAAGGAATATTCGAGAACAACAGAACAGCGCATATGAACGCTCACTTGCAGCGGACCGAGAAAAGGCGCGCAAGAAGAAGGAGGAAGCGGAGCGGAAAGCCCGAGAAGAAAAGGAAGCACTTGAGCGCGAACAAGCCATTGAACGATACGCACAAAACCTCGCCCAATGGCGCAAATGGCGCGCCGCATCAATTCGCTCTGAGCCCAGTCCCGAGGAAAAGGACATCGTACGCATCAGTCTTCGCATGCCTAATGCCGAGCGTGTGGTCCGCAAATTCGCCGCGGATGCTCATATCGAGGAACTCTACGCTTTCGTTGAATGCTACGATATCCTGCAGTCTGAAGAAGGCGCACAAGAGAAAGTCGAAGAGCCAAAGGACTTTGAGCATGAGTACAAGTTCCAGCTGGTTAGTCCTATGCCACGCGAGGTGTACGAGCTCAAGACTGGCGGTACAATTAAGGAGCGCATTGGCCGAAGTGGTAATCTGATTGTTGAGCGGACGGACCTTGAGGATGAAGAAGACGAGGATGAGGAGTAATCGCATGAATATAGTCATTGCGCTGGCGTTATGCATGTCTGCTCGACTTAGCGTGGGACGTGGACATCCACTGAGGTTTTTGATATGATAGATACGTTGGTTACGAATGTGAAAATGTATGTACGGCCAAACACGTACATCTCTACTATATGCAGTTCTATTTTTATCCTTTTGAGCCAGATTGCCCTATAAGTATTTGCAAGACGATGAACACAGCCACAACTGTGCTTCGAGTGCTTGTATCGGGTAGGCTACGGCTGTCTCGGGTGCACGGGCCATATCTTAGTGCCGCTCCCGGTTTCGTCGACGGGTGACGCATCACAAGCGTAGATCGTCCAATCTGCCCATCGCGTTCCTCCAGACAAGCCTCCGATATGATCGCATCAACAACATAACATGGACAGAGCTAAGACTCGTAAGCCTCATAAGAAGTCGCGAAACGGCTGCTTACCGTGCAAAGGCCGACATGTCAAAGTGCGCCTTCCCATTCGAGTTACGAATTCTACTTGCGACTAACAAACTTCAAAGTGCGATGAGCAGAGGCCCAATTGCGCAAACTGCGTAAAGCAAGGCACGGTGTGTGAATACCGACCTTCCACCAACCGCGAGAGTCGTGAGGCGTCCCACGTATCGCCTTTGCCGGCTGGAACACCAGCTTTTACGCCGTCATCCACAGATGGTCATGCCAATGCTCTTGATCAGCAACCATTACCAGAGTTTGGAACTATCGATCTTAATGGCGCATCCAGCCGGCCTGATTTGACGCTGAATATACCTCAACTACGGTTGCTCCAGTACGTCCTTTCAATTCCATCTTGACGCTTTGAGAGTGTCTCACTCTATCTCCAAGACCGGTCATAACTTTCGGTCACCTGAACATATTCACTGCTTACGGAAAGAATCAAAAAATCTGAACTGACTCCGTGCGCAGTCACTATACTAATGTCACCGCCAAAACCCTCGCAGCGAATAATACTGATGCTGAGGATGTGTGCTCGACATTTCTGATACAGACAGCTTTCGATCATCCCTACCTCCTTCAGGCTGCTCTTGCTCTCAGCGCGCTACACCTGAGTCGGACTTCAGCTCCAGAAGAGGCTCCGCAATACTCGTACCAGGCCGAGAAGTACCATGACGCAGCTCTACTTAGTTTCCAAACATCGGTTCGCGACATCGATCATTCGAACTTCAAAGCGGTCCTTCTGTTCGCCGGAGTCCTATTCCCACACGCATGTGTAGCTTCAGTTGCAGCTCACTCGGATATGGAGCACGCGTTCGACAGCGTGCTTTCTAATCTGGTTTTGACCCGGAGGATACGGCCCATGGTGACTGGCTTTTACACGGAAATGAAGGCGAGCGAGTTGGGCCGCATGATTCCGGACGACGTCAAAGATATCGATTGGATGACAGAAGAACAACCACCCAATACTGAACTTGTACAGCTGCGCAAGTTCTCGGAGGTCGTCCATCATGTCTATCCTCCCGATATCGTGGATGCATATGGCTTTGCCTGCCATATCCTCGAACTGGTCTTCCAGGTCGCGGAAAAGTCTGATAAGCCGCCTTCCGACGCGTTGCTGAAGATTTGGATCCACCTCATCTCAAATCGCTATATCGAGCTTCTATCGGAGAAGCAGCCGGGATCTCTAATCATCTTTGCACATTACGCGGTCATGATGCACAGAGCGGCAGCGAGTTATTGGTATCTGGAGGGGCTCGCAGAGCAGATACTCAAGATCGCGGATCACATGGTCCCTAGCGAGTGGAAGCAGTGGCTTCAGTGGCCCAAGGAGCAGATACGAGGTGGCTCTGTTCCGCCGACACCATATTCTGGACATGCGACATGAAGCCTTGGAACTTTTCTTGGCATTCGACATTTTTATCATTGTGCGCCGAGCTGTGTACGCTCCCGACCTGCTGCAAAAGGCGAGATGTTCCTCCATGGAACAAATCCTCCGACGCAGGCTATGCTGCCCGTTGCGGAGACGCGGAGGTTGCAAACATGCTTGATTACCGCCAGCTTGCGCACAACTATTGCATCGAAACAACATCCCTACGCCAAATCAGTATTGATTATTCCTTCCACCAGACTGCTTTGGGATATGCTTGCGAAGAATGTGTGGCTGGCTTGACGAAGTCTTGTGTCGTAAGTGGAATCAGGCTAGGCTCGAGTATCCGCATGTTGACTGATCAGGTAGACTACCTTTACAGGACTTGGCTGGTCAGCGTAGAACACGACCATTCGAAGCGATGATAGTTATCAGGGGGAGGCTGTGCGAAACGTGCGAAGCAGCCGACTTATCTACTTGCACGCACCACGTCAAGATTTACGACGTATTCTAGAAGCGACATTGAAGACTTCCTCCTGCTACCCCGTGTTTGACACCACTACACGCGAGGAACTAATGTAGGATGTTCGAGGAAAGAACAAAAAAGGTGGAGCTCAGTATTCGGGCAGCAATGCGATTGGCGCGTCGTATCTGGACGCGCTAGTCGTATGCACAGACCCTTCTCCTTCTCTATCCGAAATGTCTACGCTCCCAACAGAAGGCGGGAACGTTGCTCGGGCAATCTACGTACGGGTCCAGGGAATCTAGATACGGGATACGCTAGGTGGGCTGTGCCCCGCGGCTTCTCGTTATGACTTCTATACATAAAGACGTTGCTATACTCTTCTCCATCAGCCAGCCTCAGTCCACATACCAACAGTCCAACAGTGTATTACCACGGACACTTCCCAATCTTCCAAATACATTGCCACAACTGTTCAATTTGATTCCGTGGTACCACAAGGGCTCTTGCCTCAAACCCCCTTCCTCCCACCCAAGATGTCGACACCGGGACCAGTAGACGACTCAAACGCGATACCAGAGTACGTACTCTGGCCGTACACACCTACCATCGCGGCCGGCGCCATTACCGCCGTGATCATGTTCATACTGTTCTTCATCCACACATACCGCCTCGTCAAGAACAGGACATGGTTCTGCATACCCTTCGTCATCGGAGCTCTAGTACGTATCCAATCCCCCCTCCACCCCTCCAGCTTCTGGTTACAAAAGCTGCTCAACCCAAGAAAACACATTGCTAACACCCACTCCAGTGCGAAGCCATAGGCTACTCCGCCCGAGCCGCAGCCCACAACGACACCGAGAACAAAACCCCCTACATCATCCAATCCACGCTCATCCTCCTCGCACCCATCCTCTTCGCAGCTTCCATCTACATGATCCTCGGTCGCCTCATCCGCCGCACAGACTCTGCTGAGTACTCGTTGATCCGCGTAAACTGGTTGACCAAGCTCTTCGTTGGCGGCGATGTTCTCTGCTTGTACGTTGCCAAAACAGCACAACACAACACAACTCCCAAGAAGCCATCCATCATGCTAACATGGGTATTCCAGTATGATCCAAGGCGGCGGCGCCGGCATGCTCGTATCCGCCTCCGACGCCGACGGCTTCAAACGCGGCGAAAACATCATCCTCGGCGGCCTCATTCTCCAAATCCTCATCTTCGGCTTCTTCGTCGTGGTAGCGGGTATCTGGCACGTAAGACTCCAAAAGGGACCTACAGCTGCGTCGGCGGATATTCCGTGGACGAAGTTGATCTGGTTTTTGTATGCGGCTAGTGTGTGCATTACTATTCGTAACCTTTGTAGGGTTATTGAGTATGCGATGGGCAAGGTATGTTTTGTTCTGTCCTTTCGATTAGTTGGTTGAGTGACTGCTAATGGATGGATATAGGATGGTTATCTGCTGTCGCACGAGTGGCCGATTTATGTTTACGACTTTTTGCCTATGATGATTACGCTTATTGTTTGTGTTTGGTGGTACGACCCCAACATTAAGCCGGCTCGCAAGGGAGATATTGAGTTCGCTCGTCGATAGACAGTGTCGGAACTTGTTTATGTCAAGCATATTACAGCGTGAAGTTGGGAGCGTATGGTTCTGCCTGGTTTATCGACCCGACGACGAGAGCGGGACCTTTATTATTGGCAAGCCGCATGTTGATTTCTTTGTGTAGCGTTCATGTTGGTTATTTGGATTTTGTAGGAAAGAGCGCTCAGGGACATGGGTTTATGGAGTTTCCATTTGGATATAAGTGTAGATACCTAGCATAGCACATACAGGCCTTGTTTATCTGACTCTGCAGCGAGTTCATCGCTCATATCATTAACTTTGTACCAAGTACGTATCTCTTCATGATCGCTATCCCAACTTATGCACGGGGAGAATTGAACAGGTCTACGGTCTACATGAAGACGGCAAGTTGCAATTTCCGTGACCCAACGTCAATGTATGCTCTAGGGTGTTCACTTATCTCCTCGGGCGAGATTGTTCGCTTTCGCGTTTACTATTGACACAAAGCTACACATGTCCCACGTCTACTTCTGAACCTCCATCTCCCTCTTCTCCCCTCTCTAAACCAAAGGTCTTAAACTAGGCTATTCCTGCCTCTCCCTCGCATCATCAATCGCCTTATCCCAATTATAAAACTTCATATAAATACCCTCTGATACCGTAATGCAGGCCGAACCCACCGCACACCCCGTCCAAAGCCCCACCAACTTCATATCCTGCTTGAAACAAAGGAAAAGCGCCAACGGCACCGCAATAACATAGTACACAAAGAGATTGCACCAGCCGCCGATATTTTGTTTACCCAGTCCGCGGAGCAAGGCGTTTACGAGTGCTGTTGTGGAATCCGCGAATTGGAAAGCAGCGAGGAGGGGCAGTACGGTGGCAACTATGCTGACGACTTCCGGGTCGCTGGTGAAGGCTTTGGGGAGGACGTTTCGGCAGGCGGTTAGGAAGGCGAAGTCGATGAGGCCGATGGCGAGGAAGGTTAGGATATACGTCTTTGTGGCGGTGCGGGCGGCGGAGAGGGAGCCGGCGCCGATTAAGTTGCCCAGACGGGTTGAGACGGCTACGCCGACGGAGAAGGGGACGTGGTAGATTGCTACTGCTAGTGTCATGACGATTGATTGCGCTGCTAGGTGAGCTGTGGAAAGATAACTTGTCGAAAAGGTAAGAATGTCCTACAAGAGGATTAGCGTGTGCTCCATGTCCGAGAATGCAGTGTATGAAACTTACAAAAGCTAGCCACTCGGTCTCGACCATAACGATACCTGGGACTGCGAGTTTGGCCATGGGCCCCCAATGTGTAAACGCAGCCTTCGTGAAGCCGCCCCAGCATTCCAGCGAAGACGGGTTAACGAAGTATACGTAAATCCAAAGCAGCAATGGTAGGAGGTTGTTGGAGATGACAGTCGCAAGAGCGGCACCCGTGAGATCCCAATCCAGAAAGAAGACGAAAACATAGTTCAGAGCTATGTTGATAGGCGTCGCAATGAGCAAGACAAAGAGCGAAGCGTTGAATAGGCCCTGTGCTTGCGTGAATCGCTTGCCAGCCTCGAAGATGGCATATCCTGGTGCTCCTGCGAGGAGTAACGAGAGATAGTATCCAGCGAGATGCGCAATCGCCTTCTCGGGAACCAGGGCGGCCAAAATCCAACCCGAACACAGCCAGATAGCTCCGATGGGGATGGTCACAGCTAACATGAAGAGAATCATGCGCTGGAGGTGGAGTCCTACCATGGTCTTCTTTCCAGAGCCGTAGGCTTGCGCACAGAGAGTGTCTAGTGATGTGGCCAATCCTTCGTAGATTGCTAGTCCGGTGATGTTGGCTGTCATTGTGGCTAGAGAGACCGCACCAAGCTCATCCGTTCCGACTATACACAACAAGAGTCAGTTTGTATCCAATGACTTTTGCGATGTGAAACGTACTATGCCCTACGACGAATATCGTCACCAGACTGAATGAGTACTGCAGCAGGTACGTCCCCATCAACGGAACGCTGTACTTCAGCAGCAACTTGGCTTCCTGTCCCGCCGTGGTTCCCAGCTCTTCTGTCGTCCCATCTCCGCCCAGCAGACTCTCAATCTCAGAGGGATCAGGAATCGCGCCATATTGATTCTGCTTCGCCGCGTTTTCGTGCGCCCTAAGTAAGCCGACGCGCTCAGCCGTGCTCGTCGAGAACCTGCGCGCCTCGGGAGCGTCCATTGTGTTATAGGTAACGCCGCCACCAGATGTAAAAGGGAACGGAACAAAACCCAGCGCTAAAGACGAGATGTCATAGTCGTATTCCAAGTGCGTGACCTCGATGTGCTGGACTTTGTCCTGGTGTTTCGCTCTCACAGTCGTCGGCTCGGGCAGCCAAAGTGGGGCTAGGAGCTGGGCCTCTGCCGTCAATGGCGCATCTCGGCGCATGGCGATATCGGGCAGCTTGCAGCGAAGCAGTAAAGCGTCGGACGACTAACGAGGGGCGGGCATAGTCCTGCCTGTGCCGTGTGGAGTTTGAGTGCGACAGGTGCCCGGATGCGGGAATGTTTGTCCAGAGTCTGCAGCTTTTCACGAGGTTTTTGTGGTGCGAGATGGGCACTGTCGTGGGCTCATTTCCCGCGCTGGGCTGGCACCAGGGTCTCCGCTGCTCTCGTTGCCATGTTTACTGCGAGCTGTGCCTGCACCGACCATTCGCAACGGCGGGCCGCGAGACATAGTCTGGTAAGAGCGAGGCGTTGGGGTGCGTGGCGATGATCGTACCATCGTAACGCGCTTCGGAAGGACTCCCATTGGCGCGCACTGGTTCGTGATTCTATCATCTCCGAACCTCCCGGTTCGCGCTACTGTCGAGCACGTATGCTGGATTACCTCACCGAGCATTTCCATTGAAGCGCAAACTGTATGGCTGAAGACGGGGAGGACGTCTATCGCAGCGGGAGCATTCGCGAGACGAGAATTGGGAAGTTTGGCCGACCTGCGTGTAGCTTTTCATTATCTAGGAAGAGAACTATCCTCGGTCAGCATATTGTCGACTATTCTTTCCTCGATAAATGATATCAACAGCTCTGATTGTTTTCTGCGTCCCATACATCGTGGCCGTACTATAGTCGTGCAGATGCGTTGTCGAGCATGAAATGGAGCACAAGGTCTCATACTGCGTTAACAAGAACGAAGGAAGAGAGTTGATGTACCTGTACTACAGACGAAGATTGGACGTCAGTGTAACGTCGCCATGACGGCTAAGGCCTGATACAAGGCAGAGCGAGCCACAACCATTTTGGTCTCGACACGGGTGAGCGACCATGCCCAGGAAAGCTGTCTTGCACTCTACACCCAACTTCACAAGTACCAAGAAAATCGACTCGATTTCAGGCTGCTATATTCGTACCCGCTGCTTTCATCAACATCTACTACATCTTCCGCCTTCTCTCCACTGTGTCGTTGGCTGTCATGTAATCTGATCATCGGATCTGATCAAGAGCCTACCGCGAGTTCAATCACTTCCTACATTGCTAGTACCATATGTCAGGAATTCCTCTTCCCACCCTTATAAGAAGGCAGATTATCTAGTATACCTTTTAGGAGATTCCAAATCTGATACATAAGATTGTAGTGCATATATATGATACGAAGCCAAACCCAGATTTCAGCGAAATTGAAACACTGCAACTACATCTGCATAGCGTAGCGACCACTCACTGCTATATAGCCGCGAGCACGTACATTTGACACGTCTCGAGCGATTGCTTCCTTGAATACATGCTGTCATTGCATATCCTTTCGTAAGAATGCTTCAAGTTGAGCGTGGGCTAGCCCGTCTCACCAACGAAATACGAAGTATTCAGCAATGATTGCTAACACATGACCTCGGGAGATACCGCTCCAGTGTCTTTCATCTACCAAGTACGCCAAGGACATCTACAGAACAGCAAGTCAAACAAACAAGTTATCATCAAATGTCCACCGTTCGGTTCCAAGGTTGGCTCGGTTTCTTCGGTTATCAGCCACCGTCTGACATCACATCACATGACCCTTTGAGTCCAACGACATCACCCGGCGACATTCATGTAACCATCGTGACAACCGTAGAATGTAACGCTATTGCGCTCACATTCTCCCGGTGGCACACACACACACACACCACACATCTTACATCACCCAAGCACCCATCATCATCTTTATATCCATCCCACCCTTATTCCCAGCACCGCTTACCCCATCCTTCTCCGAGCGATCCGAGTCTCACTCGCCACAGCCCTAACCCAACAGAATCCCATCATCGAATTTCGTGTGTAGCCCAAAAACCCGCATGTGCCAAACGCGTAGGTACACCCCAATATTCACGACTCAGAAAACCTTCCGCAGCACCCACCCCACGACCTCGCGCAAAGCAAGTAACCCGGCGGTACCCAGCGGGGCTGCACCAAGGCACTTGCTCATCCTTTTTCTCGGCGGCATTCATGGCGGAAGCAGGGAAGACATTACGTCAGTTACGCTTCTTGCCCAGTCCGCCGAGAGGAACAAGCGCGGGGTGGGGTGGCGCGCGCAGAGAGGAGCGACTAAGCGGTTGTACGTAAGAGGTAAGCCGTCCTTTGTGCTGTGCCGTGCCGCCTCGCGACGAGACGAGACGACATCGTGCGATCGGATGGCGTGTGATTTCCGCAGTGCGGAATGCACTGTAGGTAGGATGCGATGCGAGTCGGATGAGTGTTCCCTGGCGAATCGATGAGGGTACATCCCAATCCTTTTCCACCTCAACGGATGTACCGGCAGCGCAAACTTCTTCTCTGCACTCATGGCGTGACTATCTTCCATGCATCTGCATATCGAAGGTTTCTTCCAAGGGAGGTTTTCTACTGGTTCGTTGCTAGAAACGACTTCCCTACCTACACCTAGAATAGGTTTAGATGTATCCCGGGGTAATACATTGAACTACAACGCATCCAGCATAACGTGCAAACATACACCTAGGTAGGGCAAGCTGCAAATCTATCTATCAATAAACGCCCGCCCCCACGAACCTACGAAAACAACGAGGAGCGGGCAAAGTGGGCCGAGCGCGCGTCTGCATCGTGCATCGGGCGTAGGCGGTGCAAAAAGGTAAAAGGAAAAAGCGGTTGACAAGACCCTGTTACTGTACACACAGTACTTCCGGAGTCCCGTACCGTACAAACCTTCACGCGCGCGTTGAGCTGCAATGCATAAGTGTAAATGTGGAGTGAAAGCACTTAGGCCCACCGCACCGCGTGGGAGGAGACGAGACAAAAGGGAAAAAAGGAACATTGATGTTGATCAGAGCTGATCGGAGCCGTGCACGCGCGACGACGACCTCCTGTGCAATTAGAGCGGTAAAGGAGAAGAACAACGCGACGACGCAATGCGACGCGTGTTCTGGGCGAGGATAGACGGTCGTGTTTGATGGCCATTGGGGAGGGGGTCATTCTTTCTTTTCGTGGCTGGGATGCGCAGAGTGAGGCTCAGCGAGTGACGGTGCAGGCAATGCAGGTTGTGATGATCGCTGGCAGCTGGGGTGCACGTGGGTGGCTGTGGCCGGCTCCGAAGACCGCACGTCGCTCACTGTTGAATGATGGAGCGCGTGCTGCAGACGCATAACGATCTTCAAGTCAGACACTGTTGAATCGCATGTGTATTGTGAACTCGTGAATTATTATTACGGAGTAATAGGAGTGCACCTGTGATCGCACAGACACGAGACGGAGCTCAAACGTGACAAGACTGAAGATGTGAAGAATTTGAAGAATTCCATTATGTGATGACGTGAAAGTGAAACCGTTGACGATGTCAGATGTAGTCTATGAGACATTCCAGCCCAGAACGTGAAGGAAAACAGCCAAGCCTGGCTTGTAAACATGGAACCGATCAGAGGGTTCTTACATGGAGTAACGCCGAGAAATGCAATGGACAATATGTACAGACCGAATGCATCGAATATCGACAATGTGAAGTGAACGCTAATGCGGAGGAAAATCAATCAGGCCTCGCAAGGATCGCGGCAATGGCGTCACAAGGGGCGCAGGGCTGGGGTTTGCGTTGCGGAGCTTCGGCAACTTGAGGCGGACATACGCACTCGTCCTCAGCGGAGCTGGAGTCGGAGACGGAGATCTGACGTGCTTGCGTCAGGCCCGGGGCGTTCATTGGGACGAAGAAAGATTCGCGGCGATCGTACTGCGGGGTGCAAGAGCCGTCTTCGTTTTCCAGGAAAACCGATGCCCGTCTCGAGAAATGGCCTCTGGACGGTGCGTCGTCGCACGAGGGGTATGCAGTGCCCCAGAAGGGCAGCTTTGGAGGCGTGCCTTGACCGTTGTATGGTACGTAGATGGATCCACCACGCGGCCTCAGGAAAGGGCTTGGGTCGTCAAAGTCCTCGAATGGACTCTCGCTGGCACTCTTGTCCGACTCCTCTTTCGTAGCCTCGAGATGCGACTTTTGTAGTGCAATCTCGAGTTCTTCGGGCGAGAAAGGTTGCGAGGGGTTGCGAGTGCGGTCTGAGCCGGTAGCGGGTCTCGAAGGCTGTTGCACGGAGCTGGAGCGGCGAGCGCCTTGTGATTGTTTCCGGCGGGCGTCGCGAGGGTCTTCGGTTGGATTACGGGAGAGGCCCACTAGGCATGTCAGTAACGCAACGGTTATATGCAAACATAGTCAAACATACCATTGAGCACATCTCCTTCGTCATCGGACGCCTCTTTGATGTTTGCCGGCCTGTCGTCACCGGCGATGCTCGCTCCGATGCCGCTGTCTACCCACTCTTCAGCATCGTAGTCGGAAGAGCAACTTCCTCTCCGACTTCGGTGCATACTACGGCTGCGGCTTCTTCTCCTAAAGCTGCTCCTGCGGCTCGGTAGCCTGCTACCCATGGGTGAGTACAGTGAGGCGTTGCTGTGGCGGCGCCATGCAGTCGAAAAGCTAAAAGCCTCGAGCTTTTTCTTGTGTTCGGGGTCGACGGCGCGACGGTACTTGAGGGGCGGCATCTTCTCTCCAGGCTTGTAGAAATCCGACTCGGGCTCCTCTGGTTTTGCATTCTTGTGTGAGCCAGCAGTGAGGACGCGCTTTAAGCGAGTGCGGAGATGGCCAGGCATTGTGGGCGAAGAATAACAGAGCGGATGGGTGGTGGCCGGTACGGAGCTGCGAGGGTGATTAAGTGGTAGAGTTTGATTAAGGTGGTAGAGTGTGGGTGTTGTGTGAATGCTGGGAGTGCAAAAGCGTTGTTGAAGAACAAGCGCAGAGGCACTCGGAAGGATGGTCCGGTATGATGTCGGCAGCAGGGTGAGGCTGATTAGGGAGTGGGTCGGAGCACAGACGCTGGTGCTATCCTTGCCCTGGTCGGGTGCTGGGCAAAAGATGGAGTATCCGAAACTGCGGTGGGACGCTCCAGAGGTCGGGCGCTGAGCACTGGGGAAGAGGGAGGGTTGGATGATATGGCGACAGCTGCAGCGGATGAAACGCGCAGCAAGGCTAGAAGAAAACGCGGAGAAGCGCCCTGCACTCAATACGGCGCTGTTGGGCGTAGGCTTGGGGGTGACGGAGGCTCGCTACGACGCTGAGCCGAGTCGCGAAGGGGGGGTCAACTGCTCCCACTGCGCGACACTATTGCTGCATGCATCCATGCCTGGCGGTAGAAGTTTTCTAGAATGGAAGCAGGCGCGAAAAGCGCAACAGACGGCGGCGTGAAGCGACTGGGCTGCGGTCGGCCGAGCACCAGCTAGCGACAGCCCAGTGCAGCAAAAGGTGGGCCAGACTGCGCGTGGGTGAGCGCTAGGCTGATGGAGGGTGAACTGCCGTTGGGAGTCGCATCCATGGCTTGCCACTATCGTTAATTCGCGCACCCAGGCCTCATTGAAGGCTCATTCGCTGACTGTCGGATAGTGGCACGCAGGTGCGGAAGGTGGTTGGTATTGGGATGGTGCGTTGAGGTGCACGCCGAGCCTCAGAGCAGCGTATTCGAGGCTGTCCGAATACGCCTGGACTCATGCAAACTTCTAACTTCTGTCAAGATCTGACGTCCCACCACAGACCAGGCCCCTTCAGAGTCAGTTGCCGCGTGCCTGCATTCGGCCTACCTCAATACGTCTTGGTCAGGTGCTCGGAAATTGCGCAACTGTGTGGGGTAGATTCGTGTGGGACGCATCGGTGAAGTCATCTCTATATTTGTATGCCACACCGCAACGCGAGAGTGTCGAATATGTAGATATGATACGCCAACTCATTCACTCTACCATCTATCAAGCAGCACTGCCGTCAAGGTTACTCATCACCTGGGCATCCAAGTCACCATGTTTGCCGAGGATCCGCCGACGGCCTCCGACGTCGAATCGAGTGATCGTATACCAGGATGACGCTGCCCCGCATGTCAAACAACTTGCTTTGGCTCCGTGTGCACCTTCACCTGCACCAGCGACAGCTCGAACCGCTGCAATGGGCATGAGGCGTGTCTGTTTGTGGCTGGAACGCGGTAGCTAGCCATGCCATTGGAAGGTGGGGGTCTAGCTCCTGCCGCCAACCCCTCTGCATGACCTCATCGGCGTCGAGCTAGGTAGCTACAACAAACGCCAGCACGCCGTGCACCTCACGAGCTGTGCCCTGCTTTCTGCTACTCTAGGCCCGCGCTTGAGCTGATCCTTGACTACAACTAGAGCCTTCCAAGCTCATCCTTCCGCTGCATTGCATCCTAGCTACCTAGGCAAACAGCAACACCATGGAGAAGATCAAGAGCGTCCTCCACGGACACAAGAAGGATGACACTGCTGCCCACGATGCGCCTACATCCTCTTCCACTGCTGAGGGGTATGTGCTTACATCGCCTTGATTGCAGCCCGTGCTAATATCAATCCCAGCCAGGAACACCCAATCTACGACAGCCAAACATCCGAGCGCAAGGCACGGAATGACACTCCGGGAGAGCCAATGTACAACATAAAGACAACCAGTGGCGCTCCATACACAGACTTGGCTCACGGAAGCGGCTCAGCAGGCCTTCACGGAAGTGGTGCACATGGAACACCCACACATGTTGGTACCGATGGCCCTATTGGGATGACGGCAGCTGCGACCGGAGCTCATGACCCAATCCGGACGCAAGATTACTCCAACACCTCGCAGCCTCTCCAAAGCGGAACCGCGACTGCTGGAGGAGCTCAGCGTCCCGATGCCTACCCCCATGGCCACACTGCAGACCCGAGCGTCGCGAGCATCAAGAGCGGCGTTATTGGATTTGGCCCGGGAGCCAACCAGGGACATGCTGCCATGTCGACACACAACCCCACTCAGGAGTATCTGGGTCAAGACCAAGTAGTTGGAGGCGGAGATCATGGAACTGCCGGAATGATCAAGGGAGCGGGAATGACCGAGGGAACAGGCGTTAACCCTGGCCAGACATATCCTCGTACGTAGATCTAATCTACTGTCCAATGCGCAAGACCTGACCAGAATGCAGAATCCAGTGCGATCGGTGGTGATTCAATAGGCGCAAGCCCTGCCTACGCGAAGGAAACCCAACCATATGAGAACACTCTTCGACAGGAGAGCTACACCGCCGATACTGATCGATCCTTCCCTCTCGCGGGCGGTGTCATTTCAAAACCTCATCAAGATCCCACATCCACCCAATACCCGACTGAGCACACCTCCCCTCTCCAAAACAAAGGCATCGGCGAACTCAACTCTGGCACAACAGAGAGAGGAGTCGGTGTTCATGACAGCCCCTCTCAAGATAGTTACGGGAGGGAAGGGCTGGCTGGAGCAGCCGCGGCCGCCACTGCCATTGGCGCATCCCAGGCGCACTCACAGCCAGAAAGGCAGCCAGAGGCACAGGGTGCTCGGAATCGAGGTCTTCATACCCGTCAGCTGTCGTACAGACACGTTGCACCGGGCGACACCACTGGAACTCCTCAGACAGGCAATGACTCGAGCCAGCCGACGTCTAGTCACCATCCTGAAGCTTTGGCAGCTGCTACTGCGGCGGCCACCACTGCAGCCGCCTCGAATTCTTCCGCTCTTCCTGCATCTACTCAGGGGAATGAGCACAGATCCCGGGATGTCAACGCGGCAGAAGCTCTTCAGCCTATCGCTGGAGCTCCGATGACTGGAATGTCGAGCACTGGTGAGCGCCCAGTAAACCCCCGACTTGAGTCACATAGGCACATTCCTGGCGAATACATTGCTACGCCTAGCGACGAGAAGACATTCCTCAACTACGCCCCCGTTATTCAATCCTCATCCGCAGACACAAGCGCACCGATTGCGGCCGCGGAGCCTACGTCTACATTGGACCCATCTCACGTTCAGCATTCGAGCATTGACCCCACATCTACAAGCGAAACTCATGAGCTGAGACACACTGGAACACTTGGAGAGCCTCAGCAAAAGTCCGCAGATGACCACCACTACGCTCGCGATGCTGCCATTGCTGGAGGACTTGGTGCTGGCGCAGCGGGCTTAGGCGCGCATGCAGCTTCGAAGAATCACGACACCAAGGACGTTGCTGGTAGCCAGCCGTTGTACGAAGAATCTAGCCCGTACAGTAGCAAGATGCTCGACCCTCGTGTTCTAGGCGCTTCTAAGCCAGAGGAGCAGAGATTCGATGAGCAGAGGTTCGATCCATCGGCCAAAACTGAGACGGCTCCTACCAGTGGTTCAGCTATTTCTGGCCCTCCTGTCTCGCATGATCCGTCCGAGACCGCAGACTCACAGCACAATTACGGCCGTGATGCTGCAGTATTGGGTACAGGTGCTGTAGGAGCCGCTGGAATGCACCACATCCTTCACCAGAATGATACTCCTAGCACTACTACCACTGCGATTCCCGAAAATTCATCGTACACTTCTGCCACGGGATCGAATGTTGCTGCCCCTCAACCAACCTCAAACTTCTCTAAGCCGCTCACCACTGCGAGTACCTCTGCCTCTCAACCTGTTGCGAATGATCATTTCTACGGTGCCACAGGAGCCCCCGCACCCATTTCAGATACGAGTGCACAACAACCATCAAGTGGTCTAGGTCAGACATCTAGCGCCAGCGCGGTTCCTGAAAGACATCCAGAGCACCACTATGGTCGCGATGCTGGCCTCGCCGGAGCTGGCGCTGCCGCCGCCGGTGGTCTCTATGCTACCAACCGTGACAACACCGACAGCGGACCAGCTTCAAACACTATCGGACCTCATTCGAGCAACGCTGCCAACATCGTGGACCCTAGGGTTCAGCCAGAGCCAAGCAAACAGATACACCACAACGTCGGACCAACAGCTGAGGACCCTGCTTCGCGCACGATCGGCCCGCACAGCAGCAACATTGCTAATATCGTCGACCCAAGAGTTAAGCCTGATCCATCCAAGCAAAAGGAGCACACCACGGTTGGACCACACCAGTCAGACACATTGAATCGCCTGGACCCCAAGGTTGACGAAAAGGTGGGCCAGCAGAGTGAGCATCACTACGGTCGAAATGCTGCTTTGGTTGGAGGTGCAGGCGCCGCCGGTTACGGTGCATACCAAGCCGGCAATGCGTACGGCGATCACAAGACGACACAGCCTGAAGCATACGAAGCTGGTACTGCTGGCACTGCTGGCACTGCTGGCACTGCTGGCACTGCGTATGGTAACCAGAGCATGACACAGCGAGCACAAGACGCTATCAATGCGTACGGCGACCACAAGATGACTCAGCCTGCCGCTTCCATGCCAGACCAGAGATATGATCCCACGGCTGCCGGCGCACGAGCAACCAACCCAGTCTCTCCAACAAGTCAATACAACTACAACGACCCCACTACCCAAAACAATGTCAACCGCACTGATCCCAACGACCACATCAACAGGAATGTCGCACTTGGAGGAGCAGGCCTTGCAGCTGCCGGACTGGGAGCAGGTGCTTACGCAGGATCCAAGCATGACGACAACACTACTCAGCTTCCACTGCGACAGAAGCAAGACATTGCGTCTTCGGGTCAGACTGCGTACCCAACGCAAGGAATGGCACAGTCTTCCTATCCTGTGCACGAGACTAGCACGAGTACATCATACCCCACCTCAGGTACCATCGCGCCTTCCGGTCAAACCGCGTACCCAACGCAAGGTATGGCACAGTCTTCCTATCCCATGCACGAGACCAGCACGGGCGCATCGTACCCAACCTCAGGCACCATCGCACCACACAACACGCATACCCAGGAGATGTCATCTCAACCCTGGGGACCTGAGGCGGTTCCGGTGAATGACAGTCACGATAAGCGCAACGCGGCTCTTATGGGTGGCGCCGCAGGTGCGGCGGGCCTAGGTGGCGCAGCTTACATTAACTCTCAGAACCAAGACGAACGCGAGGCGGAAGAGCGTCTGAAGAAGATTGCCCATGATCGCGAGAAGGAGCAGCATAGACTTGACAAGGAACAGCACAAGCACGACAAAGAAGTGCACAAGCACGACAAGGCCGTCGCAGCACACGAGAAAGACGAGCATCGTCTGGCCAAGGAACATGAGAAGGAACAAGCGCGTCTGGTCAAGGAACAACATCACCGTGAGAAGGAGCTTGAGAAGGAGAACGAAGGCGAGGAGAAGAAGAAGCACGGTCTTCTTGGATTCTTGCATCGCGACAAGTCCAAGAAGGAAAAGTCGACTGCCAGTCCTGAATCCTCACCGCGCCAGTCTCGCGACTACAGTCCTAGACACTCTAGAGACTATGGCGATGATCAACCCGACTCACCACGCTGGAAGGGCAAGCACCTGCTTCACAAGGACCCACCGAAAGGTCACCCCGCCCGTGAGGCTATGGAGCACCAACAGATGACCGAGTCGACTAGTTCGGTAGGAAAGAGGGAGCACATGGGTGTTGATGGTCCGATTGGCAACCCAACTATGATCTCGGGCGATCGGTAAGTTCATGTTCAGGGTCCCTCAAGGTTGATCAGTTCTAATATACAAACAGTGAAACTCAGCACGGCGTCTACGGTGCGCATCCTGTCTCCGATTTAGACCGCGACAACACAGTCACTGAGCCACACACTGGTCTGCCTATGAACACCGGGCGCTTCGGCACCGGTGCTGGTGGAACAGATGGTAACCCTGCCATCCACGGCCTTCACGAACATTCTGGTCCGGCACCGGGTCAGAGCACTACGGATTGGGAGGCCATCAGGAAGGGCAACACACCATACTGATTTCTTGATGGAATGATGGATTATGATGATCAACGTATACGAGTAATGATTTCACGGGATGCACGTATAACTGCAATGGCTAGCTGAATACGATCTGATTAAATGTTCTTATCTTAGCGTTCTAACTGAACAATACTTGAAGTTGAGCACATTAGCGCAAGGTCGTGAATCACAGAACCCAGTTTTTACCCCAGACGCCGTGAGCCTGGTCTACTACCTTGATCTTCACCTCACGAACACGAACAACAACCGCGGCACCGGCTGAAGTCTGCATAATGATTTCTATACAGCCAGACTTAAATCTTGTGTAACGTTGCGACGGAGAAATTCTCTCCGTGATGATCTCACAGATCGCGGGGAAGAAGTGGGGCGCCTCATATGGATCCTGGCTCGGAAAGGCGCCGTCGGTTGATTCGCGATGGCCAAGATACGAAGCACGGCGAAGCTCTATGCTTTTTACAGAAATACTCCGCGGCGCGAGAGCGAATTACGGCACGGCGCTAGCAGTATGCACGGCGCACGTCACGAATGTAAATCTGGAGAAAGAACGATGGTGACGAGGATGCTCGCATTCGGATCATGGGATGCGCGGTAAACCTAATTGTAAGAGGAGGACGGACTATGTAAAGGAAGGGGATCGCTATATGCTACATGGCATGGTAGTGTTTGGGATTTCTCTAATTACAGATTATATCTGCCCATCATGAAGCTCTACAGCTCACTTGCTTTCATACCTTTGTTCCAGCTGGGGTTCGCACTCCTCGATGTCGACGCTATTGTGGACAAGCACTACAGCAACGACGCAGCATGGTACCGCGACCGCATTCCTCTTTTCGAATCGAGCGATCAGGACATTACTGATGTGTACTACTACCGATGGTCCATCTTCCGCGCTCACCAACGCGATCTTGGTGCTTACGGTTACATATCTACGGAGTTCCTTGACGATGTCGGGTGGCAGACAAAGCCCTTTGCAAGTCTGAACGATGCCACTGGATTCCATCTCTTGGAGGGGCGATGGTGCCGCGACCGCCGCTTCAAAGAAGACTACGCAACCTTCATGTACAGCGCCGACAGCAACAGTCGCCAATTCTCCGAGAGCATGGCCGCAGCAGTCTGGGCAGGCTACCTCGTCGACGGCGTAAAAGAAGACGCAATCAAGCGCCTTTCCGATATGACACGCGTCTACGAAGCCTGGGACGATTCCTTCGACACGTCAAAGGGGCTCTACTACGTCGAGCCCATCCGCGACGCAACCGAATACACAATCTCATCCATCGACTCGTCAGGCGGCTACGACGGTTTCTTCGGCGGCGACTCCTTCCGTCCTAGCATAAACAGCTATCAGTATGCCAACGCGCTCGCCATCGCCAACATGGCGTCTCTAGCCGGGTCTATGAACGCCACCGTTGATACATACAATAGCCGCGCCGAAGCTTTGAAAACTCGTGTGCAGGAAGCTCTCTGGAACACAACCTTCTCCCACTTCATCGACCGCTACCAAGTCAACAACGAAAACGTAACCTACTGGGACCCGATCCGCGGCCGCGAACTCGTCGGCATGGTCCCCTGGACCCACGACCTGCCCGACGACACTGCAGACTATGCGCAAGCCTGGAGCCACATCCTCGACGCCGATAAACTAAAGGGAGAAGCCGGTCTGCGGACTGTAGAACCCAGCTACGAGTACTACATGCGGCAGTACCGGTACGAAGGCCCCAACCCAGAGTGTCAGTGGAACGGCCCAGTGTGGCCATTCCAAATGACACAAGTCCTCTCCGGGCTCGCCAACTTCCTCGATCACTACGAAAAGGGCAAGCAGACGGGTATCATCAACAGTGATGACTACACAAACCTCCTCCGTCAATACGCACAGCTCCACCGGAACCCCTCTACAGGCATCTTAGATCTAGAAGAAGACTACTACCCCGACACCGGTCTACCCATCGTGGGCCTCAAGCGCTCGCACCACTACTTCCACTCCGGGTTTAACGACCTCGTCCTCTCCGGCCTCGTCGGCATACGACCTCGCTCCGACGATGTACTAGAAGTAGCCCCCTTAGCCTCCTCTACCCAACTGTCTTATTTCCGCGCCGAACGCATCATGTACCACGGCCGCGAAATCGCCGTACAATGGGACAAAGACGGCACCCACTACAGCGGCAACGCCACAGGTCTAACCATCGAAGTCGACGGCGCAATCGTCGCTACTAGTCCCAGTCTCAGCCGTCTTTCAGTTGACCTAGAAAGGAAAGCCCCCCCGCCCATCACCCGCAAGCTAGCCAAATCCATCCAACTCAACTCCACAACACCTTACCCCCGTGCCTCAGCCTCCGTCGGTAACTCCAGCCAGTCAGCCACATACCCCGCGATCGACGGCCGCATCTGGTTCTACACGGAGCCGGATGCGAAGAACGGGTGGGATACTCCCGTCGGTAACGGCTCGTCTGTGTGGTTTGAAATCGACTTTGGGAAGTCCGTTACTACTAGTAGTGCTGAGCTGGCGTTTTTTGCGAATGAAGAGCAGGGGTTTGCGGCGCCGAAGGGGTATAGTGTTCAGGTGCCTGCTGGTGGAAATGGTACGGAGTGGATGGATGTCGGAGGGGCGGTGTATGGGGATGTTGTTGCGAATGGGATTACGGAGGTGGAGTGGAAGGAGGTTGAGGGACAGAAGGTTAGGGTGGTTTTTACGCCGGAGGTGGGGAGGAAGGTTAGGATTGCTGAGTTTAAAGTTTACTAGTTGGGAGAGGAGAAGTGGTTTACTATGGACCTGGGTACACTGAATTACATGATGCAGTTCTGGTGCTTGCAAACTTCGTGGACCTCGGAGAAGTGGTCTTAAGCAGAAGAAACAGCCGGGATCCGGGTAATGCAAGCCATGTTGACTTTGCAAGCCTCTGTGTGATCCCTAGATTTGAGAATGATATGCATCGAAACACATGCTGGTACTGCCCTACTTGATAATCACGTCACATCAATCCTACGCAATCACCATACGGATGCGTTCAGTTATACCAAAGATAATATATATTCGCATGAAAATGGGTATGTACAAACTCCCACCAACGCCTCCCAAGCCGCCCACAGCTCACCACTCATCCACCTCCACCATCACCGCCTCCCCGGCCCCAACCCCCCAGCCCACCACCCCGAATCAACCCAATACCTATTCTCCACCTGCGCCGTCTCCACCGCCCTAACCAGTTTCCTGCGATCAACATGCAAATCCGCATGACCATTCGTCGCCTCACCAGGCGTGCGCCTCCCACTCCTTTCCTTCCTCAAACCAGCAAACCCATTACCGGCAAGTCCATCATCAGCCGCAACCTCAGTATCAGACGTCGACACCGGGGACACAGACCGCGGTGTCGACGAAGTAGGCGAGGGGGAACTGTACGGAGAGTACGATGTCGGTATAGCGCCTAGAATGCGGCCAGCAGCGAAGACGCAGCCGCCGATTGCGTGCCGGATGAGGGAGTCACCGGTTAGACTGCCGATGATGAAGACGTCGCGGGCGACTTCGAGGGACGTGGCTTCGGCTTTTGCGCGGAGGGTGCGGCCGGAGATTAGGTGGATGGATGGGGAGTCGGGAGGAGTGTGCTCGGGTGTGTTGAGGATCTCGGCAATGAGGTTGGGGGAGAGGAAGTCTAGGGTTCCGCGGCGGCCGACGACGTAGGCTAGGCCGCCTACTTCGCGCGTGACGGTTTCTCCTGATGGGAGGCGGAGGGTGACGGTCGCTGTTTTTCCAAAGGGGGATGCGCTGATGACTTCGGCGTTGGGCAGGCCTTCATAGAGGGACCAGTCGCGCTGTTGGAATGGATTTGATTTCCGTCGCACAGAAGGGGACTTTGCGGTCTTTTTCTTCGATGCGATTGCTGCGAGCTTCATTTGGCGATAGACCGTCGCATACTCCGGGTATGCGGTGTGGTGACAGCCTCGTAGTGGAGACGGCCTCTTCTCCGGAGCCCACTGGTAGATATGTATGATCCTGCGAGTTGGAGGCGCTGATATGATGACATCGGCAGCAGAGAATCCAGATCCAATGACAAGCAGAGGCGCCTCTGGCGACTCCATCTGCGCAACGGGCGCGAGGTACTGAGGCGGCGGGATGTTGACCGTGAATATACCAGAGGCAAGCACAAGATGCTTGCACCGGATCCCTAGACTGCCAATGGAGAACCCACGGACCGTTCGATGTACATTTTCCACTTTCAACCCGGTGTATATGCTATCGGCGATACCCACAGCTTCCGGGTATGTCCTCAGATAGTCAGCAACCTCCACCCTCGATGGTCGCACGAATTCGGCTTCATCCTCCCTTCCGCTCTTAGCCAGGTGATCCACGTACGAATAGCCCGGGAGGCTCAGCTGTTCCGCATAGCTCAGAGTCCCAATGTCCGCGCTCGCAGAGACCGGGTTCTCCGCCCACTGTCCGCCTGCATGCGCCGTGTCTCCAATTGCGACATGAGGTATCGCCTTGTCAGGCTCGTATCGCCACTCAATGCAGGACGTAGGATTCAGCTCGGTGTCGGCATTCGGGCGAACGAGGGTGTCGAGCAGCGTGTTGACGGGCAGCGCTTGGGTCGAGTAGCGCAACGAGGACAGGAAATGCGCGTAGAGGTCTGGCGTCAGATGAAGCAGGTTGGGCGATTTCTGCAGTTTCGCGTCGAGAATCGCGTCATGATGGCCGCCAATGTAGTAGGGGATATGGCCGTGTAGGATGTACGAGAGGATGAGCGCGGACGGCCCATTGCCTGGAATTTGTAATCAGCATGTCGCCCTCGGAGCGCGTGTTATTCCCATGGCGTACCAATGATCAACGTGTCGACGCATTTCGGAAGCGAACGAGCCATGGACTATTGCAGCTGAAGGCCATGGGGAAGTGAAGACCGGCAAGGGCGAAGGGAAGGGCGGATGGGGCTGTCAATAGTGTATGTCTTCAACATGACGGCTTCTTATTTTCTTCGGCGCTAGAAGCGGCGGAACAGGGACCGCAGTGGGGGACGTCGGGTCTCGCCTTCCAGATTGGAGGGGTCGGTTGCGAGCCGTCGCTGACCAAGCTGATGCATGGATGAAAGTGCCGTATCATGGTGACGATTCAGGATTCAGGCGCAGGCGCAGTGTGGAATCGATGGATTGCGTGATCGCTGCACGAGAGCGACGCGTGAGACGCACGAGGTCACTGCATGGCCGTGGGGGTGCGCTTGCAAGTGCGGGGCAAGGTAGAATAGCATTAAACTCTAAATCCAGATGAAAGTCAACTATGGTATCTCGTCCTAACTGTCGCGCTCCAAACCGCCCTGTAAACTACGAGTTGCAAAACTCTGCGCAAGAAAAAGAGCGTGCACTTTGTGATTATCGATCTTGTGACTATCGATTTCAAAGCACCGGAATTACCCGTGGGATCCAAGAGTGAAATCGGTCCTGCCAAACGCTACCCCACATCTCACGTCCGCGTCTAGTCCGCGACACGACCCATGGTTCTCTAGTATCTGTACGTGACGGTATTACGCTCTGCGACGGGCGAAACGTCAGGGGCCTGTTGCTGAGGCACGTTGAGATCGGGAGTCCGAGGTCGTTCGGCCCGCGGGCGCATGTGGTCATCCTCTTCTTGAATCGTGGGTTGCGCACCGTGCATGGTCAAATTATTAGCAGAGCTCTCTTGCCGGCCCAGGTATGATGGAGTAGACTGAAAGCCTGGGTGATATGGGTCTGGTGAGCCACCGTAATTGTTCGTCGACGTAGAGTTTTGGTACGACGCTGGAGGTGTGTAGGTAGTCGTATAGTGATCGGCAAATGGGTTCTCTTCATGCGCGCTGGGTTGTGTACGGCCTGGTGCAGCTTGCAGTGACGGGGGAAGAGAGCTGTTGTCATTGCCGTGGTTGGTAGCCGGTGCGCTGGGTTGTGTCGTTCCGAAATCCATAGGGGCCAGCGAAGGCGCGTCGTTGTGTGGTGGGAGATTCGACAGCCCGGGAGACTGCGCAGGCACACCAGCTGGACTACTGGTGCCGTTGGGTGGTGGCGCGTAGGCTCCGTTCTGTACTGGTGGAGAGGGTGAGGCACCCATGAACTTACGAGCTTGAAGGATGGCGCGCTGGTGCTTGGAGGCAGCGAGGGAAAGCTGCTCGTTGGTTTCGATGAGAGTGAGCATAGTGTCATCGTCAGGCGCCGGATTGTCACAGGCGATGTAGCCATGTATACTGCGCTGGGCGGCCGTGCAGCGCTCAGCGAATTCCTTGACCAAGTCGTTGCCGAGCAGTTCATTCGCTGGTGTAGACTGTACGAGCTGGAGAAGGAGCTTCGCCGATGTACGCGCTTCCTCGATGCGACCTGCGAGCTCTACTGGTGGCGGCAACGTCTTGGACGACGACTTATGTCCGCCTGAGCCGAAGCCGCCGTGTATGTTCTGTGACCCCGACCAGCCTGGCGCATTGAGCTTCCGGGGGCCAAACTGCTTTGCCGCGGCTGCCATGAGGCCCTTCTCCTTCCGGTACATGGCGAAGAGCGTGTTCAAGTTGGTGTCGTATGCCTTCTCGCGCTCCATTGAATCCAGCGTCTCCTTGACGATTTGCGCGACACTCGGGTCTTGGCCATGGCGAAGTAGGTGCTTGACCGTGTCGGCGAATTGCTTGTCGAGGTTCTTGGTGAAGGAGGGTCCTGGGTTGTCGGCCAGGATCCTAATGAGCATGACAGAATTGTACTGGACATGAGGGCGGTTGAAGTTCTCTTTGGAGAGGAAGATGCGGATCTGTCTTGCGGCGGCTGCGGCTGCGCTGGGGCTTGCGACGGCGGACTCGACAATGGTAGGCAAGTGGAGGACCTCTTCACCCTGGGGATATTAGTTGTCGTATGGATTTCGTGGGGCACCAAACATACCGAGTTGGCGGCACCAGACTCGCAGAAGAGCATCTACTCGCTGTCAGCTTGGTGGATGCGACGAAGCGGTATGACCTACCACTCCCTTGGTAGCATTGGCCTCGGGCGTATCGGCGTTTGTATCGATGTTGACATCCTGGGCTGCGTGCGCTGTCAGTGTTAGGGTGAAATGTGTAAATGAAGGAGATGCGACGCACAGGATCGTTTGCGCATCAAACTGCCCAACTTGAGGCGCTTCTTGAGGTCCATGTCTGCCTTGGTAGCGGGGCCGTTCCGCAACGTAAAACGGTCGCAAGGGTATTTGAGGGCAGCTGCGCAAAAAGAAAGCACAGGAGCGCAAAGAAGCCAGAGTCGCGAGGCCGGGGCGTAAGCGTAAAGGAGGCAGATGCGGTACTATCGAGATGTTGATCGAGGCCTCCAACGCGCCTTCCTCGCGCGGACGGACGGTTACCTAGGTAGGGCTGCGCCTCTTGTCGCCAAGCCATGACAGACTCGCGAAGCACGACGGCCGACGTAAACAGCCGCGTATAACGTGTGGCGACGCTGCACCCATCTCAGTGCTGTTCTCCCATCTACTGCTCTCCTTCGGCACATCTACGCGTCCTGGATGGCGTAGGCTGTGCCAAGACCTGCCATCGGCCTTTACCTGCAGACCCCACTGGCCCGTAGTCTGCGTTAATCGGACCCTTTCCGTTCATCCACCTTGGGGCCATCGCAGAATACGTCGACACTGTAGCACATGACCGGGTTCCTAGCCTGTGGCACCGCCGCGTGATACCATTTCGCGCCTATTCGACGGGCAACACCAAGATGAGGAGGCCAAAGGCGGTTGAACACAGAACCAGACCAGGGCAGCGATGACAATAATTTCCTTTGTCGCCGAGCGAGGTATGACGGTGACGAGTTTGAGCACAGTACCGATATAGCCGTTCCAACGCGACTGTATGCTGCAAGATACGTCAACATCACGTCGCAGCATGACTCTTCAGTAGCACCCGATTCCATCTCGTCCTCGACAAAGTCTGGCACAGCCAAGCATGGCTTTCATCAACCGACACTGTCAGCGATGCCCCATCTGAGCGCAAGAGTATTGACCGTCACGCGTACCTGCAGATATCGAGACTCACACCCGTGAACTGATCAAGATCGCTTGACCGTGGTTACGTCACTCCGCTAGCATTGGCACGATGGGAGGCATCCATTTGCTGCAGCCTGCTGCGACAGCACTACTCCGCTGTTAGTGCTGGAGGCTGCGACTACCTTCAAAGTATCACGGAGGGCTTTGCTTTGTCTGGCGTTGGCGTGTCGCTAAACTCTCACATTATTCTCCGCCTGCAGTGTGGCTACCTGCACTTGCAACACCAGCTGAAAGACGAAGAAGCTCGTTTTGGTCAATCTGTACTTTGAAGCATACCCCAGGTACAACAGTACCCATTCTGAGAGACTCGTAACACAAATTACTACCTTTACCCCGAGGGCGCAATCTCAAGAAGGGGTCCAAATAGAAGGAAAAGTCTCTTGTGAGGTCACAAATAGCTTGCGATTCATCATCTCGCTCAGCTGCTGAGTTGTCACTCCTAACTCGAGGCGATACGCCGACAAGGTTCAAGGATCGGCGCGCTCGGCAAGCGATCATTCCTACAGGATGCGGAGCCATGGCTTGGCTAAACGTCATCCCTCATGCACACTGGGCCCATTCCTGAGACACCGCAACAGCCACTCGTCAAGTCCTGGTCAAGTGCCAGGCACAAAGTATATGACCTCGACCATGGCCCTCGCCTCCCTTTGTCCCGTGCAATACACCCACCTCCTGACCTCACCAACCCACCAGGCACCCGCGCCTTTGTCTAGCATTACCATCATACAAAATGGCTCCCGAATCCGCTTCCGCCATGGCTGGCCGTGCTCGAATGCGCACCGAAGAAACCGAACAAGACCGCATCACCAGAGAAAACTCAGGCTTCGCCGCATTTGAAGCAGACATGCCCAAACTCACCAGCCGTTTCAGCTTCTCCCTCAAGGACAACCTTTCCTCATATTTTGGTCGCAAGAACCCTTTCTACAACAACGTCAACCCCGAGACCGATTATGTATGGATCTTGGACACTACCGCATATCAGAATCGCCTAGGAAGGTGGAACGCCGAGTTCGTCGCTGCCTACTTCGTCAAGAACAGTGGCAAGGATCTCTCCAAGATCGTCGCATGGGTCAGTGAGAAGATCGGCTTAGCAGACGACGAGCAAGCCAGAGCAACCGTCGCACAGAGGCTCCAGCCATTTGCAGACCAGATCCTCCCCGCACATGCCGTCCAAATTGACCTTCTGGGCATCAACACCAGATTGGGTCCCAGCGGACGCGACGGCATCAGCTCCGATGTCTTGGCTATTCCAGGGAACGACTACAAGGAAGGCCAAGTCAACAAGTTCAAGGCCGTCAACGCTGATGCGACGCCATTCAACATCACTTTCGCCAAACCCAAGGGCTGGGCCATCCTTTCCGACGTGGACGACACTATCAAGAAGACGCTAACATCTTCACCCGTCGGTATCCTGACCACCACCTTCGCCGAAGAGCCAGAGCCTATCAAGGGTATGCCAGAACTGTACAGGCACATTGTACAAAAGCTCGACGACCCGCCCTTCTGGTATCTCTCAGCGTCACCATACAACCTCTACCCATTCCTTCGCAAATTCCGCGAGCAATACTACCCCAACGGCACTATGATCCTACGCGATGCGAGCTGGATGAATCTTGCCGGCTTCCTCGCAAACTTGACCCAGGGTACCGAGGCCTACAAGGTTGATCGCATCGAGAAGGTCCACGGATGGTTTCCCAAACGCAAGTTCATCCTTATCGGCGACTCGACGCAAACAGACCCTGAATCTTATGGCGAAGCCTACCGCAAGTTTGGCAAAAACTGGATCGGCGCTATTTACATCAGGAAAGTCACGGGCGTAGCGGAGATGGACGAGGGCAGGAAGAACGACCCGGAGCGATTCAAGAAGGCGTTCAAGGGTGTACCTAAGGATATCTGGTATATCTTTGAGGATGCGCAGGAGCTGTATGCGAAGATTGATGCTTTGCCTAAGATTGAGTAAGAGTTGGATTTCTAGTTCATGAACAGTATGGGTCACGAAGGAGCTCATCTTGGGCGAGCTTCTTCGTATCGTTCGGGGTGGGTCTGGCTAATGCTCTTCTGACGCTTTTTGTTTTACGCGAAGTCATACCGATGGGTCAATTTGACACATGGAGGAGAACATACTGGAGTACGGCGTCCCTTTGATTGATTACCTTACATAGCCAAGCAACACGATACCCAGTTCTTCGTTTCATCTCCAACTTTCCTATGCTCTCCTGTCCTATGCGTTTCCTGACTTCACACAGCACACACTGACACTGAAGACGATCGAAACGAAAGGGTATCCTTTGTTGTTGCCTATTTATCGGCATGACTGATGCTGGCAAGCGGCCCCATGAAGAAACGACCGCATTCAATGTCGAATTCAGGTGCATCGTACTGTACATCATTCACATTACCGCAATACTGAAGGCTCGAAAACACGTCACCGCACCTGCAACCTCAGCAATGACAATCTGGACTTGTACACAATTTCGCTGTTCAAAGTCTACAGTGCGACTACATTCTTATCTATCCAGCTGCTCGACATGGCAGCAGGCCCGCTACACCTGCAGCAACCCGGACCGATACCCCTATATGTCCTTCTCGTTCTCGTTGTCGGCATCTGCTGCTACTTCTTCTTCATAGGCACCGCCGCAGTACGGCTTTGGTTCTACAAAGGCGCCCTCGGCCCCGCCCCAGAGAAGTTCATCGTGATCAGGAATGAACCCCAAGAAGAAGACCACCATGCGGCCCCGATCCACAGCAAACACAACGAGCCCGGAACAAGCGCTGAAACCCTAAGGAAGCGGCGCATGACCGTCTTCACCCACGACTCCTTATCAGCGCCGACAGAGACTATAGCACACAGCACCGCGTTCTCCCCCCGAAACCTCTCCACCGCCACAACAACAGTCAACCTCCAAGACATCTCAGACATCTCAGACCTAGACTCGTTCACCAACCCGCAAACGCGAGCCTACCTAGCCGAAGAACGCCGCATCTCCCGCATGCCCGCCTTCGACGCCGACGACTGCGGAACAGGCGACTACTTCCCAGACATACCCCTTACAAACCGGCCTATCGAATCCAGCACCACCCATTCCGACACCCTCACTGCCTCCCATCTAGGTCTCACACCCACACCCCGCAGCAACTGGCTCACCATCTCCCCCCAATACATCGAATACCACGCCGCGCGCACCCACCTCCTCTTACGCAACCGCTCCTCCTGCATCCACGTCACCCCCGAGGGCGAACGCGCATGTCGCGAACTCCTGCAGGAAGTCACGTCTTTCCTCGTGGACATGTATCCGCACCAATTCCGTTTTCTGACGAAGACGCGCAGGAAGCATGTGCTGAATGAGCTTACAAGAGAGGATTTCGAGATAGAGCATGGATTGGAATGTCATCCGTTGGAGGTATGTGCGCGGTTATGTGCGGAGGATTTCATGGTCTGGGGCAGGAGTGAGAGTACGTTGAATTGGTATTTACAGGCTGCTACGACGCTTTTTCCGAGCGGGTATGTTGTAAGTCCGTATATGGGGAAGACGGTTGATGTGGTGGTGGGGGGCGAGGGGATGGGGAAACCAGCGATGATACCTTGGTCTGGTGAGTTGCAATTCTCTCTTCTTTCCCAAGCAGTCGCGCAACCCAAGCTAACACATATATCACAGACCTCCCCTCCATCCTCAAACTCACCCTCCCAACCCTCTCCCCTTACTCCTCCACTGGCCCCCTATCCCACACGCAGACCTTCATCCAAACCCGGCCCCTCCGCGCCACTCTAGCTTCAACACTCCACATCCCACGCCCCATGGACTTTTTCGCCGGCCACATAGCTGATCTGCAGCCAACTGAACTGCTCGTGCGTACAGAAACGCAGATGTATGCGCGTTTGCCCAAATCAGGTGCTGTAATTGTGACGACGCGGACAAGCACCGAGACATTGAGTGAAATGAAAGATAGGATGACGATGCGGGAGAAAGACGCGTTTTTGACGGAGATTGGGCAGTGGGGAGAGGAGGAGGCGAGGGTGAAAGGAAGGGATTTGTGGATTGGGGTTGTGGAACGGTGTTTGAAAGGTTAGTTATTCCTCAGTTGGGATTGTTGGTTGAACAGAGTAGGCTGACGAATTTGTGGACAGGGCAGAAAGCGTTTAGGGACGATGTAACGGTTTATAGTAGGTTGTCGGTGATGGGAGGGATTAAAGGCTGAGGCGGATAAGGTGGGCGTCGCTTGAAGCTTGAGGCAATGGGCTGTTGAGTATGATATCGCACTAGCGGTAGTCGCGTGAGGACGTATGAATGTGTAAGCTATCCAATAGACGACGTACATTCCAAACCAATCACACGACACAATCACAAAACCTCGTCGCTGTCTCCGATTTCTGCAAGTAGCGAGGTGGCTTTGTATCACAAGCCGGCTCAGTGGCGCGAATCCCAGATCGCTACCACACAACGTCCGCAAGAGTGGAGTACGAAAAAACATTTTCTCGCACACATGAGTCTAACCTGACTACTCCTCAGACACCGCATCTCACACACAAGAAAAAAAGATGGCGTACGCAATTCCCTCCAGCTCCCTCAGCATAATCGCAGCAACACCTGTCCCCTGGCTGACAGAACACCCGAAATCGAACCCCACGAATATATCCTTCACACCCACACAAAGCGTGTCCACTCCAACATCCATATCCAACTACGCACCCACCCCACAATCCACCAACCTCACCTGCTCCCCCCTCCCCCCCTCCTACGGCCCCCTACCCCCAGTCGAATACACCCCCTATTCCTTCTCCACCTGGCCTCAAATCCGGCAACCCGCTCTCTCCGCCCTCACACCAGAGCGCTACACGCTTTCTTTCCGCGACGCAAACGCTTCGTACGTTGGAAGTGGGTATCTGGGACATTACGAGCTGCGTTCGTATGATGCGGGGGAATGTGCGAGGAGGTGCGATGGGTGGGGTGATGATCTGAACATCGAGGCCATGGACGTTCAAACGCCCCCATCCGGTCTTCCAACACCACCACCAACACCCACACCCTCCCCATCACCGTCCCCCCACCCCCACCCCCAAATCTGCAACGGCTTCAACCTCTACTTCGAGCGCTCACCGTCCATCCACCTCGGTCCAAACTGCAGAGACGCAGCCAGCCGGACGATAATAAAATGTGCGCTGTGGGGCGAAGGGGTAGAGGAAGAAGGAACTACCAACACGGGGTATACGGAGTGGGACTTTAACGTTGAGATTGCGGGGTCGAATGGGTATAGACTGGGTGGTGAGGAGAAGACGTCGGAGGGTGTGAGGAGTGTGGGTAGGAATGTGGGTTGGAGTGGAGGAGGGTTGGTGGCGATTTCGGTGGCTGTCATGATGGGATGGTTGGTCGTTGGGTTTTGATGACGAAAACGAAGGTTGTGTCAGTAGGTAGCCAGGACTCAGAATGCAACACCACGGACCAAACTAAGGTCATCTCCGAACACAGCTGAAGAGGACTCTCGGGTATCATTTGGGTCTATTGTGACCTACGTTCCTATGTACAAATACAATTACTGCTCCCCATTCATAAAAAAGACGCTAGAAGCGCGGGTTATAAGTACCAACCGCTTTTCATGGCCCGTATTTCCAAACGCCGTAATGTGCACAAAACATGCTTCTACTAGAAGGCATATAGACCCCGCATGTTCCAGATCGCTTCATCAATCATGCTGGGGGTCCATTCTGCACCCGTCATCTGCCCAGCGATGCTCTCCCGCTTGTCGCGTGACAGTACTAGGAAGCGCTCGATCAGATCGCCATCAATGACGCTCTTGACCGGCGCGAAGTAGCTGCGGAAGGCGAGATGATCCCGGCCAGACAAAGGCTTATCGTCCGACCGAAGTTGAAGCTCCAGTTGTTGGAACATCTTGTGTTGTCGGCGGGAGTTGAAGGGGATGAGTGCACCAAGAGTGCCTTGGAGACCGGCCCAGAAGATGATGCGCTCACCACCAGACAGGAGAACCGTCTTTTGTATCGAGACAGGAATGTCGTTTGTGAAGTAGTGTGCAATGAGGTCAAGACGGTTCGGTGTACCGCCCAGGTAGCCCTTGTCTACTAGTAGGTCGGAGCCGTCGGGCGATTCGTCCGAAGACTCGGAAACCTTCTGGGGACAGCGCACGAGCCAGATATTACCGAACTTGTCACCACCGACTGTAGTATCGTAGTCCAGCATTTCTGATGCGGAAGTATGACGGGCGATGGTGTCGTCCACAAAAGGAATGAGACGGTTGGGGTGGACTTGGTCCTTGTGTACAACGTAGGTGACGGATTGCGCCTGGTCGGAAACAACAAGACGACTGCCTTGAGTCTTGAGATCGGTAATACGTGTCGCTACGCAGTTCGGAGCCTGAGCTTTACGGAGGACAGACTTCATACCACAGTCGTAAAGACACAGGTGACGACCAACACCAGCGATAAGCTTTCCCTTGAAAGCCAGTAGCGCTAGAGGTGGATCGCTGACCTCGGTCTCGTGGAAGAACTCCAACTCGCGGCCAGTAGGGTTAATCTTGTACACCTGTATAGAAGCAGATGTGTATTTGAAGGGATTGAAGCTCAAGTCTTTAGCGGTACCGACGGCTAGGAATGCTTCATCACCGCGGCTCTCAAAGAAGACTAAAGCAGCACTGACAAGTGACTGGTTGCCGTTGAGCTCCACTGTGTGGGTGACGGTCTTCTCGCTCACAGGGTCGACCACTTGGATGCAAGAGGCCCAGCTGCCTTGAGCCCTTGGGTATCCAAAGTCGATCGCTGGGAGTTCGTCGCCATCAGTTGTGCCATTTGCTGTATCGCCATCGGCATCCTCGATCTTCATGGGGCCGTTGATGCCGTCGGTCTCTTCCTTCTTTACACCAGCGTGTGCTATCAGCTGCTGGCGTCTATCGGCGCTAATAGTGTTGTTATCGCTCTCGATCACGTAGAAGACACCCTGGTCGTGCCATCCGACCATCTTCCTCGGGGTGTACTTGAGTGGGATGTTCTCGTAGGTCGTGTTGTCCGTCAAGTCGTTGAAGGTGAAGATTCTGTTTCGTTAGCAACTGTTCATTCCTTTTGTAGTTTTGACAAATATGAGTTGGTAACTGCTTTCAGTAGGAACAATTGGAAATTTTGTTTCAGCCTCATCTTGATTCGACGGTAGGAAACATATTTTCATCATTGCAGTTGGAGCGAAAGAAATAGGGGTGCTTACCGTAACTCATTAGCGCTGACGCAGATGATTCCCTTGAACTGAGAACCATCAAAGTTCCAAGCGGACTTGAAAGGGATGTAGTTCAAGGGTGTCAGCTGCAATACGCCGGTCCTGGGATGGGTGTAGCCTAGCCATGGCCTTGAGGTCATTGCAAGGATAGCAGGTTCGCCGGCAACAGTCACCTTCGCAAACTTGATAGGCTCGGGACCAAGGAAGCGCCTCCGGGTGTCACCGATGTCTCCAGTCATCTCATCCAGTACTGATCGAATGTATACACCGCTTCGAAGACCAATGTGCAAGAACTGGCTGTATCCACGGGGCGACTTGTCTGTCATGAGGTTGATAGTCAGGTCGCTCGGCGGTGATGTAAGAGCTTGAACAGAGATGCTTCGTAGGATGTTGCCTTCCATGTCAGGACTCAGATTGAATATCCGGACAGTCTGGTCGCTGCAGCCGACAGCCAAGAAGAAAGCTCGCACGCTACCCTCCGGAACATCGGGCATCGCCAGGCAGTTGATGGTGCTGTCCAGGGCAATCTCCTCCTCGGCCATGGCAAGTGAACCATCGGAGTCGCACTCAAAGTACAAGATCTGGCCTGAACTCAGCGCGATGGCAACCTGTCGGTTGTTGGTGGCGCAGGCTACGATGGTACGATGGGCTGGGGGTTGCCAATCAGTCAAACTAGCATGTGTCGCGCTCGCATCTTCGTTGGGAAACTGGATACCCTGAATGTGGCGGATACCCTTGGGATGGATCTGGATGATACAGTCCTCACCAAATTGTTGCACACCGAGCGTGTTCGTATCTGGGAGGAAGCCAGTGTTAGAGGCTTCCTCGACATCATCGCCGATTTTCAGAACTAATGTTCTGCTGTGAAGGCACATGACGATGAGGGTGTCAGTCTCGTCTTCGCTGGTGAGCTTTGTAGTCCAAACATCTGACGCGTTTTGCGGCAAAGGCGACTCGATGAGGTCCAAAACCTCTAGAGCATTCCTGGTGGTGCGGAACGAACTTCGGCCTCCTGTGCCATTGATCGTGTAAACCTGTGGCGCGTCTTCGAGGGCAGGGTTGGCAACCTCCATACCCATGATTGGGTTCAGACTGGCCATCGACTCTACCGCTGTGAGGTTGACCAGGGCTCGAGGCTTGAAGAAAGGAGGCGCGAAAGCAGTCTCCGGATCGACAGGGAACTGGTCGCTCTCGAACACGGGGTCCTCTGTCTCGTCTCCCAATGACTCGAGCTCGTACAGGATGCGGTCCCCAGATTCGCAGGCAGCATACACGAAACCTGCCCTGAGAATGCAGATGCTGGTGACGACAGGAATAGTATCAAAGTACTTGATCTTAATCTTGTCGACTGTGCCATTTGTTGCTTCCACGGTAAGCTTGAAGACATCGCCGTCCTCTGTTTGTAGGAGGTAGAAGAAATCGCCGCCCTTCAGAGAGTACAGGGTACCGGCAACAATCATGCGCTTACGGTTGGGGTCTTCGGTCGCTCCCTCACGGCGGGGGATAGCCAGTCGGTGGACACTCGACTTGTTGTTGAAGATACGGCGGTAGGTGATGCTGTCTTCTCCACAGCACAGGACACCGCTTGGGGCGTTTGGACCTCCTGGTACCCGGAAGAGGGTATTGGCGGTTCGATCAACTGGCTCTGACCATTTCCGGACGATGTGGTTGAGACCAAGGTCCAGCTCGTAGTATACCAGCTCCTTCTTGATCTCGTCGTACGCTTCGCCGGTAGGATCGGTCTCGGAGTTGGAGTAGTCCACCTCGAGAGTAGCGAACATGGGGTTGTCGTATCCGACATCAAGCCCGATGAGGCAGTACACTAGCGTCTGTGGCTTGTGTGCCTCTAGCGGTGAGGAGATGGCGATGTCCGTCTGGCCACTTCGGGTGAGAATGTAGACAAGCTTGTTCTTCTCCGTTGAGGCGATCATGATAGCGCGCCCTTTCGGGTCGGCTGCCAGATACTCGCCCGGCACTACGCGTCGTATTCCAGACTTGCCGAACGTCTCGAAGTGGACCGTCTTGAAGGTGTGCTCATCGGGCATGTACTCATACGTGACTAACCGTCCTGAATCGGTGGTTATGACGATATGGTCTGACGGAGTCAGCAGAGGTTCTTGTTAATTGCAATCCAGTCCACCGCGGGCTCAGTGAGCTGGGAGCTCGGAGGTGTCGTGTGCTTTGAAAATCACTATACTGCTTGTAGCGGGGAAGTAGGACTGACATACCTTTGGTTCCGCCCGCGATCCTGAACTTGGCGATGCGGCGAATGATGCCAAAGACATCCTGCGAGTAGAGCTCTTGGAAGCCCTTCTGCCGCCGCGAGACCTCCAAGATAGCCAGCCGTGAGCCGCTCGCTGTGAGGATTTGCTGCTTTCCGTTTCCGAGAAAGTCGCCGGAGATGGCGTCCTGTGTGGCTGTGGGCTGTTTGACCGTCAAGGCGTACAGGGACATGGAAGAGAAGCTCGTCATGATGGGCGGCGGTGGGCGCTGGCCCAGTTACTCTCGTCGCGTCGAGGTCTTGAGCGCGTGTGGGAAAAGTTCAAAATTAAGTCGCGACAATCGAATGTAATGCTCGAGCTTGCAGAGTGTAGTGCGCGCCGGTGTCAGGCAGCGCGGCTGAAGAGTTGCGGGCGCAAGTTGTCGAGGCTCGTGAGAAAGATTTACGCGCGAAGAGGCCAGAGCTTCTCGGCCTAGTGTCGGTCCGCCCTGGCCAATTGGTGGGATGGGCCCCACTAAAATTTCATGTCGCAAAGTCCTCGAAGGCGCATACAGACGACGCTCTCGATAACTGATACAGTCACGACACCGTATATACACCATGAAGCGCAAAGTTGGCGCCCTAGAGAAGCTCGAGTCGGACCATGCGGCACTCCGGTTCAAGCTGAAGCGAGACCCCCAATCGTACAGAGACGACTTCGAGCAGCAGTACCAGCAGTACCGAACCCTTCTCGACCTGTTCCTTGCCGACCCCAGCACCTCAGACAGTGGTCTGGTTGCGCTGAAGGATCTTATTGAGTTCGTTTCGCACACTTCGGACCTCTACCCCGATGTCGCATCCGAGTTCCCCAGGGATCTCGAGCTTCTGCTCACCCACCATGAGGTACTTGAGTATGATCTGAGGGACAAGATCGTCGGCGCATACTGCTTGCTCAAGCGGAAGGAAGTCATAGACTCGGTCAAACTCCTCAACACACTGTTCCCGCTCCTTGTGGCGACGAACAGCAAGAGTCTGCGACAATTGCTCTATACCAAGATTATCTCAGATCTACGTTCGTCCAACGCGAAGACTGTGAACCACAAGCTCAACAAGTCTATGCAAACGGCACTTTACAAGTACGCAGTATCCTCTCAATGCTTGGCGTTCCCAACTAACCGTCCCAAGTCTCTTAGAATCCGACACCTCCTCGCCGAAGGGTCTCTGGGCCGTGAAGATCACCAGAGAGTTGTGGAAACGACAGATATGGACAGATGCGCGCGCCGTAGAGGTCATGCGACTGGCAGCACTGAGCGACAACGAAAAGACCATCTCGGGCGGCCTCAGGTTCTTCCTCGGTGGTGATCAGGAGCGAGAAGCCGCCGCAGAGGAAAGCAGCGATGACGACAACGATGTGGACATTGGAAAGCTGAAGCACGCGGCCGGAATCAACAAGAAGAGCAAGAAGAAGGCGCGCGACATCAAGTCCGCAGCTGTGTCTCTCAAGAAGAAGGCAAAGAAGAAGAATGCACCCCACCCCCTCAACTTCAGTGCGCTACACCTTCTCCACGATCCTCAAGGCTTCGCCGAAACCGTCTTCTCAAAGCACATCCAGAACACCAAGAACAAGCTTGCTCTCGAGACAAAGCTACTGGCACTGCAGCTTGTCACTCGCCTCGTTGGATTACATCAGCTCACAGTCCTTCCGCTATACTCATACTTCTTGAAGCACCTCACTCCTCGGCAAGCCTCAGTCACCACTTACTTGGCGTGCTTAGCGCAAGCGACACATTCATATGTACCGCCAGACGTACTTGAGCCACTTGTGCAGAAGATCGCGAACGAGTTCGTGTCAGAAGCCTCAGCCTCTGAGGTCGCGGCAGCAGGTCTGAATTCCATTCGTGAGATCTGCGCTCGTCAGCCATTGGCCATGACAGATACTCTGCTTCAAGACTTGGTCATGGTAAGTTGGCTCCTTGAAATCCGATGCCATACTCTATACTAACGCTTATTAGTACCGCAAATCAAAAGACAAGGGCACAATGATGGCCGCCAAAGGTCTGCTCTCCCTCTACCGCGAGGTCGGCGCCGACCTCCTCAAGAAACGCGATCGTGGCAAGGACGCGACAATGGGTATCCGCGCTGGTACTATCAAAGAACGTCGCTATGGTGAAGAAGCTATTGGAGAGGTTGAGGGCATCGAGTTGCTCGAGAAATGGAAGGAAGAGGAGCGCAGGAAGAAGCTCATAGAGGCTGGTCTGGATCCCGACGCCGACAACGGCGACGTCGACCTCGACGACGAAGACGACTGGAAGAAGTGGGACGTGGAGAGCGAGGGCGACAGCGACGACTCAGGCGGCTGGATCAACGTCGAAAGCGACGGCGAAGACATCCAAATCAGCGACTCTGAAGACGAAAAGGACAAGAAGGAACGGCCCGCAAAGAAAGCCAAGCTCGACAGCGCCACCCCGGGCCCATCCGACGACAAAGAAAACTCCAAGAGCGTCGAACCAGAAACCAAGTCCCTCTCCAAACTCCTCACAACCACCATCCTCACCCCCGCCGACCTCAAACAACTCCAAGCCCTCCGCGCCTCCAGCACAATAACCTCCACCCTCGCCGGCTCCTCCAAGCGCGCCCAGCTCCTCGCCGCCCGCCACGCCGACGAAGCCATCACCGCCGAGACCATCGAGCTCGCCGCCAAAATCGGCAAGAAGAACACCAAGGAAGAGAAGATTGCTCTTGCCAGGGCCGACCGCGAGACGAATCATACTTCCAAAGCGGCGAAGCACCAGGCCAAGAAGGAGGAAGCGGGTAAGAGTACGACGAACAAGGAGAAGGCAAGGAAGAAGAATTTCCTTATGACGCTGGGTAAGGCGAGGTTTAAGAATAAGCGCAGTTTGGGTGATGTTAAGAGGACGATGCAGGGGCATGTTGAGAGGAAGAAGAGGGGTGGGAAGAGGGGGAATAAGGGAAATTAGGTGGGGTTGTTGAGGTGTGCGTAGATGAGGTTTATGCTGGGTTAAGCATCGTTATATGTATGAAAATGTTCTTTCATGAAAGACGAATGGAAAAGGGGAAAAGTAACTTGATACCCAGATAGAATATGGATCATGAAACATGAGTTATCCCGTTCCTGAGTAGTCCTAGGACTTGACGTGAAGTACGAAATCATCTCCTTCGACGCCAATTACACACACTACCCGCTTCTGGTCCGTCTACCATGGCCTTTTCTCCCCACACTACACGGGGAACACATATACATTCTGTCCAAATACCCTCAGCTCCCAACAAACACCACCTATCCTTCGTGTACCCAGTCTCTGCGCAGCTCTCACATGCATGCTGTCCAGTCCACTCACTCGTTCACAGTCGGTGTCGCATCATCATTCGCTTCAGCTTCCCCGCCCTCACCAGCAACGCGTCGTTCGAAGCGGAAGACCGGTCTTTGGGTACCAAAGTCACTCGAGCTCTCACTGCGGAAGCTGCTTGAAGCGTTCTTGGTACCCGGGGCTTGGAGTTTGCCGTGCTCCGAGCTCAGGACAGGTCGTATAGGGGTGATATGCTTGCTGCGGGAAGAAGAATGCTTGCCGTTGCCATGTTGAGACGAAGCGCCATCCTTGGTAGTTGGTGTGATTGGAGAGCTGGCGGAGAGGGGCGGTAATTTTGTTGGAGTTCCCAGGTCTTTGGGAGGAGTAAACGGTTGACTCGTGTAGTTTATAGTCACCGGGCTATTCTTGGCCGCCTTCGACATCTGTTCAAGTGTCTGTGGGGCTTCCCGTCGAACAGGTGTAATGAGATTACCCTTGTATCTCGTTGACGTTGCTCCCGGGTCGGTGATCGACTGTGGTGGGGTTTTGACGACAGCGTTGTCTGCGCCCGCTTTTCCCTGGATGGAATGACGAGACGTTGTTGCACTCGGAAGTATACTCGCGGGATCAGCTATCCTTACATTAGAGGTGCTCGCCACCGGCGACGATTGAGGTGCGACCGCGAACGCATCCGCAACGCCATGCCCTGTACCATCCTGCCACATGTCGGCATCAGCAGAAAGAGCCTGACGCACTGTATGGTCTTTTTCACTCTGAACCTTCATCGCAGGAGTGATGATAGGCTGTGGGTGGGTCGCCAGATTGACAGCGCCGTCACCGTTATTCTTCGTTCTCTTGCGCGAGCTCTGTGATTCAGCCTCCATCCAAGCACTCATATACTGATTCTGGATCTGAACCATCATCGATATCTCATTTTGTAGACCCTTTTTGTCGGTAGAGTGAGGATAGACTTGCAGCAAGGATGTAATAAGCGAGGTGTGCTCGATGAGGTGACTGACGAGCAGGTTGGGATCTGGGTCTCGATGTACCGTCGGCCTGTGGATGTTATGTTGATCAACGTTGTGTACACTCGATGCGGGCGTGGCATTCGACTGCGCGGTTGGACGGCTCGATTTCGGTCGAGCATGCCGCTGGTGTTCTTTGGCTTCACCATCGCTGGTTTCAGCAAGGTCAGCATCGGCGAACTTCCTCTTCTGTGGTGAAGTTCGTGAGTACTCTTGGATGTGATGGACAGCTCTCCTACGGAGCGAGTTCTCGTTCTGAGAGGGAACCATTGGCAAGACGTATGTGTTGGAAGGAACTTGAACATGATAGTGTTGCGCATATGCTGGTTGGTGTTGTGGCGCGTGTTGCGCAAGAACCGGCGCGGAGAGTGGATACTGTACTTCAAAAGGTACATTGAGGGTGTGTCGGCCCCATGCTGCGTTCGGGCTGACTTCAGGCGCGGCAGTGATCTTCGCGCTCATCATTCGATAGATATCGTGACTCTGGTGCCCGGTGAATGTGCTACCGTTCGCAGGCATGGCTGCCAGTGCTGGTCTAGAGACACCGTAACTGTATAGTTCCCTATATCCGTTGCCGATGAACTGATGCGGTTCTGACAGCTTCTTGTGTTTCTGTCTGCGCTTCGGGGCTCGCGTTGCTCGCCGTGGAGGTGGTGAGGTACCATCGACGATGATTGGATTATGGCTGCTGCCGCTCATGTTTGCGAAAGGCTTAGGTGCAAGCCTTCGCAGGGCGGAGGAGACTGTTCGATCGGTGGGATCAGTCGAGCCTTGTCGTTCCTTCGCCGTCGTGATGGTGAGTACCACTGGAGATTCGCCGGTACTCGGGGATGTGAGACTGAGATCATGCTCACTAATATTGCCGGAGAGCGCCATTCTAGGAGGAGTTTCTGGCACCCTTCGATTCTTCTGAGCTTTGTCGACCTTCTTGACGCTGGGAACGATGATATGTATGGTGTCGCTCGCCTGTCGGAGCGGTCTGGGCTGTCCAATGCCAGCCGTGTCTGGCTCTGCGTTTGCAGTGCCTCGCCGAGTGGACACCATGATGTTCAGTGTCTGTCCTGGTTCGTCAGGCCTTCACCGCTCAGTTGATTTCAAATTCTACTCACCAGTTCCCAACTATCACGTCGCCGAAATGGTACAGCGCTGTGCCGGATTAGGGTGGTGAAGATGAGAACGTGATTACTGGCGACGCTCTTCTTGCGTACGCGAGGTGGAGCGAACCCGACGACGATAGCGGCGAAGGAGAGGACGGAGAGCGAAGTGATGAGTCGCAAACGAACTCATGATGTTGCCTACATGTATGTAGAAGGTGCACTATGTGTGGGAAGGGACATCCACTGTTTGAAAGGAAGGCGCGACGCACCGCGATCAACAGCAAGAGCGAAATCTCAGCATAACACATCGTAAACGAAGACAAGTGGAATGAAAGACGAGACGAAAAAGAAAGAGAACGATACCTCATGCGCTCGCCGTTGGTGCTTCGCGCGGCAGCTCTCATCCTGCGGTCAGAAACGCGCGAAGTTTAACCAGCTCTTCCACATCTTCCCCATCATTGACGACGCGATCGATAGCACCATTATCCCAAGCGATGCCATGCCAAAGCAGCACACCCACATCTCTCATCACTCTCACATCCCCCATCCGAGCTTCCAATTCAGGTATGGCATCGATCAAGCGCGACCAAAACAGCTCACGAAGTTGCGTCGCACCGTTGAAGTAGGTCCATTTGGGCCCTGATTTTGCGGGATCTTGTGAGATGGTTCCAAGGAGATGCTCGAGACCGTACAGGCAGGTCCCGAAAGGTAAGTATTCCGCCTCCGCCCAGTCCACCAGGCCTGTGATCTCCCAGGTATCGTGGTCAACCAGAATATTGGATGGGATGAGGTCCCCGTGATTGAGTACTACTGGGTAGTCTTCCATCCGCTGTATCGCGCGCATTGTTTCTCTCGCTCTTTCGCGTAGATATGCATCCGGTAGCTCACTAGCCAGTCTCTCAAGTCTAGAGATCATCGTTGAGCCGACCTTGCCGCGGCACTGCGTGAGCATCGATGGATGCTCATCCATAGGTGAATCTGCTCGTACCGTTCGGGTGATATCATGTACTTCCCGTGGTGAGTGCCAGTTTTGCGCGATAAGATCCGCGAAACTTGTGATGAGGCGCTCCAGCCGCTTTGCTGCTCTATCATCGAGTGAGTGTCCATGCTGCTGTAATCGGCTCAGCGGCGTGCCGTCAACCTTCTTCATCTCATATGCGCAAATGCCTCTGGGTAGTGTTAAACCGAGATCCTCGATGGTGGGGGCTAGTGCTGGAAGCGCCGTGCTGGCAGCGCGTACAATGTTGTGGTCGAGGGCGTGCTGCGGCGGCCGAAGCTGGACGATGAGAGTAGGCTCATCCTCACAATCCACCTCTGCGGTAGCCTGATGCCGGGTGTGTTCCATCGCAAAAGCAACTTTTGGTGGCGTGACCAGAAGGGTGTAGCTACAATAACCCTGTTCGCTATACTCATCAACTTCATAGTCTCCATAGCGATCTCGCACAGCTTTCAGGCAAATATCCTTATCCTCCAAATGCAATCCGAAGCGATTCCAGAAGTTTGGGGACGTCATCGATGGTGCAACCTGAGCGTGTTTGGGATGAAGCCCAAGGACTCGAGCCCCGTCGCGAGTTTGAGGCGACGCGAATCATCCCGTCTCGCATCATCAGTGACATTCTGCCGTAAACCCTGTCGCGACAAACAAGAGAGCTAGAAGTCAAATGGTGTGTCGCACACAGTCGTGGTTCGTTGAGAGTTTGCACGTGGAAGTTGGCGTGGGAGGAAGCAACGAGGGAAGCGGGGATGTGGGGTGAACAGTCGCTCCCACGTAAGCGGACGAGGCGTCGTCGCAATCTTCTCCACTTTCCACCCATCACACCAGCCTAGTCGGAAGGTCAAACGCTACTCGACCATGGCGGAAGAGCCGACAGTGTCTCTACAGTCTGGCGGGCTCCAGCCTGGCCATGACATCTTTTGCACACCCAATAACGACTCGTTTCATGCGAGTGGCCTATACTCTGAACTGGATGTCGTTCAGCAGGAGATTCGCCTTGTCAAACTCTGGCCTGGCAGTGGAGACGATGTCATCGAGTGCACACTGCTCCCGGGTGCCCCATTGCTCGATCTGAAAGGACGATACACGGCTCCATCGTATTGCGCTGGGTCTGCAAAGAATACCGAGCCCATCATTCTCAACGGTACAACCTTCAACGTGTTCGCAAATCTGGCACATGCTCTGAGGGAAGTCCGTCAATTTTGGAGCACTACATACGGTGACAGAGAGTGTCGACTGTGGATTGATCAGATCTCCATAAATCAGTACGACATTAACGAGAGATCACACCAGGTTCGGTTCATGCGCGAAATCTACCAATATTCAGAACAAGTCCTTGTCTGCCTGTCAACCAAGAACGACGATCCGAGAGGCATGCTCTGGCTTATTCAGTTAGCTAGAGACCTTGGTACTGGCGAGTGCGATAGCATACCCATGCCGGAAAGTCAGATCTCGACCGATGGTACATACAATACTTGGCAGGATGAATCCTTCGCCAGTAGGGCTATAGGCGCCCACGATTCTGCCTTGAAAAGTTACATCAGTCATAACTCGGGGAGCGTGGAGTTCTTGGAGGGATGCCGTGCTTCCTACAATGTCATTGGAGCACCCTGGTTTACTAGAGCCTGGGTCTTCCAAGAGTTCATTGTAGCGGCAAAGGTTCAGTTCATGTATAGCGGAGTATATGCGTCCTGGGAGATGATCCGGCCAGCATTGAAAGCTATATGTCAGGAGCGGAATTACTTGTTTGTTGTGGAAACTCCTCGACAACGTCGCTCTCTTTCATCCAGTGTCTGGCGGAGTCTGAACGCTCCCTTGAACAGAGTGGCATTGGCAACCGAGAGCAAATCCAATTGGCGTGGGAAAATGGACTTGAAGAGGCTATTGAGACATTCTCGGGCCTGCGATGCTTCTGATCCTAGAGACAAAGTGTTTGCATACGTTGGTCTGACAGATCCGGCTTATGGCATTCTGCCAAACTATTCTCACTCTATCAATCAAGTCCTCATCGATTCGACCATAAGAATCATAAAGACTGAGAATAGCCTGGAAGTACTAGAGCATGCTATAGATTCAGCACCACCTCTTGACCCTAGTTTACCATCGTGGGTGGTTGATTGGAGGCGTAACTGTGTTTACCCCCGCGACGATGATCACTTGCGATCGTATCATCCTGAATTGGAGAAGGTTCAGGCCAATGCTTCCTTCCACGAACCTGAAACCCTAAGTGGTCTTCCGCGGGCGTTGCAAGTCGACGGAATCTTTGTCAATAGACAACACATTTTCATAGGTAAACAAAACCAATCCTATATCATGAGAAGTATTCTTACACGTTTTTAGAACTTAATGATCGTGACTACAGTATCGATGGGCTTTGCGACGAGGAATGGTTGCTGAAAGGCCTTACGGGGCGAGTATTCTTGCGTAGTCAGGGAGACAATCGTTATATTCTGTTACCAATGAGACCAATGAGACCATTCAGGAGGGCTGTAGATGATGAAATTGAGGCAAGAAGGCGTGGGAATTGGCGAACCATATACATAATCTGATGAAACCCACTAATATTATCTTTTGGCTGCGATACGCGTCGGGCCTCTCGCCTCAACTAGAAATAGACGCCGTTCATTGTGACGATCTGTCATAGTTGTTGCACATGTTCCTTAGCTGCATAGTATACACTATGCAAACTTACAGTCGACATGGGTTTCACAGCCACACGATAGCATCTGCTGTGTAGACTCCCTGTTCATGCAAAACGCTTACCGACCATGGATTAAAATCAGTCAGGCTGAAGAAGAAGCATCAAACAATCATCAATTCCGGCCGACGAACTAGGACTTCAACAAGACATAGAATACCAGACTCAATAAAGCTTCTCATACGACGTGTCGACAAAGAACGAGAATAAGATGCAGACGTGCAATATATGTGCAGATCAAGGGGCCTGCTCCCACATATATGAGAGCTACAGTACGGAAGATTCTCAATACATTGCCGTGGCGCCTACGACAGTACGAGGGACCATCGATGCTATGCCCTCCGAAACCTCTACTTCCATGCAACCCACCTCTACACCTACCGGTCTTTCTTCAGAATACGAACTGTCTATACCCTCCTTAGAGGAGCGACAAGCCGGTGAGGATGTCATCATGGCAGACATGCTAACAGCTATGCAGCTAGAGGGCCAGGAGGTAAGCACTCCTTCCCCTCCAAACAACTGGACGAACCTGGGCGTAGAAGCAGATTCGGAAGCCAGTCCAATCTCAGCTGAGCTGGACGAACAACAAGCCGAAAGCCTTCATGCTTCGGACAGGTCAGCCCATAGCGACTCCTTGACAGCGACAGGTTTCGCAGATGACGAGCGAGCCGCGCAGCCCGAGGAGTGCGCAGAAGATGCCAACTCGCTCGAGGATTTTGACATTGACTTCAGCGAGCTTCTCCCATCGGATTTCCCTGATTTCCCCTTCGATGATTTGACAGCATATTTCGATGATCTGAATAACCCCTCCGACGAAAAATGGGCAGAGATGCTGAAAGAAGTCGACGCATGGAACAAAACACACAATGGCTCACCGGAAGAAGATACTGACACCAACACCGCTCCCGACGAACCCTTCACATACGCAGTCGACCCCTTCACCCCCGAAATCTGCACAGCAGATCTAATCCGCTGCCCCGTCCCCATCCCCACACCAGAAACCGACATCCTCGCGCACTTCTCCACAGAATACGCGCGCTCAACCCGTCTCCTCAAAGTAAAATACCGCTGGTACCACTCCAGCCCCTCAGACTGGCAAAAAGAAGTTACCACCCTCCTCTCCGGCATCGACAACGAATCCAACGACCTAGAACCCTGGCTACCATTGCACAAATGGCTCGTACTATACCGTCGCCTCATGCAAGGCGCGACGGCCCATGAGCGCTACAAGACCAAGAATTTCTTGCTGAAGAAGTTGGAGGCGATGGCTAAGATGCGGATGGAGGAGAGTAAGGCGGCGGTTGTGGAGTTACTGGAGGCGAAGGGGATGAAGATGGCGCATGGGGCTTTGTGTGGGATGAAGCGTGCGGTTGATGAGGATTGTGAGAGGAGGGGGAGTTTGCTGCTGGGGAGTATTCCGGAGTTTACGAATGAGCTTGTTGGGGGGTTTTCGGGGAGGTGGTCGTGGGTAGACTAGAAAGGTGTGTAAATGTAGAACTACCTGGGTTGAATCGATGTTCAAACAGATGGACGTGCGTATGTGGAATGTTACCTGGGTATTGAGACAGTTGACGTTTTTGCGAATGTACCAAATGCCATCGTCCCATCCTTCCTCACCACTTCGGCATCTCCATCCTCGCAGTACCACCCCTCATTTCCGGACCTCATCTTCAAAGGCTCCCGTTTATTAGACCACACCTCGTAATCGTGGTTGACGATCAAAAGCAACAAAGATAGGTAGCGCCCGTACAAGCTTTACCACGACCTATGACGTCACACCCCAAACTCCGAAGTAAGATCGCCGTCGGGTCACGAACCCGGGCAGGAATCTTGGATCCATCGTGCGCAGCTCACTACGCCGTTCCAATAAGTTCCCGGCGAACTCTACGGCCATTCCGCGACCATGATGAACTATTGTATACACCGGTATACTCTTGGCCTACGCAGTTCACTGCTGATCCCTTTCGTCTTATCTGCATCATTCCGTCGCGCGAGTCCCGACTTCAATCAAGCTCTCGCTTGGATGATTTGCGCAATGCACGCGTTGCCAAGCTACAGCAACGCAAACTTCCGACGTCGAAGGAAGGGGACTCAAAGGAGGTGCTAGGATGCTGATTGGCTGTGAAGACAACAATTCCATTCGTGCAAGATGCGGGTAAATCATCTTGCAAATTGAGAAACCCGGAATCCATGTCCTTAGCCAACAAGGACAATGTTGCAAGTAAATGAAAAATGAATAAAGACGACAGAATAATGGGGATCTAGGACCAACGTGGGTGTTGTGCGAGATACCAATGCGATGCGCAGAGTTGCGCAGTTTGCTGATCACTGATCGCCCAAAACCTTGCGAGGATCTTCACTGTCTGTCAAGGCGCCGATAGCAAACTTCGTATCTAGCATCATGCTTACTGTCTGCAGACTTTCTCGCTTCCTGGTTCCCCATGTCTACCATAGCATATCTCCACACGAGTTTCAACCGGTCAGACCCTTCTTTTCAGATATGCACAATCACTCTCGCATACACGCCATAGCTCTCGCATCGAAACTGGTCCAGTGTAGTCCATGAAGACGTGGCACAACACCACCACCTCCACTCCAACACCCTCGCGGAATACCAGACTACAGCTCTTAGCCCTTAGAAAGCAAAACCTTCTACCGACATCGTAGGGCTGGACCAACGCCACATTTCCCCCCAGCTGAAGAAACAATCGTGACAAGGCCATAACCATTCTATCCGCCCGAAGCTACACGTTAGCCTTCCCGCACCGCGCTAGTCGCCACGCTACATCTCTCCGACACCAGCGATCGCTGTGGCGCATCTAGATCCACTTGCTAGTAAATCGTGGAGAGCTGAAAAAAGTAAAATGCAGAATGCAGAATGGGCGGCAGGCGGCTAACGTGGATGTTCTGCGGCATGTCCAGTGTTTTCGGGTCAGTCATGCTTAGTCGGTGACAGCGATGGGCGCTGGTGGTGTTCGCTTATCTGGCTGAGGAGGCATACATGTTGAGATGATAGGCTGGCAGCATTGACGGGCTTCTACGTGGGCTTTGTTTGCTGACGCTGGGCTGAGACATGGGTGCGTTGAAGTGCGGAAACGGACATCGGGGTACGCCGTAAGACTGAGGTTTGAACCGAGTGCGTGAAGTCGTCGCCGGCTTGGATTTCGTTTGACAAGCACGGGCGGTCTGGTAGTCTCTGGTCTAGCCACGCGGCAGGTGAACGTCCGGCCCTTCTCACTCTTAGTGACCGCCCGGCAAGTTTGTCGATCTGAGATGGGGCTTGCGTACCCGAGACAATTCTGAAATGGCAAAGATCTGTGAGGATCTGGATTGAACGAAGATCTCAATGGCGTAGTCGAGCGTGCATCCAGGCTCGTGGGTCAGCGATTGCGCTCACGGCACGGGAGACGGCACCATTGCGGTGAGTGAAGCGCAGGTGCTTCCTCGGCGAAGTGCAGATCAGCAGCATGTGTAGGAACTGAGAAGGCAATGTGATGTACTGAGGCAGTGATGTGTCATTAATGATTCTATGTAGCCCAAATGCTCACTCGAGCTTTGCGACAAAGGAAATGCAAAAGGGTATATTCGTATGAACAGCATGTGATGTGTCGCACCCCATACGCCTGGTAATGCAATTTTGTCGCACTCTGCGACTCGACCATGCCCATGTGTAGCGCCGTATGCAGAATCTGACAGATGCCGTGATGGTGGAGTACAGCAGGTGAGTCTGTGTTGCCGACTCAGTCTAGAGAGTGGTTTCATGTGCCGTGTGGAACGCCGTTGAAAACCGATATGGTGAATGCTAGGTCTTCGTTTGCTGATTAGGGAATGACTGCTAGACAATGCTGTCGATGTAGCGGATGTTCGTAGATGATCATTTGCGGAAGACGCTCATGAAGCTCTTGCGTTTGGTCATTCCTGAAGTCATAGGCCTGTCGGCAGGAATAGGAGGCGGCGCTGGGTGCGCGGCAGACGCGGACCTCTTGCCGAACTTGGAGAGTATGGGTTCAGACTTCTTGTTGACGATCCTGCTGTCGTCAATCTTCTCGTTGACAGCTACTCCGGAATCGCGGGATGCGTCGTGAGAAACCTCAGTGGTGACGACTGGTCTTGCGCCATGGTCAGCCTTGGATAGACCACGAGACAGCTGCATGGTACTCTTTGCTTTGAAGACACCAGATCTGCGCGAGCTCTTGGTCATGGCACGCTTGATGTTGCTACCAGTCTCCTCGGCTTGCTGTCGCTCCAAGCGCTCAATTTCGCCGAGGATAGTCATGCCGTTCATGGCAAAGCTCTCTTCGGGGATGGGTACGAATTTGACTACGCCACGCTCCGGCGCAACGCCAATTGACTCAGCCATGAACGTCTGAATCAGGGCGGCATTGCGTTTGTTGGTCGTGGGTTGCAGTTGCACAGGCAGAGCGTTAATGGTGAGCATGTAGGTGGGCTCAAATGAACCACCGAGGAGCAGACACGCTGAGTGGTTGACCGTTATCATGATAGAGGCTTCTGGCCTTTGATAGCGCGTCGAGAGGTGGTGCGAGAGGTCGGTGACCAGGGTGTATTCGTCTTTGATCTACGCTGGGTTAGTGATTTGCCAAAAGAGTGGAGCTCGGCAGAATAACAACTTACGATAACGTTTGTCCGCAGCTCGGCTACAATGGGGGCATCCTTGGTCACACGGTCGCGAGCCGACGACGCCATGCCGTCCTTGTAGGAGAATTGATCCTCGTAGAACTGTGCACGCGAGCGCGAAGTCATGGGCCGCAGGGGACCTACTTCATCCGCGGCGGCACTCGGAGCGCGGTTCCGGGAGTCGTGCTCGATGTCCTGGACCGACTGGGGCGACGATGCAAAAGAGAACTGTGAGTGCGCGGGTGAGAGCTGTCCATTGGCCTTCTCCGGCGAGAGGAGGGTGGTGCCTGCCTGTTGGGGAAATGCATTGTTGCCGGAGTAGGTCGAGGTGGACGATGGGCGTGACATCTTGGCTTGGGTCGAGGTAGAGTTGTTGACTGAATGGGGCATGGCAGAGGAGAGAAAACGATGGGGAATTGAGGATATAAGAGTAACGACCAGGGTTGTCTGTCTGGTATGGGATTTGCCTAGATATGGATAAAGGCGTTGGTGCACATGCAAGAGCGCAGATCCCGGCGCGCTTCTCTATCTTGCAGTGTGAGACGAGGTCCGGAATGAGACGCGGTGGCGTTTGGTTATCAGCGGCCTGGGGGAAACGGAAACTGGGAGAGAGTCCGTGGGGAGTCCGTGTATCGATTGACGGTGTGGTGGAAGATGGTGCGGCAGGATGCAAGTGATGGGCGGTAGCAGTCCAGGGTTGAGGAATGGATGACGACTGAGCAAACACCCCGCAGTTGCAAAAGGAAGGCGCTGGTCGGAGAGATGCAGGAGATGGGCCCTGGGCAGAGCAGGCGAACCACTGTATGATATATTCCCATAGTCGCCGCATGCCAGTGCACTTGAGCACCAAGCAGCACCAAGCCTCAAGCATCTCGGGTAGAGCGACAGGGGTGCGGCCTCAAGTTGCAGCATCACCTGCACACGGGCCAGCCGCCCGCCATGCAGTTTTGGGCGCCTGCACACGATCGGACTGGGTATCTGACATGAGGCCTGGCTGAAGACGGCTGTGCGCTGCATCCTTATCTGGCGATGCGTCAAGTGTCGGCGACTCCAGCGAGCCCTCAGCTCTCAGGAAAGCCATGTTTGCTGCTCCAGGCGCGCCACCACCCGCACCTGCCAGCTGTGCCGACCGCGCTTTCCTCCCCCTCGCTGCGACTGCCAGTTGAAAATAGCATCGCCCACAAGGGAAAGGGCAACCCCGTCCCCCCTGGTCCAGGACGTTGGCCTCAATCTCAGCGACAACGCAACACCACTCTGGTCCACTCAATCGAGGTTTGACGCTGGCTCCTAGCCCGCGCACTAACCCCCGTCGCCGGCCACTCCTCCTACCCCGCCAAACTCAGCCTAGCCTGGAGCCGCTCTTCTTGGACGCTCGCTCCGGAGTCTCGACCTCTGTTCGACGGCCGCGCCTCTCGTGCAATGTCTCTGGTCTGCCTGCACTCTTTCGTCAGGAGCTACGCGGGCGGGAAGAAGCAGCATCCGCTACTCTACCTGGAGCCGCCTTGCTCGCACAGCATCGGCGGTCACTGGCACATGTCGTGGCCACATTCCAACTCCGCAGTTCGGCGCGCTGCCGAGCGAAGCCATACCAGACACCAACGCCGACATGGTCACTGATGTGCATATGCCTTCCAGATGCAGAAAGGCACGACACTGCACGCGTCACAACCCAATCACTGAGACAGCCACCGGCATTCATCCTTCAATCACTTCCACGCATCATGGGTACCCAAATAATTTGTGTGCAAAGGAGCGGGAGATAAACAGCTGATGCAGGTACTAGTTCTTGTTTGTCCCAGTCTCGACCCCAAAGCGACGGGACCTAGCAATCTCCACTTATATTCAATGGACCGTACCTCGATAACGACTCAAGCTATTGCTCCTTCTCTGCCACGTCTGCGTAAGGAGTTGGGAGATAGCCAACCGCCCAACTTTGCTCCTACCATGTTCGCTGCGCCTCGACTTCTCCCGAAATGACTGTCCAATCCATGGTGAACCAGCACCAATCGGAACGCAGTGCGCAGAAACTCCCCCTGGCTTTAGAAAATCCTCTTTGTTCGTGGCACAGCTCCATATATGTACTATGTGTCAGGCGCTCTGCACGTCAAGACCCTTTCGAAATGTCTGCTGCCAACGCCGTGTAACGAAGTACCCTACCGGTCGCATAGTACCACCTCGATCTCATTTCCCCACAATTGGCTCTCAGCCTCCCGACTAAATAACTAGTCCAACGGCTGGCCTCTCTCTTTGTCTCACTGAAACCGCCTCCTCGCGCCATTACCAAGTCACGATTACACCGACTTCATTAGTCTACATACCCCATAGTGAGGGTTCGATCCAATGCGGACACTACACAAGTAACCGTAATTAACAATACGAAATGAACGGCGCCACCGTGCGGCCCGTCTGGCTTGCGATGAGATGTCAAGCTTTTGAGGTGGGCTTGTGGCGCGTAAACGAAGGAAGGATGGTCTGTGTTCTCCGTGATCGTATAACGTTGTTTCTTACACCTGCTCAACGGTCGGTTGATATAGTTTGGCTTGGCAACCAGAGACAGTCTCCGAAATGATTACGGTTGTGACAGTATACATACCCGTGGCGGTGTAGCATAGCGGAAAGTTGGAAATGTGACGAACCAACATAAGGCGCCCATTCCAAAGGCTGTGCAGCACCGAGGACGGTGCGCAGTACCGAACGAATGGCCACATATGAGATGGGGCGCCTTGATTTCTGGCCTGAGGATGAACTTCGAAGCCTTTGGGGGTCATGGAAGCGAACAAATGCTACAGACGTCGGTATCAGACCTCGGGAGTGTTGTTGTTGTATTTTATGACGTACACGTGAGAGCGCGCGGCGTGTTGTGGATCGCGCGGGCACCATGACCAACATCAAGCTCACCTCACACTTTGTGACTTGCATTGACCGCCCGCAACTCAACGCAGGCTCCATCTAAGCTCGCAATGCCACCCAAGAACGCGACAGCGAATGCCGCGCGCCGGAAAGGCCCGTCTTTCAACCCACCAAGACCCGTGGGTGCGCCTTCTCAAGCATCCACCGCGACGAAACGCGCCCCAGCGGCGGCATCCCGCGCGACAGGTGCCGCAAAGAAGAGCAGCGCGGGGCCCTCGAAGACTGCCTTCACACCAGCTGCTGATGTAATCGATCTATCCGACGATGGCCAGGACGAAGAGCTAGCGGAGGATCTGAACATCTCCGACTTTGACGACATCATGGACGATGCACCCACTGCCAATCCACCGCCAGCAGCCGCCGCCCTCGACGAACCCGCTATTTCCCGAGCGCTCCTCGCACGCCTACTTCTAGAGAACTTCGAAGACCCGAACATACAAATACAAACAGGTGCGATGAAGCTGGTGGGCAAGTACATCGACATCTTTGTCACGGAAGCTTTCCTCAGAAGCCAGGACGAGATGAAGGCAGCGGCAAAGGATGGCGGTAGCATCGATGGTTTCCTCCAGGTGGAAGATCTGGAGAAGCTGGCACCCCAACTTGTGCTCGACTTCTGAGTGCTGTGCACACGAAGACACGAAGATCCAGCGCAGACCAGCGACGAGATGAGAAGAACAACTAGCTACTATCTGGATATATGCAGGCTTATTTGGATATGGGGTTAGCATGTAGCTCCAGGCGACAACCAACGGGGAGCTTCACACCGTCCATAGCGCTGGTCTCGAGAACTGCGCCGCACCATACATGCGCTGCTCGCAGCCTATCCTTGGATGACAGAACTGTAAGGGTATTTTTGGAACACCACAAGTCATTACGAGCGAAGACGGGTGTTCGGCCCACGGCCAAGGCTCGTGGTAGCAAGAGGTGGAGATGTCAAAAAGCCGAAACATGGACATGTACTCATCTGTCGTTTTCAGAACGAACTACTCTTCAGAAGTCAGGCCGAAAACACCTATGAACAAATGAAGGACACGTCGGCCTGGCATGTTTGAAACATGACCACATGACGCCTGGCTTCCAAGATCTTGTCGGTGACTGCTACTCCTACTGCACAGCCTGACCGACATGTAATGCACAATTTCGCAAACAGATCTTCCGGTTGCCTGGCTTGATCGGCCTTGGGATTGCCGTTGCCGCGCGTGGTCTGAAGCATCATGGGGTTCGGCTCAAACACACCCGGAACGTGGAGCGCGTCGCACCGTCAACACCTAGCTGCATCTCGACGAACACCAATATTGCGATATCGTCAACGCGACACTAGAAAAAGCATGTGTTTTTTGCTTTGCACCGCACTGCACTGCGTTATCGTCGACTATCTCTTGCGTGCTTTTCAAATGTTGCGGTCATCTCACAGCGATGATGTTCGCGCTGCAAGCTACAGACAGATATACCCGTTTTAAGCCTCATTTACAGGGTCCACAGCCGAACCAGGAGGCTGAAGCAGTTCTCGCCTCTAACGTGTCGCAACACCAACCCCATGTATCGGAATAGCTAGTAACCGCCCTAGCCACGCATGCAAATCTTTCATGCCTTAAGATGGCCCTATAGCCGTCACCTCAGGCTCTCTTTTCTTCATCTCTGCATCCCACGTTTCTTGTCACTTGTGTTGCATTTTCCTTTGCATCTATCTTTCTTTACTTACCTCTTCACAATCTTTAATATACAACTGGCTAGTCCAGCTTGCTACTTTTCACGACCCAAAGCGCTAGTCGCCCATCCACTCTCTTGACGAGACGAGCATCGCAATACGAATCGCATACTTAATACCAAATTCGCCTTTACGCAAACGAACACCACATACACTGTCAACATGTACTTCTCAAGAGCAACCATCGTCTCCGCCATCTTCGGCCTCGCGTGCGCACAGGAGTCCTCCATGTCCATGTCCATGGGCTCTGCTACTGAGCCAACCCTCTCCTCAGCAGTACTCGGCAGCGTCTCGACCTCTACGCCCGCCGCAATGGCAGGCATGGTCATGACGCACGTAGTCCAAGTCGGAGGACCCAACGGAAGCCTGACCTTCTCTCCCTCCAACATCAAGGCACAGCCCGGAGATCTTGTCCAGTTCCAATTCCACCCCAAGGTACGTCCTATCATAGTCCCTACTTCCATCTCTCCAACTAAAAATACCCCAACAGAACCACTCCGTCGTCCAATCCACCTTCGACAACCCATGCACCCCCATCCAAAACATCATGTCCAACAAGACCGACGCCTTCTTCTCCGGATTCATGCCCACCAACGCCTCCCTGACCGCCACAAGCCAAGTCCTCACCTACACCATCCGCGTCGCAGACGAGAAGCCCGTCTGGTTCTACTGCTCCCAGGGAAAGCATTGCCAGGCTGGTATGGTCGGTGCCATCAACGCGTAAGCCACTGCCCCTTCTACCATCCACATGCACCCGCTAACATGTTTCCCAACAGTCCCGCATCCGGCAACAAGACAATGGAAGCCTTCGTCGCCCTCGCCGCTCAAGCCACCGAGAACCTCTCCCCCGGCCAGGCTGCTGGCTCCGGTGGCGCGGCTGGAAACACACCTACCTCGCCTTCAGCTGGCGGCGGCGCAAACTCTGGCACTGATGGCACCTCTGGTGGCGCTGCAGGTGGCGATGCTAGCGGTACTGCCAGCGGTGCTCCTGCCCAGCAGACTGCCAACACCGCGGCTGGTTTCAGCGCCCAGAGCTTCATCGGCTCTGCGGCGGCTGCTATTGTTGCCGCTGTCGCCGTCTTGTAAGGTGGACAATTCGAAGCTTCTTTTTCTGGTGTGATTACGGGGGGTTCATCTATCGTTGTGAAGATGAACGGATCGAGGATGTATGCAAGAATGGCATTATTTTAGTTTATGTGATACCACGTTTATATGCATGGCTTGCAATTGATCTAGAGCTGGTTTTTCACTCTTGGATCTGCGGTCATTGGCGCTTTTTGCTTTGAGAAATTGGTTGAAAATAATAGAGACGAATATTGATTGCTCGTATAAACTTTCTTCGGACTATTTGGTGAATGAGCATGTCCGAATTGGCCTTGTTATCTTCAGGCTCTGTCTATCACCTGATAAACAATCTTACTTTGCGAGTTCAAGTTTTCTAACTTCTACGACGAGACCAGAAAAGGCCTAAGATAGCTAGCATGTACCCTCTTATCAATCAACGTCAGCGAGGAACACGTGCGTAGAACAGTGGATGCACATAGGTCAAGCAGTGGAGATATGCGGGCGGGTAAAACGTGCAACACGACTCACAACACCGTGCACAAAAGAGCCCGGGTAGGTTACTCTAAGTAGTATGTGCGACGCCCGGTCGAGACCGACCTGAAAGCATCGTGAGGATTGGCTCTGGTGTTGCTGCCGCGGCGGATCTCGCGTTCATGCACCATGATGTCATACGGTCGAGCTAGAGTTTTCACCCTGCACCTGCATCCGTTGCCCGCAGAGCCTCTTCCCATCTATACCCCAATCGGACGACTACGGCATGATGATCAATTGCCAGACCGCATTCTTACATGCCGCAGCGTGAGCCGATGAAGGCTCTTTCTTGCTGCCTGCTTGAGGTGCCACTGACCCACTCAGACGCGACAGTCTGAAAGATTTCGTCAACGTCGCAACGCGATTAGAGCGAGGCAACTCTCTTACGAGCGTACCTGTATTTGTGACGGACACAAGGAAGCCAAATAAGTCAAGCATTATCGGGTGACCGCCTTAGCTGCTTGAGAACTTGTGGGCTTTCGACCCACTTGACCCATTCTTTACTTGAGCCGCATGCAGATCTACGGACGTTTGGCCTGTCGGGAGGTGAGCGCACGTCGGCAAGAAGTGGATTAAGCACATAGCTACTAGTTTTTCGCTGCATGGACGAAGCTTACCGTCACATAGTTGGGTCCACAAGACACAACCGCCAAAGAGCACCCCGACATGGCCAGGCTAGGCCCACCCTGAGACACACTTCATCGCCAAGGTTGTCGATGTCGTCGATGGCATCTATCACCCCGATCTCAACGTCAAATTTGAGGCCGATTTTGTACGAAATGGGTTCGCAACAATGGATCCCATTGTGACAGGCCCCTCTCTGAGTGGAGAGTCGTTCTTCGCAACGGGCTTTCTCCTCAGACGTCATTCTGGAGGTGGATGCCAAATGTGGACTTTTGTTGGGTTCAAGAGGGCCTTAATTCCCCAACCCGCACCCCGACTCTCATCTCCAGCTTCTTCGTCCAGCCCACCCTACGATGACGGAACGCGAGTCCAGGCACCTTTCGCCCGCCCGAGCTGGGTCAGGTCCAATTTCTGAGAAAGATGATACCTCGCGACGCCCAAGCATCCCAGCCGAGACTAGCGAGGAGGAGAAGTGGCATGTCGATGTCCCTGTCGACCCTCAAGGAAATCACCATCCGTCGATGATCCGTGCAGACGGGAAGCGTGAGCTGAGAGAATGGGAGTGCTGGGATAAGCTCGCATACTCATGGCCTAAGTGGAAGAAGGCCATGTATCTGGCTTCAATTGCTGGAATCCAAATCTCCATGAACTTCAACACGTCGGTCTATCCTAGCGCCGTCAACCCTATCTCCGAGCATTTCGGAATTAGCGCACAGGCAGCGCGCGTTGGACAGATGATCTATTTGGTCTTCTATTCCTTTGGCTGCGAGCTATGGGCGCCATGGAGTGAAGAGTTTGGTAGATGGCCAATTCTGCAGCTCAGCATGTTTCTTATCAACATCTGGGAAATTCCATGCTCCGTCGCACCGAACTTCGCCACCATTATAGTCTGCAGAGCTCTTGTAAGTCTCCTTCGTACTTATTACTTCCATTGCTGATGAATATTAGGGTGGTCTCTCCACAGCAGGAGGCAGTGTGACTCTTGGTCTTATCGCGGATATGTACGAGCCAGAGACGCAGCACTGGCCGCTGTGCTTTATCGTCTTGTCATCTACGATCGGAACCTCTATCGGTGGTGTCATCGGTGGCCCTATCGAAAAATACCTTTCCTGGCAATGGAACTTTTGGATCCAGTTGATCTTCGGTGTTGCTGTGCAAGCAGTACACTTCTTCATGCCTGAGAGCCGAGCTACCATTCTCATCGATCGCGAGGCCAAGAGACGTCGCAAGACCGGCGAAGATCCCAACATCTACGGACCGAATGAACTTAAATCGCCCCGAATTTCGCTCAAGGAAGCCGGGAAGATCTGGCTCCGTCCGTTTGAGATGTTCGTTCGGGAACCAATCGTCTTGTGCCTGTCGCTACTCTCCGGTTTTTCCGACGCTCTGATCTTCACGTTCCTGGAGGCATTCAACGTCACATTCCCGAACAACTTCGGTTTCGGCACACTTCAAGTCGCATGGGCTTTCATTCCTATCAACGCTGCGTACTTCTTCACCTACTTCCTGTACTGGCCCTGGTTCTGGCGCGATGATCACCTGCGCAAGAAGAACGGCCCCGACTGGATGACACCAGAGCGACGGTTGAAGCCGCTTCTTCTGCTTGCGCTCTTCGAGCCTATTGGGCTGTTCGGATTTGCCTGGACTTGTAAGTTGACTCCTGAACGCCATCAATTGAATTCAGCTAATGGTGACATAGGCATGGGACCACCACAAACCCATTGGATCGCGCCGATGATATTCTCCTTCCTCGTCGGACTGGCAAATTTCGCCATCTACTACTCCTCTGTCGATTACATGATCGCCGCCTACGGACCATACTCGGCTTCGGCCACCGGAGGAAACGCGTTCGCTCGTGATTTCCTCGCCGGTATCTCCGCCATGTACGCCACACCCATGTACAACAACCTTGCATCGTCAAGCCCCCAGAAGTCCGAGTACGCCACTACCCTACTGGCATGCCTGTCTTGTTTGGTCGTGGCACCAATCTACGTCTTCTACTGGAAAGGACCCCAGATCAGAAAGGCTAGTAAATTCGCTTCCCTTCTTGCGGAAGACAGGAAGGCGGAGGGAGTCAGGCGACTCAGTAAGGCTGATAACCTTGAGAACCTCACCGCGTAAGCTTCCAGTCACGAAGTGCATGATACCCCAACCATCCTACATGACGGGTTCGGACGCGTCATTGAAGGTATTGATCTTTTCGCGCAATATACCCGAGTCTTGGAACGTTCATAAGTTGGCCACGGCTCTGTTTATGTTCTGAGCATCACTTCATGAGCATGAACTGGATATCCTTGTCGTATCATAGCTATGCGATCACGAAGTCGCGGCACAATGGTATACAATGGGTTGGCCCTCAATCCGTAGCGGGGTCAAGACTCACATTCTAGGGGGATTACGAAACGTCAGACAGCCTTCAGTAGAAGATGATCAATATAACGACATAATCACAGCCACCAAGTGCGCATTTGACTTTCACTGCATTCGATATGCTGTGTCTTCACTTGGCACCACGATCTCTATTGATATATGAAGCCGACCACTCTGACCCAATCGAACCGCTCAATATCAGGATATCAACTCGCTCTATACTCACAATGTCAGCGTGGCATGACTCATCTTGGCCATCCGCGTTCTTGCACAAGAAGTAAATTCGTAGATGTTCGCAGACATCGCTGGAAGCAATGCCCTGTATAAAACAGTGACCTGAACTATTCCCGAATAGTCCCAAAGCAAACATTACCGTGAAAGTCTGAAGCTTAGTGAAGTATTCAGCTAAGACATATTGGAAAGATACTGAGTTAACGATTCGCGACTTACGGTCCAGCCTAACGATCAAGAATAATCTCGAAATTTATCACACATACACCAATATGACGTTCGGCTCGACACAGATTCTAGCATTCCTGAAGATGCGCAAGAACAACCGATCAACTGACCAACGAACCACGACCGCACCCTCCTCAAACCCGCAAGCCATCGGCACAAAATCGATGACCTCCACAGACATGCGCAACCACGCACACACCTCTCCACCCCAATATGCCAGCCACTCCATTGACGCCTCAACCCAACAAAACCGATTCGTACGTGTCTACCCTTCCTCAGCACCACCCCGGTATGCTAACCGTCCCATCGGCTCCTCCAGGTTCTGGGAAAGACTGAGCTTGGATATGACGGCTCCGAAGATATCGGCTGAGCAAGAGCAACCGCGACGGTTGGTGGAGAGTATGGTTATGGTGGCTGAGACGAGTGGGATGACTGGGGAGGATATTGGGATAAGAGGCCGGGGATTAGGGGAGAAGAAAGATAATCGGCAGGCTTGTGTGCCCCAGGTCAAGGAAGTCGTCTCCAGCGTGTCCAATCTCATCAAGAGTGCTGTGGGGGTTGTTAGACAGCGTTCTAGGTCGCCATCCCCGGGTTCTGGTAACTCTATCAGCGACGAAGAGCCTTTTTCTGTGCTTGCCAAATTCAAACTGGCTGGGGCTGAAAAGCTAAATATGCCGCGGCCGCCTCCTCCGGCTACGGTATGTCTCCAGCGTTCTAATGCGGTTCGGTACCGGAATCGACCACGGCTGCAGTCGCGGGATCAGCAAGATGATATGGATATGCTTTGTTATCACCCTGGAGGTGAGGCAGATGCGTATTTCTTACAAGATGTCGGATACGGATACAGGGGACGTGGACGCCATTCACATTCCGTACCCCCGAACTTTGCTAACACCAAGTCGCAGCAATGGAATGGTGCGAACGGAAAAGGTACGACATACTCTCATGTTGAATGCTACGAGCTGCCTCAGGTAGGTTGCCCGCAGTATCGTTCTTATGCCGATATGGTAGAGGATGGATCCCGTCCGCGTCTGCGTGTCATGAATCGTACTACCACAGATTCATCTCCACAGTCGCTATCATCAAGCGAAGGTTCCTTCGCTAACGAGGACATAAACTTCCGCGCACAGCTCGCAGCTTCAGCATCACTATGCTACCGGACTGATATTGATATTCCAGACGACGCCTCATTTTCATCATCATCGTCATGGCCAGATTACCCGGAATATCACGTCGATAGAACAGATCATGTTTCTGATGGTATATCAGAAGCATTCCGTGCAGCTCGGCGTTTCTTTTCAGATGAATGGTCGGTCGAAGATGCTGTTCCGGCGGAATCTCGTTTTTCGCTTTGCTCATCCTCGGATAGTGTACCGGAAGCGGTCCCAGCATCTCGCCGGTTCTCTACGGGTGAGTTCTCAGTTGAAGAGGCAGATTCTGCTGAATCCCGATTTCCCTCGTCCTCGGTCTCGAACGGTAATTCCGGAGACCTTGGAATTGAACGCTGGTGGGCTACCAATACGCGCCACGTCGATGATAACAGCTCCGCAGACGCTGACGACGAAGGAGATGAAGAAAACAATTCGTCTTTTCCGTACTATGTACGTCAGGGGCCACTGAGAGTGCGTAATGCAGCAGTATCGCTATCATCAGAAGGCTCTGTCCCGGCAAGCGCTCCGACCGACTGGTATTACACACAAGACAGCGCTGAAACTTCAGAGGGTAACCTTGCAGATGACGACATGGCTTTCTACGAAGGACTCTACGAAGAACCAGATCCAGATAACCACAGCGGATCGATCGACCAATCGCAGTTCGCGGAATTCGACGGAGACTTCACGGACGCTCCGTCGCTTACCAACGGCACTTCACCAGAGAACTCCTCTAGGGGTGAGTCTGGTAGCGGAAGGGTGTTGAGGGTCGTCAACCAGACCTCCCCTCAGGATGGCGCCGGGTCCGAAGACGACGACTGCCCGAGTGAGAGCGATACTGATGACGAAGTTCCGCAACGTGGTCGAAGTAGAACTAGAAGGGACCAATAGTAAGTCGTGTGGGTCTGCGATCGGTCTTACGATAGCATTCAGTCGATTTAACGTGAACCACACGTGAGAAGGAGACTGTGGGATGAGGTAGGAAGAATGCCACCAGAAAACGTTCAGGGAAGCAGATAGGAGGCTGAATTTAGGGATACGCAACCCTTTGACGAGTCAATGACTGTGGATATTGGTATGAAGTTCTGGTGGTGAGGAATCCATCGTGGGTAGATCGACAGAGGGTCTGAACGTTTACTGCTATGAACAGTGCGGAGACGCAGAGGTATTGAGGGAAACACTGCGTTTGGGAATTTCAGAGGGTAAGATTGGATGAGCGATTAGAGCAGAGTTCAGATTTAATGAAAGAATGCTTACTATGTCTTTATTCACGTGAACATTTTTGTGATGTGCACAGCGCGTACACGCTGAGCTTCGAGAAGAGCGCTGCAGCTAGGCCAAGTCCCTTACCAGCGGTGCAGGCGTTTATCATCTCGAAGCAAATCTGTCAAGATGCGAGCGCTCCCTGTTTTCAGACCGAAACGCAATCTTGGAATGTTAGGCATTAGCGCGTAAGCGACATCTCAAAAAGAGCTCGTCGAACTTCCAAGTAACAGCAGTTGAAAGAATGATAGAGATTTTGCTACTTCAAACGTTTGAAGGGGGTATGCTTATATCACGTCATCAATCGCTTTGGACCAGATCGTCAGGGAGAAAAAAAATGGCCCACAAAACAAGATAAAAGAGGACGCGCGCGCAGAAGAGACAGTCGCAATCATGGTCCTCGTCTACCCATACATCGTGTCGTATCCCGGTAGTAAAATGTCCAAAAGTATGTTTGCTCTCCCGCAGATTAACAACTTTTTCGAAAAAACAGTCGTGCGTAGTTTGCTCGGTTTCATCAAGATGCGATTGGCCCTGTTTATCTGAAGCGAGCAGTGCAGCGGCCCATGACCTCGCCCTGGCAGACGAGCTCGGCATTGAATTCGGATCCGTCGAGTGTGAGGTAAATGTCAAAGTAGACGCGGTAGAAAGTACCTTGAGGGGTATCCATGCGTTCAAAGTCTTTTTCGAGGTTCTTTCGTGAGAGGTCAGAGGTGAGGGTGACGACTTCCTTGATGCCTGATTCGCTGTTAGTACATACATTTCGTTCAGGTATCTTTTTCACTTACGAGGGTCTTTGGTGTACTCCGGGCAAACATCATCGTCGCATGCGTAGAGTATATCCTCGTACATGAGTGTCGCACCAGGCGCGACTTGTCTGAAGAACGAGACCTTGACTGGCTCGCCAATCTTGACCCTTTGGCCCTTTTGCACGAAAATCTGGCGCGTGTACTTGCAGCGGTCTTTGCCATCGAGAGACGGAACACGGTATTGTTCGGGGTGGTGACCCTCTTTGAATGGCTGGAGGGTGGCCATGAGATAATGCCTACGCGCAACACGGTGTGTGACAATTCGCTCTGTGATACCGGCTGTGACGGCTCCCTTGACGATGGCGGCGACGGAGTCCATGGGACGGACGACCTTTGACTGAAACTGGGGCGGGACGTGGAGTTTGATTTGTTGGAAGAGATATTCGGAGGCACCGAAACCACCGACCACTAAGACGTTCTACTATAATCAGCACTGGAAGTGACGTGTTTCGACATCTGTGACTGCTTACTTGCAATGACCTGTTCTGTGCCTGAATAGCGATAATCTGGTTCCTGACAAGCTCGAGAATGCGGTTAACCACAGGCTCAAAGCACTGTAGAATCTCCTCGTTGGTGAAGGTCATGTACCCCTCCTCAATGCCAGCCTCAGGGAACTCAGCCTCGATACCAACGTCGACAGCCCACTTTTGACCATTGTTTCGGAAGTCGGCTTTTATCCTGTTCTCGAAGTCCATGATGCATTTGGCGTACACTTTACCGGCTGTCTTGGAGCCATCTGGGAGTTTCATCTTCCTGATCTTGGCTCGGAGGATGTTGCTGAAGTTGCGGTTGAGCGCGGTGGAACCACACGAGTCTCCGGATCCAGCTGTGCACTCGGCGACGGAGAAGGGCTGCTCTTCTTCGACTTCGTAGGCGATCAAATCGACGGTACCACCACCGCAATCGACGATAAGGACTGCGTCGTGTATCTTGAGGTTGAGCAGACCGGTCTTTGAGCAGAACATGGCGGCGGCTTCGGGTTCGGTGATGAGGGTCAGTCGGTTGTCGTTTTCGTCCCGCAGGAAACCAGCCTGAATGGCAGCCGCACGCGTTGCAGCCTTTCCAGCGTCGTTCCAGATGGCGGGCACTGTCAGGTAGTATCTGATGTTGCGCTCCTCGCGGTTGAAGACTTCACCGAGTGTCTTCTGCAGCTGGTTCCGCATCGCCTGGCGCAGGTGGAAGAGGTAGTCGGCGGCGACATCGATCTCAGACTTGCCCGGGGGTAGCGGCGGGAGGTTGATGGGGTCGATGTATGTGTTTCCGGACAGCATGAGCTGCAGCTTGAACCATTCGACCTTTTGCACACCAGGCTTGGGGTAGCCCGTGGGGGCCAGAGCATCGGCGATGTCAGGGCCCCATCCGACTACCTTCTGGTACTGGTCGTAGTAGAGGACGGTGGGGATCTGGGAAGGGTTAGCGGGTGCATGTGGAGGGGTCGGTCTAGCGCACCTTCTGCTTTGTCTGGTTGCCCGCGCCCGGCCATTCGGTGATGATGTCTTCCTTGGCCTCGGTGTTGGTCGCAAAGGCGAATGCGACGCCGGAGAAGGTGGTGCCCTGTGGGGCATGGTTAGCTGCTGCTGCGTCCGGGGGTGTCTGAGGGTACTCACAAAGTCGATGCCCACAATGAGCTGGGCCTTGGAGCGACCTTCACCCGCTACCTCTGCCATGCCCGAGGGCCTATTGTACGTTGCGGGGGGACCATGAGGGGCAGGAGCTCCCGGCGGTGGAGCGCCGTAGCCCTGGCCGTACTGTCCAGCTCCCGGCGGGCCCTGGGGAGGATAGCCAGGCGGCCCAGCCTGCGGCGGGTAGCCCATGGGAGTCTGCTGGGGTGGGTAGCCAGGCGCGCCGGTGTTGATGGGCGGCAGAGGGCTCGCGGGCCGGCCGTGCTGCTGTTGCGGCGCACCGAGGCCGCCGGGCGGGGCATAGGTGTACGAGGGCGGGCGGCCCAGGGGGTTTTGCTGGTTCATGGGGAGCGAGGTGCTGCTCGAATTCGAAGCCTGGGGCGATAGCGACGTCGGTCGTTGCGCTCCCGTGGGGGCGGGATTGCCTTGGGGCGTGGGCGAGGGATTGTGTGAGGAACTCTTGCGTTTCGAACCCACTAGGTTCTTGAAACGGGCGTTCATGGAACTCATGAGAGAGGAGGGAGGAGGGCTGGTCAGGCGGGAGGGGTGCGGTGCAGGATATCTGGGAGCGGTGCTGCGGCTGACAGCAAGCTGGGCGCGGTCCAAACGGCGCAAGCTGCAAGGCTGTGTGAAGGAAAGCCCGCCAACGCGGTGCGGCGCAGTCCCGGAATTGGCTGGGGCAGCTGGAGGACAGGCAAAGTATCCTCGAGCAAGACACGGCAGATGCAGCGCGCGCACACCCAACAGTTCAAGTCCCTGGCCACGGCGCTTGCTGGCGAAATTGACGCGGCGGGGTGAATTGTACACAAAGAGCGGGTCACTCTCCGCCGGTCAGCATCCTGGGCATCCTACGCCACATACTAAGGGCATCGTCCACGACCAGCCAAGTCGAGCCGCTGTCAAACACGCCTGTTCAGTCCAGTTCCCAGCGGTACCCCAGCGACATGCAACGACTATTCCCGGCCGAACACCACGTGCTGAGCAGGGCCGATTCTGGAGAGGACAAGATAGTTTCCTCAAGCAGTTGACTCTGGCGGCCTGACCAATCCATCATTGATGCATCCGTCTTACAAGCCCGAGCTGGGTGGGTCCGCTGCACACTGCTCACCTCAGCACTCTAGATGCCTGAGGTTGCACGTTGCGGATGCCTTGCCCTATGCAAGCAATGGGCTGGAATTGCAAAGGTACAAGCTTGACATCTCTGTGCAGTTTGCAGGTCGTCACCTATCTTCGCGTTTCTTTGTCCCGATGCCCATCGATGCCATGCTACGGACCCACTAAACTCTCCACACCAGGGTCCGTAAGGCTGGTGTCTAAACTTGGAACCGGGCCTGTTCGGTCACGGTATGCTAGCGTCGAATTGTGCAGCACGTTAACCAGTACATTTGGACTTGCATGCGTATGTTTGAGACTCGATCAAAATTTCCAATGGCAATGTCTTGATGCTATGCGAAGTATGTGCTAAAATGATTTCAAGATGCGACCATCCAACTTTCCAAGTGTATCCAATGTGTCCAATGTACCCATGTTCCAGTGTATCCAACGTAAAACGCCAACAAGTATCCCACCGCCCTATCCAAAAGTCGTGTAGAATGCTCGTCTGTGTACCGTGACTCCCAATGCTGTATTCGCGATCATCCCACCAGCCCACTCCCAAACGCCAGCCAAGCCAACACCCCCGACACAACCAACAACATTATCGCAACAACAAACATCGCAACAATATTCTCAACCGAGTACCTCACATCGTCCGGCCTCACCACATCCACACCAATCTGGCTCTCCTCGTCTTCCTCGCGACCCACGTGCTGGCCGCGCGGTACGTACTGCACGAGCGTGTCGCGATACGACTGTCGGACTGCGATTGCGTATGGAGGTGGTGCGTCGGCCGGGTAGAAGGCGTCGTTGGGTTGGTGAGAGATCTCTGTTGACTGCGTGTACGCGTGGGAGACGAGGTGGGCGAGGGGGACGTCGTCGGCGTCTGGGGTGTGGGGTGGTGAGTCTGTGTATGGTTGGTAGGGTGGACTGTGTCGTGACTGCCGTTGGTGGGTTGGTGAAGTAGTTTGACGCGTCGAGGGTGCTGTTTCTGTTGGTGTTGGGGGATCGTCGCGGTAGGGCTCTTCGTCTGCGTAGGGAGGAGGCGTTGCGGACAGCGGTTTTATGGTCGCGGACGAGTCTGAGGAGCTGGGTGATGTTTGTTGGGTAGACGATGTTCTCCGGTCTCGTGCCGGAGAGTCGCGGTATGGTGTAGTAGTAGTGTTCTGCGCAATGGTTAGCTGACGTGACTCCAAAAGGGAAGACAGGCTGATGCATACCTCCATGATGAGCTTCCAAAGCCAGGTACGATGCCTTCTCTCTCAGATAAACCTCCAACACTGCCAAAAGAGCGTCCAATTCCCTCAAGTACTGCCAAAGAAGCTGCTGTAAGCTATGTCACCAAGATGCTGTTGAGCGCGATCAGTAGAGGCTGCGGCACGTTACACAGCACAGGAGGTTAGCAGTCGCGTAGTCACAGGCACATATCAAGTTGGAGAGCACAAGGCAGCTGCGACAGGCGTCCAAGGCCTTCCGCAGCAGCGGCGCAGTAGTCCATAGCTGCCCCCATCGGATGGCTGGGGGGTAGCTTCGACATCCATGCGCTGTGACGATTGTGGCTATAGCGGGGACGAGTGGGTTTAGCGCTGAGGCGCGAGTCCTGGCTACGCCGTTGCCGGGCCGGTAAGGCAGACATTATGACATCGGCATGCCGTTGGATTTGATCGACTATCGCGAAAGAATACAATCCAACATCCTCATATCGACGGAGTGTTCTGCATACCAGATTTTGTCGAGCTCTCCCATCTCTCAACAAGGTTTGCAGCCAATATCAGTGCTTCCAAAGTTCCGAAGAGGAAGGACCATCGCAACGCACAGTTCCGAAACTGTGACCCGCGACGCGAGAGTGCCTGACATCTCAGGAACGCGTTTCAGGCTGAGAATAGTATCCAAATTTGCAAGCGCCTCACCTACCAACGGATGGTTCCGAAAATTGCCGATGCGCTGTTCTCATGCTTTCTTACGGTGTCGGCGACGGCGGTTGTCCTGCAGCGATGCGGCGCTGTCACCGCCGGCGCTCGGGTGGATGATCTCCAGGATATACTCCGCGTTGACATCCAGAGATCACCCTCTGTATCACGCGAGAGACGTTGAGCATACTCTGAGAATATCGTAGTAATGCTTAGCCGAACGCCCTGTGCTGTAATGCGACATCTCCCCACGCGGCGACTAACTTTACCGTCATCAAAGCTTGGGCACTTTCATGACTCTCGGGTCTTCACGCGCTCTCGAAGAGTGCAGTTTAGATCCCATCTCGGTCAAGTCGCTCTCTTCTCTTCGCGAGTGCAATCAACCAGAGAAGGTGGGAAGTCATCGTAGTCGCCTATGCTCTGCCAATCTGCCGTTGCTCACACATCCCAGGTCCTGACCCCTACAATTATACGGATGGCCGATGGCTCCGTCACGATGCGCTGCACCGTCAAGCACGCATGATACAGTTCGACTTTGACTCTCTGTGTCAGAAAGTCGTAACACTGTGTCCGGGTGCCAGCTCGATCTCTTCGTATGAGAAGAAAGAAGGGGATAACAATCGAGTATTCATCTTCCATACTGACAATGGCAAGCGTGTCGTTGCGAAACTGCCCTTCTCTGTAGCAGGGCCGCACAGATACAGAACTAGCTCGGAAGTCGCTACCATCAAGTATCGTATGTTCTACCAAGCAAAAGATCGCACAAGACGACCCAATAGCTGACAAAGCTGTGTCTGAGTAGTACAACAGACTACGAGTATTCCTATCCCGGAGATTCTCGACTGGAGTGATGACGCCTCGAACCCCATTGGAACTGAGTACATAATCATGGAACACGCCCCTGGTGTTCCTTTGCACGAGAAGTGGCCAACTATGGACGTAGATGAACAATCTAAGTGCGTTAGTAAGATCATATTCGAACTCAACGAACTTGGCAAACTCGAATTTCCGGCATATGGCAGCCTTTACTTTGCCGACACGCCGTACGTTACCGGGGCTGAATTACCATCTAACCCGGCGTATTGCATAGGCCCTCACTGTGGATCTACCTATTGGGATTGCGATCCCCGCGAGCCCAGATACTATCACACTGTCAACCCGAACAGAGGACCATGTGGGTATAGACGCATACTGTAGTACCACCTGCCTGCTCACAATCTATATCAGGGCCTAATCTCAACGCATACTGCGACAGTCTCATAGACCTCGGTATCTCCCGAGTTCCACCATCTCACCTCATAACCAAACACCCACACTGGCAAGAATTCCACGGATCAACCACAGAACACTACGACCTACTCGAACGCGGCCGCGCGCTGCTAAAAGCAATGGCCCATCACCCCTCGCTCCAAGACTCTGCAAAGCCATCCCTATTCCATCCCTGTCTCCACACAGATAACATCTTCGTCTCAGAAGACACCCCCACAACCGTCACCGCAATCATCGACTGGCAAGCCTGCAGCATAGAACCAGCCTTCCACTACGCAGACATCTCACCAGACTTTGCGCAACCACGTCCGCACGTCCAGCCAGAACGCGAGTTGAGTTTCAAACGCGATGAATGCGGCATCCGCTTTGACTTGGGGCTTATCGTATTCTTCGGTCCCATGTTTAAAGCCCGTCGAATGGATACTGCGTACCTCGACCCCTTCCGCTACTGCCACCGCACGTGGAAGGACGGCTTCATCCGCTTCCGCAACGAAATCATTCAGACGGCGCGACGCTGGGGGGAATTGGGATTTGAAGGTCCTTGCCCTGTTGCTTTGCTCAGTGAGGCTGAGTACGCGAAACACGTGGAAGAGTATGAGACTTTTGAAGAGATTCAGGAATGGAAGGAGAGTAAAGAGAGGGCACTGAATAGGGTTGAGGATGGCTGGGTGCCGGCGGAGGCGTATGAAAAGATACAGGCTTTACATTTGGAGCTGCTGGAATGGAGTGTTCAGCATATGTTTGAGGGCGAGGGGATTGATCGGGATACTCAGGTTCAGAATTATGAGTTTTTGAAGGAGGTGTGGCCTTTTGATCTGCCGGCTGGGTATAAAGAGGAGCTTAGGCGGGAGTGATGGGGTTGTGAGTTGTAGGGGGACTCTCCACTCAGTTTCGGTGTCGTCAAGGAGGATCAAAGAGCGGAAGAGATCAGGCGCGGGTGTATGATTATTGTGTAAGTTTACAGCGGAGCGACAGAATGCTAGCATCCATGGACAAACAGGTCTCGTAACTCGCGAATGCGCCCGGTTTGCGCATTCGACCGTTGGACGGCTACCATCCTATACACTTGTTCGGGCGCTGAGACACGCACGTGAGTATTGTTTGTTACCAGCTATTCCTGCCAGCTATTGACGCAAGCAAAACCTCTAGCATGACTAACTTCCATGCCAAAAGCTGCACTGTTCCCAGTGCTAATTCTCCCAGTATATTATACTTGCGATTTCACTCATTCATGAGTGTATCTTCTCGTCTAGATCGTCGATGTTGCGGAAGTTGTGAGTGCCTCGTTTCGCTCTGCGTCATCGCAGTACCATGGGATGAAGTGGAATGGCTAATTCTCCCACACAAACCATGAGGCTGAGCACTAGCTATTTCATGGAGGCATCTCATACAAGGGAAAAACAAAACTGAACAGACCTAGAGCCTACATCGATGTCAGGCTACCTACTTTACATATTTCCATGTCAATGTAGGCTGCAGACCTGTTCGGTTTTTTCCTAGGTTAACGTGGAGGCTGTGTGTATGCGGCTGAGCTTGAAGCAGCTCTGTGGTCGCCGATCATGGCCTCGATGTGCTATGTGGCGTCCGGTTCGGCAAGGCAGACTACCTACCTAGGTATGCGGTCATTGGTGTTGCAGCCAATCGCCTCTGGGCACGCGACAGCTCAGATGAAGGACCTCTCTTGGCGCGAAAACACATTTCCGACAGCAGCTAATTCTTCTCAAGTACTGCTTGCATGCACTACAGCTAAGAAGCTTTGAGTAGGCCGTTGTTCTGAATCTATAGCATCCTGTTCCTATGCCTTCAGCAGTACCAACACCTCCAGCTGCTTACGGCAGTAACACCATCGCGGTTACAACATACCCATGTTTGCCTCGCCCCACACACAATTTTCCGGCGTCCTACACATCCGGCAGCTCCCTAGAGTTTTCAAGCCACACTTCTTTGAATGAACGCAAACCATCGAACTTGTATGTAAAAGCCAAACTACCTAAGTAGGTTGACTTCATTACTGAGTCACGTTGTAGGGCACCGGAGACTACTGCCTCCCCAATTATTCTCCAATCGGGGCAGTATTGGCGTGAATTTGAATTACCGGGAAGCCCGGGCATATCATGTTCTCTCATAGAACCCGTTTCATGCCAACATCTCTATTCATGCCAGAGCCATGGGGCAGAGTACAAATCCTCGACTTCCGACAAAGCGCTGCTGGTCGCCCCAATACAAGTATCCCAGGATGCTTCAGTATCCGACGCGCCGTCCAAGCAGGCCCGAGAATTTGGATTGCCTACTCATCAGAGATTCTCATCATCCTCTGTCAACCCTAGTGGCCTTGGAATTGTATGCGTGGAGATGCCAGATTCTCTTCTTACAGGGTGGGAAGTACTTCAAACAGACGACTTAAAATCTGACGATGATCTTCTCCACGAATTACGTGACGCGCGTAAAAAGGAAACCGGTTGGCGAAGAAATCTTATGAGGGTTGAAGGGATAAATTATGTGAAAGTACGTGTCTGATTCCGCTTGAGGTAATCTCATTACACACTCAGCTTACATTCGCTAAGATCACGATCGAGGACAATCAAGTGGCCAATATGAGATACGATGATCTACCATCAGAAGATCATACAGAATATCCATTCGAGCCAAGACCAGTAACATACATGGCCCCGGTGCACCCTAAAAATCTGGCGTTAGAGTTCGATAACATTAATCGCCTCCACGAAGACAGTTCCATGATGTTGCGTAGCCTGCCACGGCTGACAGACCCTTCAAAGATTCACATGCACCGAGTACTCAACACTAGCAGAGAAGAAGTATGGGGAGCAGGTATTGTTGAGTGTTTTAGTTATCTCAGTGTTTCTCTGGCCACATGTGGACTTCTCCTTACCATGCTGGGTCTCTTCGTTCTATACATCATGTCGGCACACAAGTATGAGAACGAGTTCTCTATAGCCGAGGGTGTGATACAACCTCGCATCGCTTTGGACTACGCCTCACTCAACCCTTGGATCAAGCTCACTGCAAGATTTACGCGAACTTGTTACTCTACCTGGCATCGATGCGTGACTTCCATCATCCCTTGCTTCAGGGACACCACCTTAGCGCCCGCCGAACCGACACACCAACGTCTCGAACCCCATAACGCCTTGAACCACGAACTCGTTGGTCAGAACGCCAGCCTATCGAGTGGCGCACGTGAAGCGACATCAGACTACTCCAGACGAGGTCAGTCGGACGAAACGGAAGTCAGCAGAGATTCAGATCATGGTGTCAATCCCGGCCTCGGCGGACCCAGTAATGAGTGGCAACAAAACGATGGGAACGATAATGATGAAGGCACAGAATTACAAAGCCTGGATTACGACAGTACGGAAACTGAAGAGCCCGACATCGAAGCGGCAGAACTTTTCCTTCACATCATCATACCCGCCGGCCTAGCGAACAAGAAGCAAGTTCCATTACAAGTAACCCAGTACGAAACCGACTACGACCTAGCCTACCTATTGAACCGCGTCTACCGCGAGCGACGCCCCTACTGGCGTGCGATCTTCATGGTCAACTCTGTCCGACCCGTAAAGTATGAGCTTTACAACAAAACCAACGTCCGCATCATCGACACCGGCAATCCGGTGGATACCATGCCCGACATATTCAACCGACCGGAAGAGTACGTTTTCAGCTACTGGCCCCCAATGCCCCTCCCTGAACCCCCTCTTCTGCACTCTGCGCAACTCACCTCGCTTTACTGGGATCCGGGTAGCTCGGTACATGAAGAATCTTTGGGAACGGTACACGAAAGACAATGCTTTGCGCGCTCACCCAAACGCAAAGGTCGCCTGAGGTTCATGCCTAACAAAGGTTATCCTACGGGCTTTGGCTTTGAGATTGTGGAAAAGCTGAATCTTAGATTCATACTGACATGCGAATCTTTGATTGCCTTCATCGCCCTTTTGTTGACGTTTCTGTATTTGGGTCTCGGGAAAGGAGAACAAAAATGGGGAGCGGCCCCCACCATCGGGAGTTTTATCTTCGCTGTTGGTCAATTTCTGTTTGCCGTCATCATTGTAGTCATAGAGAGGTGCGAACTTTGGGCGTATTAGACGATCTGAGCGTAAGCGTTTGAGGGAACATGTTTCGAAAGTTTTTGGTGCACATTACTATAAGGTGCTTGATCAGTTACTACGCCCCATTGAACGTGATACCTTTAACACGAAACCCATTCCATTCGAAGGTACCCAATCATTCATCTCTCATCGATGAAAGTTTTACCCCAGCCCTTGGGGATATAATGCAAATAATGTGTCACAAGTTCTGTCCTCTCCACTTGACATCCCTCCGTTTAACGCCAACGCTGATAATGCAAATAAGGTAGAACCTAAGCTCTTAGACCTGGGCCAGGTACAGCAGGCGCCGCCTTGTTGACCTCAGGCTTGGTGTCCTTTTCTGTGTTCTTGAGACGCGCCAGGATGACCGTGAGCGTCTTCTTCTCTCTTCCGTCGTTATCTAGCACGTGAATCAAATCACGAAGCTGGATACCGGCGCCTGTTTCGGTCTGCTCAATTGTGTCGCCGAACTTGCGCTTCTTGCCCATGAGAGCCTTTTCAGGCGCTTGGACCGCAGGTGTAGCGGCGCCACTACCACCTGTTGCTGCAGCCGGTCGCGGTGTAGATGCACCTGACGCTGGTCCTCCACCACCGCCCGTCATCCACGAGTATTTCTTCTTCTTGCCACCAAGTGCCATACTGGCGGTCTCGTTGGCTTTGCCAAATACGACGACGTCCGACTGACTTTGCTTCTTGGCGAATGCCAAAGCCTTCTTTGTCACAGGTTCCGGCATGGGTATTGGTGCAGCTGGCGCATCTGCTGAGGAAGCTGAGGCGCCTGCTTGACGCTTCGCGCGCTTGCGGAGGCGCTCCTGCTCCCACTTGTAGTCGTCATTGACGCGCTTCGTAAGTGCAATGGCAACGTGGTTGACGTTTTGGTATGTTCGCTGAGGGGTTGGGGGTGCTTCGCTTGGAGGCGTTGGCAATCGTCCCGCATTGGGGACGCCTAAGTCGATTAGCAATAAATTGAAAAATGTTCAAAACAAACATACCCTTGCTGGCTGTCGCTGTAGGGCTGACAGCACTGTCTGTTGCCTCCCATGGCGTCTTCAAGATGTTGACTGGCGGAGCCATCTTCTCTGATGCGCCCTCATCCACCACAGCAAGATCAAGCATCTGTGGGGGAATGATGCCATGAGAAGTATTCTGACGACCTTGGCATAAAGCAAAAGAATCCTCCACTATGGTCCGGACACGCTCCTCGGCAGCCAGCGATATCAGCGTCAGAATCTCCACAAGTGGAGCGTTCTGGTTCAGTAGACTGGCAGCCTCCAAGCCTACGATTTGTTCGCCGTTGGCACCAGCTGCTGTGGTACGTGCGATCTCTTGCTGTCCCTTATCTGGGATCTTGTCAAACAAGCCATCGACATTGATCTGGATACCGTGCTCATAGCCACGTTTCGCGATGCGATGTCTTAGGACACTTGCTGACAGGAACGGGTCATTCAGTGGCTGCTGGGCTGACTCGTTCAGGATCCTGGCGGCTTGCTCGTGCTTCCTGATGAACTCGGCTTCGTGCTGCTCCTTGGTCATTTCTTGACTAAGTGCGCCGGTCCCTTGGAATGCGCCATGGCCCGACTGCTGGCTCCAGTTATTGAAGCTGGCATGTGGTGATGCTGTGGAGCCCGATGCTTGCGAGTTGAAGCTCCTGTAGTTGTGCAGCAGGTTGTCCTCCTCGGCGCGCAGATCGATACCAGATCCTGTGAGCACATCGCTAATGTTATTGACGTCCAGGTCGCGCGCATTCGCCTTTTCTAATTCCGAACTATCGCCAGTCTTGCTATAAGGGACCTTGGGTGGCGGCATAGAGCCCTGGGGCGCGGGCGGCTGTCCATTCGGGTGCTGATACGGCTGGGGCTGATGGAAGGGCGGAGGCTGCATCGCGGCGGGCGAGGTGGGTAGCGAGTGGTAGCCAGGCGTCTGAGGGGAAGCGGTATACGGCGAGGGAGGGTATTGGGGCGCGCCAGGCATGCCAAACGGCGACTGGTACGGCGCAGGCGATGGCGGGTTTGGCGACAGGCGCTGTCGCTTATTCGGAGGAATGCCGCTGCCCATGGTCGGGGACAGGGCGGTAGGCGACTGCTGGTAATTCTGCGGTGAGAAAGCGCGCGGCTGTTGCTGGTGGCCCAGATTCTGCGTTTGCACGGGCGGGGGGGGCTGCTGGCCCGGCGGCGGATACTGGTAGTTGTTCGGGTAGGCCATGGTGGGCAGCTCGTCCCTTTCGGGGAGTCGCGCTGGCAGAGGGTTTCTATCGGCGCGTCATCCGGCGGCAGTATCTTCGGGGCTCGGTAGCGCTTGCGATGGGACGTGTTCGGTGGGCAGGCGCGGTGGGTGGAGTTGGCAGGCGCGTCGGGGTTGGTGATGTCGCGGTTGACAGAGCGGACGATGAATCTGGGAATGACGAGCACGGACAAAGTCTTGGCAGTCGCGCGCCAGACAAAGAGAGCCGCAACGGTCTACCAACTACCACTCCGCTCTCACTCGACACTGCCACGACTTCTCTCTCACACTTGGGATTCTCCATTGAGGCGTTGAATATCCCTGCGACACCAATTCACGATTAATGAGCTAGGTCCAGGCGCGGTTTATAGATATCTTACGCGTTCTTCTCCGGCTACCACCTGGGCATCCACCAACCCCGTAGCCTCACCTCCGTCGCCCGTATACCACCTAGTAACACATCCACATCTCAACCCACACAACTATGGCGTCGAAGAGAAAGGCGACAGCTATGGCGCCCGAAGATGAAGACCCAATAGATCCCTCCGACGAGCTCATGTTCCTCTGCTTAGGAGGCGGTAACGAGGTCGGCCGCTCGTGTCACATCATCCAGTACAAGGGCAAGACCGTCATGGTGCGCATTCAGGACTCGCATACTCTACGGCACCCATACTAACGAGGGACAGCTTGATGCCGGTATGCATCCCGCACACGAAGGCTTGTCCGCCATGCCATTTTACGATGATTTCGATCTTAGCACCGTAGACGTGCTACTAATTTCACAGTATGTATACGCGCGTCTTGCTTGCCTTGGTAGTTGGGGTTCGGCGCATCACTGGAGTCGGACCATGAGCGCGCAAAGGGCACTCGCAATACAGCGACTTGTATATCACTATGAATGGAATATAATTTGCTTCCTCCCGCTCGACTTCGATGATGTGCCCCTCCCTGGTTCCCACGAATGTATCTACAACTTTGGGCGCTTCTTCCGGGCTCACCCTGAGTCCTCCAGTCGTCCTCCAGCATGCTGACATCAGGCTAGTTTCCACGTCGACCATGCTGCATCTCTACCCTATGTACTTGCGAAGACCAACTTCAAGGGCCGCGTTTTCATGACACATCCGACCAAGGCCATCTACAAATGGCTCATCCAAGACTCTGTCCGTGTCGGTAACATGTCGAGCAATTCCGAGACAAAGATCCAAATGTACACTGAGGCGGACCATCTCAACACCTATCCTATGATTGAGTCAATCGACTTTTACACCACCCACACCGTATCCGGTGTACGGATAACACCATACCCAGCTGGTCACGTACTTGGAGCGGCCATGTTCCTTATGGAGATTGCAGGCCTAAAGATACTCTTCACCGGCGACTACTCGCGAGAAGACGACCGACATTTGGTATCAGCGTCGGTACCTCCGGGCGTAAAGATTGACGTCCTCATCACCGAGTCAACATTCGGTATCTCGATGCATACGCCGCGTGTCGAGCGAGAGGCACAGCTCATGAAGGCTATCACCGACGTTCTCAACCGCGGAGGTCGTGCTCTACTTCCAGTCTTCGCCCTGGGTAGAGCCCAGGAACTTCTTCTCATTCTCGACGAATATTGGAGCAAGCACCCAGAAGTTCAGAAGATACCCATATACTACAACTCCAGCTTAGCTCGTAAGTGTATGCAGGTCTACCAAACGTACGTCTCGGCCATGAACGACAACATCAAACGTCTTTTCGCCGAGCGCATGGCCGAAGCCGAAGCCGCGGGTGACACCGGTCGACGTGGAGCTTGGGACTTCAAGTTTGTCCGTTCGCTCAAGAGTCTAGAGCGCTTCGACGATCTAGGTGGATGTGTCATGCTTGCCTCGCCGGGTATGATGCAGTCCGGCACGTCGCGCGAGCTGCTTGAGCGATGGGCGCCCGACCCAAGGAACGGTGTCATTATCACCGGTTACTCCGTCGAGGGCACCATGGCGAAACAAATTGTTCACGAGCCGGACCAGATCCCAGCAATCATGTCCCGTGCTAGTAACGCAGCACGTCGGCCAGGTCAGAGGGAGAATGAGCAGGCCATGATTCCCCGACGGTGCACAGTCCAGGAGTACAGTTTTGCAGCACACGTTGATGGTAAAGAGAACATGGAGTTTGTGCAAGAAGTCGCCGCTCCTGTCGTTGTAAGTCTAGCTTAGTCCACATCCATGGTGAAGACCACTTACTTACTGAATCTCAGATTCTTGTTCACGGCGAAAAGGGTAATATGACACGCCTGAAGTCTAAACTTCTTTCCTTCAACGCCCAGAAAGCCGTACCCACAAAGATATACTCGCCCGCCAACTGCGAGGAACTTCGCATTCCGTTCAAGACCGATAAGATCGCCAAGGTAGTCGGAAAGCTGGCATCTATTGCTCCGCCTTTACCTCGCTCTCTGTCTTCCAATGGTGAGGGTGAGACTGCTGAAGACCAAGAAGGGGAAAAGGTGGATATGATCAGTGGAGTTCTCATCCAGAACGACTTCAAGATCTCTCTCATGGCGCCCGAGGATCTCAAGGAATATGCCGGTCTGACTACAACAACCATCATGTGCCGTCAGCACCTTACCCTATCAGCCGCCGGTATCGATCTCATACGATGGGCCCTCGAAGGAACCTTTGGCGCAATCAAAGAGAGCAGTCTCACAGATGCTGCCGTTGACGGCAAGATGAACGGCAACGGCACAAGTCACAAAGAGGAAGCAGACGAAGAAGTCAGCCGCACAGAAACAAAGTTCACAGTTATGGACTGCGTAAACGTCCTAATCAAGAACGGAGGAAGAGTAGAAGTAGAATGGGAAGGCAACGTAATCAACGACGGTATCGCCGACGCCGTCCTCGCCGTCCTCTTCACAGTCGAGTCCTCACCAGCAGCTGTCCGACGTAAGTCTCCCTCCCCTCCAGCCCCATTCAACCCTCTTACTAACCCACTCCCCCAGAATCCTCAAAACAGCACTCCCACAGCCACACGCCCCAACCAGAAGCCGACGACGAAATCACCACCACAAAATTAACCCACCGCTTCAAAAAGCCACACCCCCACCGCACCACCGACCCCTCCACGCGCCTAGCCCGCCTCTTCCTCTTCCTCGAAGCCCAATTCGGCGAAGAAGCCGTCCGCCCCATCACCCTCCCCCGCAACAGCACCACAACCGCCACTACAAACGGTACTCCCGCCGCCGCCAACCCAGACACCAACCCAGACACCATGGATACCTCTACCTCCTCCCCCGACTCCACGGAGCCATCCAACATATCCAACATCACCGCGTTCCCCCCTCCCATCGCGCCAGACGACCAGTTATCGGCGGAGGACAAGACGGAGTTGAAGCGACTGCATAATCTGGGTATACCCGTTCCGGGTGTGGAGATCAAGTTTGATAGGTTTGTGGCCAAGGTTTGGTTGGAGGATTTGGAGGTCGAGTGTGCGAATAATGCGTTGAGGGCGAGGGTTAAGGCTGTGGTTGAGAGGGGGGTGGAGACGGTTAGTGGGTTGTGGCGGTAGAGTGGGGGTGGTTTGGGAGGGGGGTTGGGGTGGCGAGGTAGGGGGGATGGATGGAGAGACGGAGGGGAGTTTAGATCATGGAGAGGAGGGGTTTTGACATTCAATCACAGTGGAAGGGTTCTGTCTTTTTCTCTTCTCATTTGCGATTACTTTATGGAGGATTTCGATTCGTTCGTGGGGTTCACTAGTTTACCAGAAAGTCCAAACAGCAGCAACTCCAAGATCCCGATTGCCAAACAACTTCGTGTCTATGCATCCGACTGTAAGCTGGCGAGCCGCTTGAACCAAGGTCCAAGAACAAGCAGACCAATCCTATCCCTCCAAATGCCAAGCCGGAACCTCCAACATAGCCTCCTCATCATGCGTGGGTCGCAGTACCGGCGTCGCGGGCATGCGCGGCTTAGTACGCGATCGCAGGTACTGCATCACCCTCAACAACAGTTTGGAGTGTGAAGCACGTCCCAAGGTGGCGCGGTCTGTGAGGTCGACGTCTTCCCATTCGTTCATGTCGATCTCTGGGCTGTTTGCGCGTGAAGAGAAGCCTGATTGTTGCGACTCTGATGTTGTCGCGTCAGAGGACGCGGTGTCGAGGGACGTAGTCGACATTGTTGAATATGTTGATACCGAATACAGTGAAGATTTTGAAGACGATGTCCGCGATGAGTTTCGTGACGATGTCCGTGAAGAAGTTCGTGATGATGTCCGCGATGATGTCCGCGATGCAGTTCGTGACGAAGCCCTTGAAGGATGGGCCGACGGGAACGGAGACGGCGAGGAATGCGGCTCAGATGGCATGAGGTCGAGCTCGTACCCTTCGGCGTGTTTTGGCTCTTGAGCTTTTGACTTGATGGTATTGAGGTGCGCGTGGACGAGCTGTGAGAGCAACATGACTGGAACCTTGGCTGGTTTCGGGTGGTGGTGGATGAAAAGCGTTGTGTGAAGAGTGCTTTTGAAGGGCCTTGTGACTTTTGTGAAAGACTTGTGTGTGAAAGAGTTTTGTGTAGAGTTGAATGTGGAATTTTGAAATAGTCACGGCGGCCTCTGTTTATATACTCTGATGAATATGGTGAACCGTGGACGTGACATGCGATCCAGTGTAGACATGCGCGATCCATGGTTGTGTCGAAAATCACACTGGTGTGGATTGGCCCATTCGACGCACCTCAGCCATGTGATTAGCATAGGTAGACTGAGCAGGAAGAACTCGTGCTGTGATTGTTTCGATGCGTAGACATCACCGCGCGGGTATGAATTCCGCATCCCACGCTATTGGTGTAGCATTGATTGTGAAGGCAGTGACGACTAGAGTATCCATATGTAGTCCACAACCATGGTCATGTGCACGCAGAACCTGCACCAGTATTATCCCCAATAAAATGTTAGAACGTCAGTCAGCTTACGATGCTTTAATGTATGGTACTGATGTACCACCAATCAGTGCGAGGAGTTTACGTGGGTCGGAGGCTCTAGCGCGGATGCGCGAACGGTTGCGTCAGGCCAATCCAAACACTGCCGATGACTGCGAACAGGAACATTTCGATGAGCGCTTTACTTTCGAAAGGGGCAGCACAGTGCCCTCTTCGACTCGACATGATGATGAATACGAGGCGTCGGACGTCGATCTCGAGGACATCATAGCCCGACTCGACGACCTATGTCGAGAAGAAAACGCTTCATGCCCACCGTATCTTGACATCGATGAAGAAGTGGCGGACGGAAAGCAGTACCGGGATGTGGCAGCGGCGTTAAGGGCTGATGAGCCAGGCATGGATACCTCAGTCCTGGAGCGAATCAGGAACGCAGACGGATCAAGTGACCGGGTATTCGACGACTTACTTGCTCCGTTACGTTTAGAGCCACTACTGTTGGAAACCGAAGAGTCAGAAGAACACATGTTAGACGTAATACTCACTTGGAACAAGCGCATTGCCGACAAGCGTAACAGTGACTCGACCGAGCGCCAGGCCTTTGTTGCTGCTCTCAGGGAAAGAGTGAAGGTTGTCGACCAGATCTTGGCGATTGTCAGTGACAACAGAAATAGCAACCAGGACAATGAAACTGGACAGAATGGTATCCTGGAACCTTCTCAACGTCAACTACTGAAAGCCATTCACGCATACCGGCCAGAAACCAAAGATTTCAAGACTCAGGATCCGTTTAACATGCTCATTATTATGTTAGCGCATATCCGACAGAAGGAGTTTGAGCTTGCCAATAAGGACGATGGCATATACCTTGCTCTCAAGGTGTTGAGCGGACAGGAGCAGCTGGAGCACCGATTCGACCGTGAGAAGAAGAGACGTGCGTATCAAAGGAACAAAAAGAATGCAGAGGAAGATGATAACAAGGAGGAAGTCAAACGATGCGAGACCAAATGGAGAGCCTATAACAGGAAGCTGGCAGAAAGAGCGCGACAAGGACTGATGGCCAAGATCCAGTGCGCGCGGAACGAGTTGAAAAAGGCCGAAATCGACGAGCTGCTGGATCTGGCTGTACTTCGATCAGCACAGCCACGGGACTCTGGAGAACCTCATCCAGGCGTCTACACTCTATCGCAGGAGGAGATATTTGACGCATGTAACAACGCAGACGACTACGACAGTCTCAACCATGAGTTCGCAGAGCACTTCCCGCATCTGGAGACCAAGCTGGAAGTGACCTTAAACAATGCGCAAGACATGAAAACAGTTCATGACACCGTGTTGTTCCGGATGGTGAAGCTCGCTGGTGCTGATCTGAAGGGTCTCGATAAGGATGAGAGGAAAAAGGTAATGACGGCGCGCCTCAACGACCCCGTCACGGCGACGGTAATCGAAGAGACACTAAAAGGCGTGACGGACACACGTCGAGCAGCGAAGCAGATGCTCGAGCAGCTCGGGCTGATAGGGCAACCCATGCGTGAATTGCTGGAAGCTGTAACGGCGAAACGCGACGACCTGGCTGGATTGACACGCCTGATCAATCGCGAGGAAAGTCCGAATAGCAGCAACGAGATCCAAGAGGAGGAGTAAGAGGGCGAAAGGAAGTTGGCGATGCTGGCGGAGATAACGCCCTTATTTCCGGTTGTTGAGGTTTCTGATTCCGATCGATCTCAGTACGTCGCTTGACGCATGTCAATTTTTGCGTCTCATAAGGCTGGACGTCAGCGGTGCCTGGCTTGAGCGATGTAGAATAATGCGCAAATTTAGTACTGCTACAGCACCACCCTGCGCATCGGAATTCGGGTGCGGGATTAATTGATACCGGTGGCACGCACTAAGGCGCGGTGATGTGAATGGAGGGTGTGCTGCAGGGCGGATATCCGGATTGCAGTCGGGAAAGAACGGGTCCAGCGCCAAGCACAAAACTTCTCATCAACTATCGCGGCTTTCTAATCTCCGCCTGTCCATCTTCACCACCACCAAACCTCTCCACTCCACTTCCTTCGCTTCTACGTTCCATACCAGCGAAATGGCCACCTCTCCTCCCCCCACCGCCACCGGCTCCAGCAAGGTCGATGCCGCAAAGGCTAAGCTTGCGGCCGCCGACCCTACCGCGCCCACTGGCCTGGCCCTGTACTCGCGATTCGCTTTCGCCGGTGCCGTCTGCTGCTCCGTCACCCACGGAGCCCTCACACCCGTCGATGTGTACGTTGTGCCGCCCCCCAATGGCTCGGGACGATGCCAATGGCTGCATCGCACACGCTTTGCGACAGTTGACAGGTATCGAAAATGACGACAGAATGCCAAGCTGACATGTGCAACAGCGTCAAGACCAGGATACAACTTGACCCCGCCACCTACAACACCGGTCTGATCGGTGGCTTCCGCAAGACCATCGCCAATGAGGGTATGGGCGCTGTCTGGACCGGTTTCGGTCCTACCGCTGCCGGTTACTTCCTCCAGGGTGCCTTCAAGTTCGGAGGTTACGAGTTCTTCAAGCAGCAGTCCATCAACCTTGTCGGTTACGAGACTGCCGCCAACAACCGCACTGCCGTCTACCTCGCCTCTGCCGCTGTCGCTGAGTTCTTCGCCGATGTCGCCCTCTGCCCTCTCGAGGCTACCCGTATCCGTCTCGTCGGTGACCCAACCTTCGCCAACGGTCTCGTTGGTGGATTCTCCAAGATCCTGAAGACCGAGGGTGTCGGTGCCTTCTACTCTGGTTTCGGACCCATCCTGTTCAAGCAGTATGTACAATTCCTCTGATTGGGAGTTGATTTTTGGCTAATCATCCATCAGGGTCCCCTACACCATGGCCAAGTTCGCCGTCTTCGAGAAGGTCAACGAGGCCGTCTACTCTGTCGTCGACAAGAGCCAAACCTCCAACGGCATGCAGACCGTCTACAACTTGGGCTCTGGTATCATTGCCGGTTTCGCCGCCGCCATCATCTCCCAGCCCGCCGACACCATGCTCTCCAGGATTAACAAGACCAAGGGTCTTCCCGGAGAGGGAACCACCTCCCGTTTGATTAAGATCGCCAAGGAGCTCGGTCTCCGCGGATCTTTCGGTGGTATCGGTGCCCGTCTTTTCATGGTCGGTACCCTGACCGCTGGTCAGTTCGCCATCTACGGTAAGTTTTTTTCTCAACGCCTTCTGTCGCGCCCAAAGCTAACTCCGGGAAGGTGATATCAAGAAGGCACTAGGTGCTACAGGCGGAGTAGAAATCGCTAAGACTAACTAAGTTTTCGTCTTGTGCGATGCGGAGAGAGTGACGGAGGAGATGATACCAAGACAGCCAGGACAGCGGGTCTCGAGGTGGACTTGTCACACAAAAAGTCTGTCTTTTCTTGCATAATGGCTGGCATGGGTTTGTTCGATATCACATTTCTTCTATGTGTTTTGCGTTTATTTGCAGTCATTCAAGTTAGATCTTGCTTCGCTTAGACGGCGATTTTATGTAACAGTACGATCGAGTAGGAAACATACTGCACAATAGACCCAACTCATAATGTCCAAGCACTGCATTCCACGTGAAACTGAACGGCGTTGAAGACCGGGCATTCAATAATGCTGATGATGTTCTTAACATCAAAGACTTCATGCCCATGGGGAATCTAAGGTCTAGAAGCAAGTCGTATCGTCTGGACGGATACAAAGCGTACTTCTTCAATATAGCAACTTGTACTACACCTCTAGTTCTAGACCACAAAATAGCAGTTGTAGATCTAACATCTTCGAGTAATACAATGCCGCCTAAGTGCCGGCTCTATAGCACTAGTAAAAGGCATTAGCACGTTATAGAGTATATCTAACACTATTATAACGTTAAATTGTGTAATCTAATAGCTCTTAAGACTATTAAATTCTCTTACCTAACTAAGAAGAGGTAGTAAGCGTAATTATAGTAGCTGCAAATAGAATAAAAAGTATAAAAGTAGTAATTATAAGTTAGATAGCTAGAATATAGTAGAGATTTAGATTAATTTAAGTTATATATTAAACTATAGTAGCTAAAAAGCTAAGAAAAAGCTAATTAAAAGTATAGTTATAAAAGTATAGTAGTAAAAAGTATACTTTAAAAGAACTTTATTTAGTATAAAAAAATATATTTTTAAATATTTTTTATTTAAATATATTTTATTTAAAGTTTAAAGTAAAATAAAATAATATAAGTAATTTCTATATAGTATTTTAAAAAGCTAAGTAAGTAAAGTATATACTACTATATATATATAAATACTAATTAAGTATAAAAAGATTTAAGTTCTTATAAATAGTAGATTTTATAAATCTAAATATAGTAACTATTATAAGAAGAAAAAGTATAAAAATAGTAAATACTAGAAGAATAAGTTTACTATTAAATATAAAGCTTATAAAGTTATTTAAGAAGTTTATTAAAGATATAAAAGTATAAGGTATATATATATATATATATATATATATATAAAGTTTAGAAGTAAGTAAGTACTAATAGTATATAAAGGTTTATAATCTTTTTATAGATATATAGCTTTAAAAATTAAAAAGAAATAGTAAATATAATTATTATAGCTATAAATAAAATAAAAAGTATAAATAAAGTAAGTATAAGTTAAGTAGCTAAAATATAGTAAATATTTTAAATTAATTTAAGTTATATATTAGAGTATAGTAGCTAAAGAGCTAAAGAGAAAAAAGCTAAAAAAGAAGTATAGTTATAAAAGTATAGTTATAAAAATATAGTAGTAAAAAGTATACTTTAAAAAAACTTTATTTAGTATAAAAAAATATATTTTTAAATATTTTATCTAAAATAAAAAACTAATAAGTAAGCTAAAGTATATAGCTAATTTCTATAAAACTACTTAAGAAAGCTAGTAAGTATTATAAAAGTATATATATATATATATATAGGCGCTAATTAAGTATAAAAAAAACTAGTAAAGAAAAACTTATATATAAGCTTTTATAAGTAGTAAATTTTATAAATTTAAATATTAAAACTATTAAAAAGTAAAAGAAAGTAAAGATAGTAAGTTATAAAAAAAAAGTAAAGAATTTATTAAATATATAAATTCTAAAGTTATTTAAGTAGTTTTTTAAAAATATTAAGATATAAAGTATATAAGTATAAAGAGTAAATAGTAAATAATAAATAAAAGCTAATAGTAAGTAAAAGTAATATATAATAATAGCTTTATAAGTAAGTAGCTAAAGTAGCTAAAGAAGCTAGTAAAAAAAGTACTAAGTATTCTTAATTTAAAGAGTAGTAGTATAGTTTTAAATAAAAATAAAATAACTAGTAAGTAAAGAATCTAGATAAATACTATTAAAGTATAAAATAATTTAGTATTATACTTAAGTATCTAAGTATTTATAAAGCGCGTAGTATAATATATTAGTTAAGTATTATATTAGTATAAGTATTTATATATAATAGTAATAGTAATAGTATTATAATATTACTAGTAATAGTATTTTTATAAAAGTAGCTAAATATAAAGCTATATTTAGTATATTAGTATATATATATAATATAATATAATATATATAGTATAAAGTAATTATATATTATATAGTATATAAAGTAGTATATAAGATAGATATATAGTAGATAAGTATAAGTATATTATAAAAGTACTAGCTAAGTAGCTATCTAAGGTAGTAAGCGCCTAAAGTACTATATAGCCTTAGTAGACTTAAAAGCTTAAGAGTTAAGTAAATATATATAGATAGATTATTCTAACTTAGACTAAAGAGTTTAGATTAAAAGCTATTTAAAGATTAAATAAGCTAGTATAGTATATATTAAGTAAACTTAATCTAAAGAGTAAAAGTAAAAGTAAGTTAAAAAGAAAGATAATATTAAATTATAAAGTATAAATAAAAGCTATAAAAAATTAAAATAGTTTAGTATTATACTTAAGTATCTAAGTATTTATAAAACGCGTAGTATAATATATTAGTTAAGTTTTATATTAGTATAAGTATTTATATAGTAAAGTAGTAAGTAGTAATAGTAATAGTATTATAATATTACTAGTAATAGTATTTTTATAAAAGTAGCTAAATATAAAGCTATATTTAGTATATTAGTATATATATATATATATATAATATAATATAATATATATAGTATAAAGTAATTATATATTATATAGTATATAAGATAGTATATAAAAGAAGTATATAGTAAGTATATAGTAAGTAAATATAAGTATAAGTATATTATAAAAGTACTAGCTAAGTAGCTACTTAAAGTAGTAGGCGTCTAAGGCGCTATATAGCCTTAGTAGGCTTAAGAGCTACATTAAGTAGGTATACATAGGTAAGTTATTCTAACTTAGACTAGAGAGTCTAGGTTAAGAGCTCTTTTGCCTAACTATTTTATACTACTTCTCTTCTCTTAATTCTCTCTAAAAGTTAACTATGTAATACAGAGTACTTTAAGAGAGATATCTCCGCGTGTTTGCAGTCTAAGATGCAACAATTCCGCTAACAACACTTGCTTAATACGACGTGCTTAATTTATCTTAACATTTAAGTACACCCGCTCCTAGAAGGCTATAAAGTACTACGACGGCATTAAGAACATGTATTAACACTACAAGTCGGCGCTAGGATTCTGTGTCCGACATTAGACAACGCTCTTAAAATCGCTAAGTAACTCCCGGGTCTACTAAGTTAAACGTAATCTTCGCGGTTAGACACTATATATTCCTCTACACTATGTAGATTCTAGATTTCTTAAGCTGTCCTACTACAGCTTTTGGTAGAGCTACACAACCAAGTATAAGTGCCGGCATACCACCTAGGCAAGTATAAGATATCGTCCATCCGGGATAACGTGCGGAACTTCATCGACAATCAACTAGCATCTAACGAAAACCTCAGCACCCGGATGAAGACCAAGGCCGTCGCGCATTCGGACGACCTAACATTCATCATCACAATGCTGTACCAGCCCAACTACTTGTCAACGTTTGGGAGCATAAGGTTAGTCCTAAACCTCACGCTGTACATGCTTCTCGTCGTCGACACATGTAGCAGAGGGGATAAGTTCGCGCGCAATCCCGTACGACCTAAGTATATGTGTCTGCGATGGGAGGATATAGAGTTCTACTCTTTCCAGTGCGACAACGATAACGAGTTCGACATCCGAGCCCAGGTCAAGATCAGATAGGCAAAAGGCAAAACACTCGACGACTCGGCCTACAAGACGCTACCATTTCCTGGCCTGCTGCCGACGTCCATAGCGCTTCAGAATACACTGCGTCTACTGCTCACGCTAGCTATAATAGACGATATCCGAAGCTAGAACGATCTTCGGTCTCTACGACTCCCCGCTAAGGTTGCAAGCACAGGTCGAAGGCTAAAGATACGGCCAAGACAGGACAGTCCACTTGTGGTCGGCCCACGGGATCACTAGCTCCAAGGCTCCAGTCGCAGAAATGTGTCGGATCTGTAACCAATAGCTAGTCAACCCCGCCGAGGCCATCTCTCACGCAGTCACACATCTAGACACGGTGCAAACCACGATCATAATGCACGGATACTGTGGAGTAAAGATAGGACGCGATCTAATACCAAGATTGTGCCCTTTCTGTGCTCATAACGAGTCTCTTCCAGCCCACGAACGCATCGCGACATTCACCCGCGAGAGCCACCCAAAGCATATCCGCGGCCACCTCAAATCTGTTAGCAACTCGCTCGTCACCTGCCCATGCTTCCCGTTAACCTGTACGAAAGAGAAGGAAATAGACAATCTCCACCTTGAAGCTCATCTCCAGATCACCCATAGATGTCTGGTATTAGCCCGCATTAAGCGTCGTTCAGACGACGCCACCCCAGAAACGGCCGGGTCACAGCGGGTAACTAAGAAGGTTAGCAAGAGCACGCGATAAGCTGTAGAACAACTCAGTGGAAGCAGAGGAGGTGTCAACGGAGGGTCATATCTCGTGGACATCGTTTGTTGTAAGATTTAAGGCGATGTTATCAGTTCTACCACATGTGCAATGCTTCCAATATCAGTCACATAGCTAGAGACATAATCTATATTCATCATTTGTTTGTCATGTCTCCCCGTTGCATTATTAGAAAGGTTGCTTTATCTTATCAACTTGCTTCCCTAGTTGTCCTAGCACTCATAGACATATGTCGCGTCTCCTGGAAATAGCTTTTTGTCTTTTTTATCTTCGCAATCGACGTTGTTAAGGTTTCATATCCTAGTAGATAGGTTAGCTCCAACTAAGTTTGTTCAGGTACTGTCTCCAGTCTTGCATAATAGCAGAGAGTTCTCGTAATCGGCCCACGGGGTTACTGTCCCTAAGAGTGTATAACTTAAATATTACTATAGAGCCTACATTAGCATAGAAAGGTGTAAAGCACATAACTTAACATTAACGTAGGCTCTAGGGTGTCTAGCTTTTTTCTTGAATAAGGTGCTGCTAGTCTGTTTGTACAACTATGATATTGTAATGGTACCTGGGTATGCCATAGGCTGTAAACGTGGTACGTTGATACGTGGAACATTTGTGTTCAAGGCATTTGGGAATTGACACGTCGTTGGAATAGCCGCCTGGATTCAGGACGTGTCTCAGGTATCTGGCGTCCAGGTTTGCATACCGCTCAGTGGGCGCAACGGGGCGATGTTGGTACGACTTTAGAGGTATACATGGCATTGAGACAAGAACAATCAGTTTGACTTGGTGGGTCCGCGAGGTACTCACCCAACTTGAGAGTGATGTTCTGATATCGAACAATGGATCCGGGAGCCGACTTGCAGTCACGGCATTTGCAACGGGAGACCATTAAGAGGTATGTCTCTCTAGAGGATGCAGGTTTGGATACGCTCATTAGCGTAATGGGGCGATGTTGGTGCCCAGGTGCGATGTTGGTGCGATGGAGGGTTTCTCACGTCAGCCCCGCTTGCTGTCGGTGATGCCGCCGGGCGTCGCTTCCCCGACTGCCAGCTCCCATCTGCACCTGCACATCTACAGCATGTCAGCCTTTCCTGGGCACTCTCAGCCTCACCATCAGTAGCTCGCAATGCCTTCTTATATGGCCGCCTGGGCCATTTCAGTAGCTCAGCGACGTTGCTACGAGGTTTCGCTATTCCCCACGTTTTTCTCTCGAGTTCCTCAGGATCCTTCCCCGGTGCAGCCAACCGCATTGAGTAACGAAGCCGCAAGCTACCCATGACACAGCTGTTGGTCAGCTTCTCATCAGCAACGCAGGGCTAGCATTCCTCCTTCTGTGCAAGTCGCAACTTGCTTCTGCATTTAGGTTCTTCGTCGCTTAATGCGAAGGATTTCCGGTGTAGCTAGCCAATGTCCGACCGCCCAGGCGCATCATCTCGCGATTTTGCATTTCAAACCTATGACCAAGCAGGTGGAGCTCCGCAACAGCACCCGCAGCACTTCTACGGTGCCTATCATGCCGAGCACGACACAAACACAGCCGAGGCCGCGAGCCAGGCGCATAGCCATGAGTTTGTCGCGGGATATCACGACTACAATGCGGCACAGCAACCAGTGATGGCAGGTCACTTCGCAGGCTTGGGCTTTGGCTCCTCTGTGCCTACAGGCTGGGACGCAATCGACTTCACTGACTTCACGGACCAGTACGAGCCGCAGGGAGAACTTGTCCAAGAATACCCAAGCCAGGCAGATGTCATAAACAACTTCAACATCCCGCTTCCTGTCTCGGCAGGCGAAGCGGCGTACCAGGCATTCTCACAGAGCCAGAGCGTCACTCCAGCGCCAAATGTCGCGCAAAGCCAGAACCAACTGTCGCCTCCGCTGCCACCAGCTCCAGCACAACAGCAACAGCGACCGGCTGTTCAAGCAGGTACGAAGAGGAAGGCCGACACAGAATCTCCTTCAGCCGCACAGCAAGACAGTGCCGCAGCGGAGAACCCCCCGAAGCGCCAGAACGTGTCGCGACAACCCTCCGACGCCTCAGCTGCTTCGCCAGCCGCAACAGCCGTGGCTGACGCTCAAACGCCGACCATGACGCGCACCGCTGCCACCTCCGAAGCCACACCCCGACAAGTGTCACGAGAGGACACAAATACAGAGCGACGGAAGGAGCAGAGTAAAGGTACGGGGCCACAGGGAAGGGTCATCGATGTCTCGACACCACGTAGAGTGCCTGGGTCGCCCGGCGCACTCGACATCCTTCCTGCCGGCAAGGTGTTCCCTATACAGATTGGGTCGGAGCTGTTCAGGCTGTCAGGAGCGTCGATTTCGTCAGATGGTGAGTATCCGCTGAAGACATCAAAATGGAACAGCAACTAAGACTATTAGAGCACCCTCACACTTTTCGCATTTCTTCGGCCAGCAATTGCATGACAATGGCGGTCGTGCCGGTGACGTGAGGACGCTGTACATCGACCGCGATCCGGATACATTTCGCGATATCGCGCTCCACCTCCAGGGCTACCACATCACACCGAGAGACGGCGAACATTTCGTCAAGCTGTATGCAGATGCGCAGTTCTACTCGCGTAAGCTTAGCCATCCATAGCAAAAGGAATAGATGCTAACATCAGCAGTGCCTCGTCTCACCAAACAGCTGTTCAGCACCGACATCTTCGTGCGCATCGGAGGAACACCCTTCCAGATACAACGCGATCTCTTCTCTGGCCCCGGAGACAGCCCGAACTATTTCTCGTTAGGCTTTGCGCATTTCTTCTCGACGCCAAACGAGGCATTCCCGGGACTGGACCGCGATGCCTTGCTTCGACCGCCGTCCATCAAGCCTCCTTCGGTGCCGAGTAGAGACGGGGAGGTCTTCCGCGAGCTGATACAATTACTGCAGGGCTACAATGTCGAGATCCGAAGCGACGCGCATCGCTCTCGCCTACTCAGAGATGCGCGATACTTCCATCTCAAGGGCCTAGAGCAAAAGCTCATACCTTGCGACATATCGTATAACCTAAAACGTCAAGAATCTGAGATCCTGATCCGTCTTGAAGACATTCGACAATCGGGTATCTTCTTCACTCCAGATAAAGACCCCGGCGAGTCGGGTTCAGGAAGCGAGTCGGGTTCGGAAACCGTATCTGGTGCGCAGTCAGCAAGCGTTCCACCGAACCCTCTACTCGTCAACAACGTTGCAAGCCCCGACCCATCAACGGCAAGCAGCAGTGCGGTTTTGAAGGCGGGATTTGTGTCGTACGCTCGACCATATACGGACGACCATGCGCAAAGCAACATTCTCATCGTTGAAATTGCGTCAACGGAGGCAACAACGCTATATCTTCCAAGGAACAATATCGACACTTTCGAGGCTGAATCTGGCGACTATGGAATTGAACTTCGTGCAACGTTCCATGATTCCACTCTCGCACGAATGACCTCCCTCTTCTCCGTCATAGCTTCCAAGATGGGTTTACCTGCTACACAGCCGTTAGGACTGATGTTCTTACAATCCGGTGCCGGAGTCGCCGCCCAGCCTGTCAGCCCGGCCAATTCAGGCGTCAGCGAACGTCGCGTGCGTGTACGGCTCGATCGAGATACCGCTCTGGAAGTCGACGGATCGCCAGCGGAGCTCGCAGTCGACGAATACCACCACGACGGCATTCGCAGCACAAACCACAATGGCAAATGGTTTTGGGCTGATGATGGAGGCCCATCCTTCCACAACGACGAAGACGAACAATGGACAGTCAGACGCGCGCACTGGCGCATCCGCGTCGAACCCGTTAAGGGCGAGACTGAGGGAAAGAGGATGCAAGTCATCTTGTGCGCAGTCAAACTTGAAGCTTTCACAAATCAACGGCCACGCAATTCTTCGAGGAAGTTCCTGGTGGCTAGCATAGTGGATCAAGCGGGCTAGGGTCGACGCAGAGTTCTCGCGAATGTGCAGTCGGCCTGCCAATATATCGATATTTTCCAACCAGTTCTTCCACATACGACCATAGGATCATGAGAATTAGGCTTCCCGTCCGCTCAGCCATATACAAGCATGATACCGGCGCATTAGTACTCGGGTGGGTGACCACCGGGGAATCCGCGCTGTTGTATGTTTTTGCCTTTTTTTCTTCTTTTTTGCCCCACTAACGTCAATTTGAACTACCGAGTTTGTGCCGACATGATGGGAACAAGTCGTCAAGCTCCTCTACCTAGTTTACTCAAGACGCATACGCTGGTTATTTGCAGCTTAGACGCTACGCCGAGAATATCATATATACTTCTGTAACCCATGTCGTTGTGACTGCGACTCGCAACAAACTAATGTATATTTCTAGAGCACTACTTTCTTGACCGCAACTCACAGTAGTCCGTTCTCTTCGTTTGTTCACACGGCAGTATGCGACAGTTCTTTTGCTTATCAAACACAGTGTGGCTGATCAGACCGTTTCGATTCTTACCTGCGAAAGCGCACGTACAACACCACCACATCTCCACACGAGCCTCCCAGTGACGTACATCGACCTGGTCATCGGCCGAGTAGCATAAGCAGTCGGGTCTACGCTAAGTTAGTAATCGAGAACAAGCTTCAAAAGTTCAGACCGTGACTGCGCACAGTCATTGCGAAAGCGAAGCTCCAACATCGCCACAAGAATCAACGCATGCAACTGGCAGGTATAGTCCGAGAAAGAGCTCGGCGGTGGCTTTAATAAGCGAGTCTACGATTTAGGGCAGAGTGGCGTAAGCTTAAGGTCACGGCCAAGACATACGGCTTGCTTACAGTGATTTTGGGCTTCGTGAAGACGAACTTTATCACTAGTACAGTGTCTATCTGGTTCTTGCATAGGTTCATACGGACAAGAAGAGGTGGGGTATTGGTGCTTGAGCGGAAGGTGCCGAAGGCAGTGTTGGCATCTGCTCACTCAACAACACCCTTTCGTATTCGAAGTCACGTGCAATACGTCTATTGGCGTGCGACTTGGGCTTGGTCTCTAAACAAGTCCGCTGTGGGCTGCGCTTCTTGGACAGTTACTCCATGGCATCAAGCACTGACAAACATGGCAGTCTGGAGCAAGCTCTTCACCGAGAAAAACGTCATGATAACGCCATCTCTCCTCCCCGAACGCGTGTGCACTAGGACAGTGCGCAAGAGAAGAGTCATGTTTACGAGTTTTGGAAAATGGAGATTCCATCGCGAGCACAACCGTGACTTGGATGACAAAAGCCAAGTGCTTTATGGCGGCAGCGTAGCCCTAGGAGCTCTCCATCGGTGTACTCGAAATTGATGGGTGAACTACTCAGTAAACTCTTCATCTTGAACAATCAAGATCAAAGCTCTAGAAGTCATTTGGTGAGAACAAGCTCCCGCGGTGGCCTTGTACTCAAGCTCACCAAGGCATCCAATGCTTATTGATTCTCACAGTCATGTAGGCGTCCGTCCTCGTACCATCACCACCACCACCTACATCATATCTCGTCTATTTTGCACACGTTTAGGCATTCATAGTTAATCTGCTGATGTGAAGCTCATAGCCATGAGAACAAGCACGTCCAATAAGTGGTGACGATCGCTTCATCCGGTATTATTTCTAGTGTCATACGGATAGAAAGTGTTGGGTTTGAAGCGTGTGTGATCAGACGTGGCTGGAAGAGACCGAGCGTGCACAACGCCTTGACAACAAGCTGAAGTAAGAACGAGAGGGAAGGTTGACAGTCAAGAAGGCTTCGGATAGGCATATAAGGAAGGCCAGCGTCCTGCCAGAAGGTCCTCACCAGACTCTCATCTTCTCTATCAACCTCATTCATAACAACACAACCAGCAACATGCACTCCATCCTCATCACCACCCTCCTGGCTACCCTCGCAGTAGCCAACCCAATCGCCCCCGGCCCACCTTACCACTCCAAACGAACCATAAACCCCAACACCGTCAACGCCCTGACCGCCGCCGAACTAACCACCCAACGCAACGCCCTCCTCCTCGCCCAATCCGAAACCGCCCGCGAAGCCATCCTCTTCCCCAACCCCCCCAACGCCGCAAACGACACCTTCCAATTCATCAACAACACCGTAACAGCCCCTACCGCCGGTTCCATCTTCCTGTCCACCATCAACAACTTCCCTGCGCTGGGCTCCACCGGCCTCGCAGCTGCCGTGGGTTTCGTCAACCCCTGTGGTCTCAACACGCCGCACTGGCACCCCCGCTCCAATGAGTTCCTCACCGTAACCCAAGGAACACTAATCGGCGCCCTCCTCCTCGAAAACGACAGCGGGTTTGGAAATGTAGTAGGCGGTGCACCTCCCGTTCGCGGACCTTACAAACAAATCGAGACTACGCTGTCCAACTACACGGGCATGCTCTTCCCCAAGGGCCTCATCCACTGGCAATTCAACCCCGAATGCGAGCCCGCTGTTTTCGTCGCGGGCTTCGATGTCAACGATCCTGGGCGCGTGGAAGCTGCCAGGGGCTTCTTCTCTGGTACGCCGGATGAGGTGCTTGAGGCGAGTGCGGGTTACAGTGAGTTTTTGACGCCGGAACAGATTGCGGGGTTGAGGCCGCAGTTGACGAGCGATTTTACGGCGATTGTGGAGAGTTGTGCGAAGAAGTGTGGGATTCCTTATAAGGCGGCTGGGGATGGTGAGGCTTCGTCGACGGTGAGTGGGTATCCTAGTGCTACGGGTGGGTATCCGATGTCTACGGGTGGATATTAGGGGTAGGTGACTTGCGAGTTCGGGTGATTAGTAAGGTTGGGTGTTTGGTGTGAAGTGAGGTTGTAGGTAGGATCTCACGAGGGATAGGTGAAGGCGATCGTTCGTTTGTGAGTAGATGATGGCGTTTGGGATTAGATCGCGCTTTCTTTTGTATATAGACGCTCGCTAGGTTGTTTTGTTATAGAATATAGAATGGACTTCCTCGTGCCAGCTACTACAACTTCGCGTCACTAAACGGAACATACTTCTCTCCACTCGCCTCCTCTACCCTCTTCGCAGCACTCAGATACCCGTCCCTCTTCTGCAGCCTCCTCATGTACTCATACAACTTAGGGTAGCTCGTCTCGCTCAATGGCAGCCTCTGCGTCGCGCCTTCAAGTCCGAAGTGAATCATGATATCCTGCAGAGGTAGAGGTACGAAGTCAGCATCTGTCTCACATGCATTTCGTACAGCCAGGACTTACCGCAGCGGTCAGCTTGTCGCTGCAGAAGAACTCGCCCTTGCTAGGAGAGTTGACGAGGTAGTCCTCGAGGAAGTCGAAGTGGGTCTTCAGCTCTGGGTCGACGAAGCCAGAGTCGATCTTGCCGGCGACGCCGTTGGTGATGGGCTTGAGGAAGAATGGGACTGGGGCGTTCTTGATGTCTGAGGTAGTGGTTAGTGGGCCCCGGGGGCCGGAGGAGGGATGGTGGCATCTGGGCAGGGGTGTACTCACTTCCGGTGACTAGCGCCAGGATTAGGATAGTGAAGAGACTACCCTCAGTGTAGTCCATCAGGAACTAGATCAGTGTTAGCTATCTGGCCTGTTAATAGTCTATCTCTAAATCTATCTCACCTTGTACCTCATCCACTCCTCAGTCTCAGCGCCAAGCACACCTTCCTGTCCCTCAGGGTACCGCTTAGGAACCAAGTCCTTGCCAAAATGGTCGCAAATGTACTCCATAATCGTCTCGCTCTCAGCGATCACGATGTCCTTCTCAGAGTTTGCGGGCCTGATGGTAACACATGGTGACTTTCCCAAAGGATGGATGGCCTTTAGCTCGGGACCCGCGCGCTTGTTCTCATCGCGCTTGTGCACCGCGATGTCGTACTCAAGGCCGAGCTCTTCGAGCAGCCATACAACGCGCTGGCCACGGGATTTGTTCAGCCTATTCAGTTGATTAGTCGTGGTTGCTGATGGCGATGGCGCAATGCGGTGGGACCCGTGGACCGCACGGGGATGACAGGCATGTGACAGACTTGGTAACTTACCAATGAACGGTGATCTTTGCTCCCTGCTGGTTCGACATGTTTGCGATAAGTCTTAGCGATGTGAAGTTCGGTTCTGCGATTAGAATGTATTCTGGATAGTAACCGCAGTGATGAGATGAAGTTTTCAATACCACCGAGGTTCTTGGACGGATTTATCTGATGCCGTCACAAGCTTCGGCGTTCAGCGCCCATCGGTGGTTGGCTGCCCGCTCGGGCACTCGGTCATCCATGTATCTAGTGTCGGTTTGGCCGACTCTCCGCAGCATCGATGAGAAGCAGGAACGAGGCCTCGACAATTACTATATGTAGTAGCTTTGTAGACATTGAGGGTGTGTAAGACGGGGCAGTCCGGTTGTGATGTCGCCAATGGTTGCCGTGTGATATCATGATCGCAGCTGTAGCGACTTGAGCAAGAAGTAAGGCGCCTTACAGAATCTGTGGCTATACAGGCAATACAGAGAGCAGGTGGACTTCTTCTCAAGAGGTGCTCATATAGCATGAGGTTGTTGCGTGCTGACGGCTCATAATGCTTTGCTGAAGCGCCAAGACCCGGCGGCACTTGCCGCCTCTCCGCCGACCTCATCGCGCGCACCTCGTCAACCCCAAGCTCACCAACCGCGCAACACATACACACGCGCAAGAGCCCGCAAACATGCAGCCAACTTTCCGCCGAATGGCGGGCCACAACCACGGCAGTGCGTAATACTACGAAAAGGACCATTGGGGGCGCAATCGCTAACAATACGCAGTGATCCACGCGGATCCCGCCATTATCAAATGGGCCAGTACGTTCACCACCGACCCCGCATCCTGAAGACCTCTATGGTACCCCGAAAACCGACGCGTTGAAAAGAAGGAACGGCCTCAAAGGCGCAAGAGTCGTGACATGGGCGGTGGAGTAGGGGACAATGCAGTACGCAGTACTGACGAGGAACAGACATGACTGTCAACCGCCACAAGTACTTCCGCTGGACGAAGCGCACAGCTTGGCTCACATTCGCCTACGTCGTCATGGTGCCCGCTATGCTGGGTACGGCAGGATACATGACCGAGGTGAGTTTAGACAAGCACGAATTTGGGCGGTGGGGGAAGCGGCATTTGAGACGCTGCGTAAATGGAAAGCAAGACGAATGGATGCTGACAGATATTTCCAGGGCAAGTGGGACATGCGCGGCAAGCGGAGGGGCGACATGATCTCCGAGTTCTAGGCATTGGTATCGGAATCCAAACGAGCGAGGAGACGCGCTGTGTACATATGGAGAATATCATGGCATCACAAAAGTCTTACAGTCTTCTCTGTCGCTTTTATATGAACGAAAACCGAGCGAAGCACGGGTCAGTTGCTGCATACCTAACAAAGAGACTCCGGAAACGTTGGGCTCTCCGTGGCCCCAGGAGGCAATCAAATATGTGTTACTTGACTGATATAGTACTTCTCAACTGCCCTGACGATTACCGATATCACAAACATCCATCGTCCTTCGCTCGACAGACTGTATCTCTGCCACATTGCCGCATCGGTAAATCAACACGAAGGGCTATGTCCTAATCCATGGCTAAGTGGGCAGCGGCACAATTGTTGTTTGCGCAAAGAAGAAGAAGAAAGGTCTCATGATGAGTTCTACTTTCCAGATACTTCCCTTGTACAAACACCAACGCTATAAACTGTGGTCAGAGCCGCTGTTAATAGGCACATTATCAGCATTTACCATGACGAATTGCCAACAAGATCAATCCTCCGACAATGCGCAACATGTCGCTACCGTACATCTATCGAAGGACATCTCGCCATTGCTGAAACTTCCAGGTGGTAAGATATCGTAGACTGATGAGTGACACTGTTGGTAGTTTGCTGAACTTCTTTAGAAATACGGAACATAATCTACGGCTACCTAGCAGGTACACCACATCCAGTCAGCAGGGGTCATATGCCACTTATCCAGTTTGCAAACATGTGCGCACAGATTCGGAGCGAATTTCGGCCATTGCTGTTATCCCAGCACATCGTGAACATCGACGACGCATGTCACTACATCGAGACGTTTCTCATTCCCACGAAGGTCGACGTCGATCGTCACGATAAGTTCCTGCCCGTGACAGATGTACATCTCGGTGTTGGACAAGGAAGTTACGACGAATTTGAAACCACCGACCTGATACCACTCCTACGACTCCTCGTCAATCATCCAATGGACATCAAGGTCACCTTCACCAACGATCCAGATACTCTTGTTGACTCCTTAGAGAGGCTCTTGCGATATCGAAGCAAACACTGGATCTCATTACTCACACGCGAGGACCTTGTCGGCATCCTGGAACTGAAAGCGCGGACCTGGGGAAGTGGGTTTCCTGTTTTTGTCCTTGCAGGTCTCAGAAACCAGGGCAATGGCCAGGCCACTTATTCTACTGTCGATCAAGTCAGCTGTAGCTGGTTCGTTGGACCCAGCGGCAGGCTCGTCGAAAAGATACGTATCTTCGAAGGTCAGAGAGGTTGCCTGACGATGAATCTATCGGGGGGTTGCAAGGAGAAATGACGGCAGAAGGCGAGTTTGTACAAGGAAACCGGAAGGAAGCGGATAGTCGTTGCTTGAAGACGTACGTAGCAAATCACGTCACCCGGTCAACTCTTTAGTACTACACAAGCTCGCATGTCTTTCATTGTTATTCGTATTCTAAACTCTTGACGCATATGTTGTAGTTGGACTAGCTGGAACGTCAATGATATCATCTTTGTATACCTCCCCGGTGCAATTTCCCTAGGCATGGCTACAGGGAAACGACCTCGTCGTAGCCCAGCCTCCCCAACCTCCCGTCCTCCAGGCATCCATGTCCAATTTCACAACATAAGGTTTCTTCACTGATCGACCTTGCATGCGTCTGTTGAGGCCAGACGTTCGCGCTATGCATGAGCGGCGCCTACCGCTCTGACTGACGCTCTATGTTGCTAAGGGAACAGCGGCCGTTGTCGCGATCTAATGCTAGGTATCGACAGAAGCAGGCTTCATTCCTATACGTCAAACACTTCATGCCTTAGCGAAGACACGCATAAGGTTCTCGGAAGTTGTAAGTCGTACCTGACAGCTGCACAGCATCGACGTCTCCGCAGTCGTACCTTCCTGTCGGTGTCTCATGTCTGCCCGACTAACATGCACAGCACGTTTCTGAGGCGACGGCAGTGACACGGCGCTCGGAAGTTGGCGTGGCTAGTAGCACCAGCCGCTTGGATCACGACATGTTAGATCACACCATGTGGTTTACTTGCACGCGAGGTTGCACATCACCGCCATCGTTAATCTCGTTTCGATCATCAGCTACTACGTCCACCTGCAGAAGAATCGCTGTCTACACACGTTACACAGTGGCGGATGTAGGCGTTGAGGCGTCATGCATTCGTAATCCATGGAGACGCGCGGTTGTCTGGGTACCCTGCTGCTAATATTCATCCCAGGACTGGGTATCTTGTCGCCACAGGGACTCCGCGGGATGATCAGATGCAGGAACGGACGGTAGCTTTCCTAGAGCCGGACGCTCGGTCAGCGAGTGAATAGAACTGGGCTCCGGTAATGTCTCGATCTTCTGTCTCGACCTACGATGGATTCTGTCTCTTGTGGGTTTTTCTTTTCGAGGAGACATCTATCCTAAGGATCTCCACGCTGATAGTAGAGTAGAACAGTGTCATGTTGCAACTTCGCATGCATCCTTTCAAGACTCAGTTTCTTCGTACCTCCGTTGACATGTAGGCAGTGGCCATTCCACATGGTCGATCCTAGAGACACGATAGCAGGGCCGTCGCCAATTTGCATGATCCGAATTGCCGGGTAATTTAATAAAGGACGTCATACAGCTTCTGCGATCCATGTAGGTCGGAAGATTGATTCCATGTCGAGGATCAATTTGATTGAGATAGCCGACAAGATTAGACGACTATGTGCAGACATGGGCCTTGTTTACCCGGCTTGATGGAGAAGCCTGCTCTCGAGACCTCCGCGGCACCCTAGGACGAACTCCGTGACCGGGTTTAACCACGGTTTACGGCATGCAGCCACAAGTGGGGGTTCGGTAGTCCGGGCGTCCCAGTTAGAGGCGGAAGGGCGACGCCAGATTTGTTCTTCGGTGCAAATATAGCTCTCTGAACATTGCGCATGCCTTGAAGATGATCGGACGTCGGTCCGCGGGCGATGTATACCAAGGTTCTAGTTGAGCCTCAAGGCACATGTAGTCGTCGCTTGCTACCCATAACGTAATAACACTACTGGCGAACAGACGTAGTCGGCAAACAGGAAATTTGTTTGAGCCAAGCTCGTCTTTGACCGACACTCGGTGAGCATTGCTGTAAGGCTGACTTCTCACCTGAGGAAATGCCACGAAGGATTGCGAGCTGAATGTCAGTTTCGCTGCACTATGCAGGTAAGCAGACGCACCTCATTCCTTCAATATTGTGGCGTTCTTTGCTGTCAGTGATCAAACCACCGACGCGGAAGGCACTGCACCAAATCTGACACTGGGCCGTAAGCCGTTCGCTTCTGTCAAACCTTCGTGTTGGTACCGGCACCATGCAGATAATGGACGATGCACAGGGCTGGCAAGGATGACGTGGGAACGACTCTGTGGTATCTTCGCACCCATGGAGAATACTAGCTTAACCACTGCTGAGCAGTGGTAATATGTTCCCACGCAGATGCCCTCGATCTTGAAGAGTGCATGGGCGTATGGCCTTCATCCGGCGATGCTGCCTTCCCTCGGACCACATATGGAAGGATGCATCCGCTTCAGCCGTGTATCCAGAGTGGCAACACTGAGACATCGCGATATCAGTCGAGACATGAAGACATCGCCGACACTATGGCGCCTGTGGCTATCCAAGGCTGCCGGTGCAGCTGTGGTGCATGTCAATAGTCTAATTGCGGTCCTGAACGTCATGAAAACGGTACGGCACGTTTTGAAGGAGGCGATTACAGCCGATTTGGGGCGCCTAACTAAGCGCAAAGTACACATCCCTTCAGGAAAACGTGTTCTCAGTGGTCAGTTTTGCGATGTGGTGATGTTGTGGTCGGTCCATGAGGTCCGGCCCCCCTCACGAACTCCGACACAGCATGGCGGACTAGTCCGTGCATGGCCTAGCGTTAGCGGCAATTAGCTCAGATCGTCTCGACATCCATGGATGTTGGCTCGGTTGCGCTTCTGGGATCCTTCTTCCTCTCGCTTCACGACTATCAAGCTTTACAAGCACCGGAGACGGCTCTCAACCCCACGGTTAGCTCGGGCGATTGTTCTGCACACTACCCATAGCGGCATCCACTCCTGTATCTGCATGTCAACCGACGCCTCGCATGCCCCACTTTCTGCGCGACCCAAGGCACATCACCGCTTGCTGCTGCATCACAGCCTGCTGAGGCTGCCGCCGCCATGTACGACTCAGCACTTGCTGCAGCTCTACCAAGTATCCAGGCCGCTCTCTTTAGTCCATCTGCCGCCGAGGCTCGGTAGGTCTAGCTGCATTCAGTCGTGTAACACGAGCTATGCCGACATTTGAGACGAAAGCGACCACTTAAAATTCTCCGTTCATCTACTTAGGGCTGAAATGTAGCCGTCTCTTACGCTCACAGCTCTGGGCAGGCCCTCATACTAAGCCCACGCCCTTACCGTTCATGGGCCGTAGACCGCGCTCATGGCGATCTTGGACGCTTCTTGCCGCAACAGTCTCTACATGGAGTGATCATACCATTGACTAGTGGTGGGAACTCTCCACTGCTGGCATCGGTAGTCTTTCGGCCGATCAATCGGTCCACTAGAGAGGCAGGGCAATGTTTTCATGCTGGGGATATAATCTATCGTACCACCCTTTGTTAATCAAACCAGCCAGCCTTCGCTTTTCGTTTACAGCTTGATCTGCGCCTATCTGCACTCGTTGGCCCCGTGCGTAAAGGGTCTGGCAGCTGTCGTTTACATCTACGTTCTTTCATTCCTCCTTCCATCATCCACAATGGGTGTTTCAATCTTCAGATTGGCCACCGCCCTAGGGCTCTTCCTTCCGTCAGTGACTTCGTTCGCTGTGCCATCCGTCGAGCACCTCACACCCAGGCTACCTGAAGTCCCATGGAAGAAGAGTGGTCTTTGGAGCGGGCGCGAAAGACGAGACGGCTACAAGACCAATTGTAACCATGGCCCACAGTCGAGAGGGTGCTGGAATGGCGACTTCAGCATCGACACAGATATGGACCTTCATTGGCCAAACACTGGAAAGACTGTCAAGTATCATTTGACCATCTCGAACGCCACTGGAGCCCCGGATGGGTTTGAGAGGCCAATCCTACTGATCAATGGTCAAACGCCAGGACCTGTAAGTGGAACACTTTGAGTCATCTCGTTTCCCTGCTAATATATTACAGACCATCTTAGCGGACTGGGGCGATGATCTTGAGATCACCGTAACTAACAACCTCCAAAGCAACGGTACTGGGCTGCACTGGCATGGTCTCAGGCAACTTGGTTCAAACGAGCAAGACGGAGTGAACGGTATCACCGAATGCCCAATCGCGCCTGGTGACTCCAAGGTCTACAAGTTCAAGGCCACGCAGTACGGCACAACCGTAAGTTAATTTCCGTTGCGCATTACATGAGTGGAACCTGGCTGACTGTTATAGTGGTATCATTCGCATTACTCTGTACAGTACGGCGATGGCCTCGTGGGCCCTTTGGTCATCCGAGGACCAGCAACAGCGAACTACGACATTGACCTTGGTGCGCTGCCAATGACAGATTGGTTCCACGCGACCACTTTCACAGTGAATGCTGCAGCTGTCCACGCCAACGGTCCTCCTGTTGCGGACAATGTTCTCATCAACGGTACGATGACATCAGCCGCCGGAGGAAGTTACGCAGAGACAATTCTTACCCCAGGAAAGGCGCATTTGCTGCGCCTAGTCAACACCGGCATCAACAACTACCTCCATGTCGGTCTCGATGGGCATAAGTTCAAGGTCATTTCTGCTGATTTCACACCCATTGAACCATTCGAGACCGACAACCTCGTTCTCTCGGTCGGTAAGTTGACCCGAATCATCTCATATCAGTCTGTTCGCGGCGATGCTCACAACGTCTGTTCGTGCAACACGCCCCCACCCACGAGAATGCGCCCACGATAACTATTGTTGGGGAACGTTTCACTGACATGGTCACCAGGTCAACGTTATGAGGTCATTATCAACGCAACCGAGCCTATTGGCAATTACTGGTGGCGAGTAGGTACTGGTGGTCGCTGTGATGGCCCCAACGCGAATGCGGCAAACATCAGGAGCATTTTCCGATATGCTGGCGCTCCAACTATGCAGCCCAACTCGACCGGCAATGTTCTACCGGTGGGCTGCTACGACGAGGCTAATATCGTTCCGTACGCCAAGACGACCGTTCCCCAGGAGATGCCCGAATCTTTGACATTCGGCTTCAACGACAATTACACTAGCGATGTGACGCAAAACCAAGGGCTGGTGCAGTGGCTTGTCAACGGCAACCCTATGGCAATTGACCTCGATCGACCCACCCTACAGCACGTGCTGGACGGCAACGTCACGTACGGTAACAACCGACACGTGTTTGAAGTCGATGAGAAGCACAAGGTAAGTCTCCTTCGCTTAACGCGTTGTTATCGCGACTAACGAATTTTGTAGTGGCAGTACTGGGTCATCCAGCAGGACACCACCAACAACACTGCGCCACCACTGCCTCATCCTATCCATCTCCACGGCCACGACTTCTACGTTCTGGATCAACAAGAGAACGCAGTCTGGAATGGCGACATCTCCCGACTCAAGACCAACAACCCCATCCGCCGTGACACAGCCAACCTCCCCGCCAGAGGCTACCTTGTTCTCGCCTTCGAGTCCGATAATCCCGGAGCGTGGCTTATGCACTGCCACATCCCCTTCCATGTGGCTGCCGGTCTTGGTGTACAATTCCTTGAGCGCTCGTCCGAGATCAAGGCCAAGGATGGTTTCGCAGAGATGAAGAGAACATGCAAGAACTGGCAAACATACCACAGGGAGTTCCACCCCAACGGCATTCTATTCCCTGGAGACTCTGGCCTACGGAGATAATTTTCCGTTGATTGCTACGACGCGTTTTCCATTCATTGTATCCTTTCTTATTCTTCATTTACTTCACATGACACTCCGTTGTGTATGCCTGGGCAAGACGGCGTTCCGTTTTCGCATCATAGATATGCGCTGCTTATCCGCGAAACCTTACCTATGGTAATAATGATAATTCTGAAATGAACAACACGTTCCATCAAGCTTCCCTCCGCCACCTTGACATCAACGATATGTGTGAGTCAACTAATGCAACTCCAGGTCGTCATTTCCACGGCCCTGCATCCCTAGAGAGGAACGCGTCAGGTACCCGAAGTCCCTTATCGCATCCCCCCCAGCCTCCCCATCGGAGATCAGCAACCGACCACCTCATTTTCCATGTCCGGAGCAACTATACCGAGGTTGCAATGCAAAATCTGATGTTCCGCCCGCTATCCGTTGCTTTTCCTTGGTACAGCCTCGGCTCCCTGGCACCGGCGTGCATGACACGGAACGTGGTACAATGGCCAGCACCTAATAACGCGCAGCATTAGTTCAGGTCGCGACATGTTGGACCCGGGTTCCCGGGAAAAGGAAGGCCAGAATTTAGAGCTAGGTGCGATGGTTGAGAGTTGGCGGCATTGCGCGGTTTTGTACTAGAGGGCCAGGGGGCTGGGAGTGTTATTGTTGTCTCCAACCTCTTCGCGGAGAGGGTTTGGGAGGGAGAGGTGCCCGATCGCTTTTTTCGGGGTGGTGCGTGTTCTTGAATTGGTGAGGTCGTTGTGTGGGGAGAATTACGGTTGATGACGACAAAAGGAAGCACTTCGACCAAAGTGTAATGTTTCTCTTTGTAAATCCGAAATGTTAATGTGCCGTGCAGGTTAGTTGGGTTTGACGCAGAGACAGCAGCGAACAAGGAGATAAATCTGGTAGTATGACATAGAACCGGGTTGGAAAACGCTATCTTGCTTGCGCTGGCAACGAAAGAGCCATCAAATCTCACTTCTTCTCCCCAGCCTTCTTAACATCCGCGTGCGCATGCTTCCCTGAGCTACCCTCAGGCGGCCTCTTTGGAAGCGAAGCAACTTCGAGAAGCCCAAACGCAGCAATCGTCTCTTTGTGAATGTATTCATATGTCGCATTCGCGCATTGACGACTAAATGAACAGGTGGTAATGCAGGTCGGCATCACATTGTTCAAGTAGAGGGATCGTATCGCGTAGGCTTTCAATAAGGAATTGGACGTGGTCAACCGACCATATTGCGGTTCACTCCCTGGCTGAGAGAAACCTGGGAGGTCTTATTTCGTAACCGGAGCCGGTACTTGAGGCGATCTTTGTTGGGCGTCAGGGAGTGAGAAATATCAGGAGAAAAGCTGGAGTATATACGTATCTAGGTACTCGTAGTCGCCTGAGTGCCTCGACACCCGCAGAAGTATGTCAAAGTCTGCCATCATCTAGAAGTCTGCATATGAAACGTGGAATGAGGAAGTCGCTGCGACGACTTTTCACTCTGACTATGAGAGCAGTTCGCGCCTGACGAGCGGTGAATAGTGTCAGTAATATCACAGCCTGATGCCTTGCAGTGGATCAACTGTTAAGGCACTAGTATCTAGTAATTGCGCTTGTGAGAAACATTAATTCACTACGCCCATTCTATTTAGACGTAGTGAATATTGGTGCCTAGAGCACTGTGGGTCACCACGTGAACTCATTGTACTAGCCTCCCCTCTCTGCTTATATAAATCCTCGCACCTCCCCTTTCTTCTCCTCACTACGGCTCTTAGAGTTCTTATACCACCCGCGTTCAACCGCGCAAAATGAATCTCTTTCTTTCCAGGCCTCCTGCCTCCCATCCATGCGCTACTCGATGCGCCTCCTCCGTCCAGTAAATCGGCATTGTCGCTACTGAGGTCCCGTTGGATTTCGACCCCCCACACGTGTGCCGCAAACGAATGTGGGCAATGCGACCGAAAGGTCGACGCACGTTGGAGAAGAACGTGTGCTGCGGGTAACTGCGGGCAAAGCGATCAAAAGGTCGACGCATGTCAAAACAAGAACGTGTGCTACAAGTGACTGTGGGCAGAGCGATCGAAAGATCGACGCACGTTATATACCGAGCTATATGTGCTGCAGGCAACTGCAGGCAATGCGAACTGAAAAGTTCGACGCATATAGCTCTGTACGAGGCATGTGCCGCATGTAAATGTGGGCAATGCGGACCGAAACGTCCGACGCATGTCGATGGTATGTGCTACGGGCAACTGTAGGCAAAGCGGATCGTGAGATTCGACGCATACCGTAAAACCAGACATGTGCTGCAAGATACTGCAGGCAAAGCGAGCCGTGAGGTTCGACGCATGTCTGCGACATGTGCTACAGGCAACTGTGGGCAAAGCGGATCGTAAGACCCGACGCATGTCGAAGAAAATACCGTGTGCCGCAGCGGAACTGTGGGCAAAGCGAATCAAAAGGTTCGACGCACGGGGGAAGCTGTGGGCCACAGGTTTTACTTGCGGTAAAGATGGATATGCTTCATCGCACGGCGAGGAATATGCAGCAGCTGGCTGCGAGCACTTAGCTCATATGGCAGGCAAAAGCCGATACCATCTTTTGTCTTTATACTGCACGGATGCGTGTCAATTCGCTGTCACTGAAGACATCCTTTTCGTTGAGGCTTGGCTCTTGTAGCTGGTCTTGAAGAAGGGGGATAAATGCCGCTCACCGCCTACACAGATGCTACTTGATAAGAACTGATTATCGATGCGTGGGCTAGGCGTATACTTGGATTTGTATACTTTGCATCCTTCATATTGCAATACCGCGTGTGCAGTAAGATGACATAACTCACATTGTCCCCGGACGGGGCTGACACGTCTGACATTGTGAAGAGCCTCGAGTCCGTGACATGTATACTTCCGATCAAAACGCATTCTAGCTAAGATAAATCTCAGTCGAGATGAGCCATCTGCATGTCGCGAAGCCGCAACCTGTTTGCGAGCGAGTGTGTTCTGCCCGTGTAGTAGTGAGGTCTCTCAGCCGTTGAGACTTGCCATCGCATAGTTTATCCACCTATGGACTCTTCCCTTTTTGCCTCTATCCTGGCCCTCTTTCAACTCTTCCTCATGTTTGATATCATCCTTCTTTTTTTCGGCTTTGCGTTGCTCCTCCAGTTTCACTTGCTTTTTCACTGTTAGAAGTCAGTGTGAAACTCTGAATCCAGGTCAGAAGGAGTGATCTACACTCAGCTTTGCTGTAAACGTTGGTCCCAACTCCTGCACTATCCATGATGATGACTCTAGCAAGATGCGTTGACGACCGTAAAAGTTCAACGTGTTTCTGAACAAAGACTGTAGGTCAACGAAGGCGTGCTGTCATGGATGCGGTGTAGCTTTAAGTATATGCAGTGATGATCGAAGGATTCGCTTCGATGCAGGTGACGAGGCTGAGCACTGCCTCCGCCATAAAACATAGCACGAACTAGCCGTAATCAGCAACGACTGTGCGGAGACACATGCGCCGCTACTTAATGAGCAATGATGATCAGCATAATGAATTGATACTTCATAGTCATATTATGATCGGTACTTCTATGTTAGACAACAACACCAGAGTTCATTGCCTGTGGTATCCACATCATCGTACTCGTCGCAAGCCATCGCACAATGCGAAATGGCCACAACATGTCTTCTACTGCATGAACTTCTCAACATCGGAGAAAGCTAAGCGCCCATTCGAAACCTATTTCTTGGAGGCGACTTTGGCGAGGTCGGCAAGGGCCTCGCGGCGCTTGAACTTGGCATCCTGGATTACGCCTGCGTGTGTCAGCATCGTTCCCATACGAGAGAATCGGTCCCACTTACTGGCATCGGCATCGCTACTGAAGTTGCCAGACCATGTGATGAAGGTCTTGCCCTCGTGTGCGCCGGAGGTGACGGGGTATACGCGGATGGTGGACACGACAGAGGAGTAAGAGAGCTCGGGCTTGGAAGTGATGACGGAGTATGTGATGAAGTGGTCGATAGACTACAATTACGAGTCAGTGGCTGCTGGTGTTGTTTGCACCAATGCATCACTTACGGAGTGCTCCTCCTGCTTGACCTCAAGCTCGGCGCCGTCCTTGAAGGTCCACTTGACGATGTCGGTCTCCTCTGAAGTGCCCTTGACGAACTCGCTCTTGTCGAGCTTGGACCAGAACTTGCTGAAGTCCTGGAGCTTGATCAGGTGCCAGACATCGCTGAAAGACGCGTCGATGACGGCTGACTCGCTGACCGAGGTGGAGGTGGGGATGGATCCAGACATGTTGGTTCGAGTGGTACAATTGGGGTCTTCTTAATTGGTTATGAGGTTTACGGGTGATGCAATGAAGATTGGTCGTCAGGGTCGTGGGCAGAAGAAGAAGTTTGGTGGGGCGCGCAGTTTGTTGCAGACTAATGGCGTCATAGCGAGCTGCACTTCGGAAAGCTGCAGCTACCCCTCCTCCGCATCGCGACTGCTCGACATCGCCACTAGGCGCGCGCATTCTCATGTATCGTGACATCTGGGTGCATTCTTTGTCTTCAGTACCCTGGTATAAGAGATACACAAGACAGTAGCTCTTCACTCGGCTGATGCTCTTACTCCTAACAACCGCGTGTTTACCTAGCTAGGTAAGAAGTACAAGACCTCGAACGGCTATAATACTCCAGACCACGTAAGATGTCTCTCTCAGATCGCGCTGTATAGTGTAATATGGTACAATACTTGTCGAAGTTTCCTTGTTTCACGCATTGTATACGGTGATCTTGTCACCACTCCCGACACTCTCTACAACCTTCATTCTCCCGCCCATTGCCTTTCGAAATCTTTCCAAAACATTCTCCTTTTGCTTTTGCATGCGGGCAAGTGATACTTCCGTCGGCGTTCATGACCTATCCCGAGCGCCCAGCGTACACCACCGTGCGATACCTGTGGCCAATCACATTCCTTCCGCCACAGCCACCGCCACATCGGGGGAAATCAAGCTCCGACCTGCCACCCGTCTGAACGCGCAACACCTGTTTGCCTGCTCACCACCCGGCTAAGCGATACTCCAGGCACGCGGCCTGGATGCCTATCGTCGATGGTCCCTCTGGTAACTTCTGTGAGCTTCTCTAGCATTCCCAAAATGATGGGTGATTGGTCTCTGCACGCAAACGGCGCGATTGGTAACCCGAGAGGCTGCCCATATGGGTGGCAAGTAAGTCAAGGGAGGGGTGCACATACGTACGTTCGCACGTGCGACTTGATGCCTGGAGCTGTTCGCTTTGTATAAGACGCCGAAAAAGGTAGGCTATGATATTCAGATCAAACACCGCACTTCCTTCTACTTCACAACACAAGTCATCATCATGCCATCAGTCACATACATGAACAACTCAGCTCCCTTTTGGGACTTTGTCGCCGGCCTCGAACAGCAAGGCTCGCAGCACCCATTCTTTGCACAGAACCGTAACGACGACAGCGAGAACGATCGCGAGACGCCGCACCAAGGTCCCCAGGATCCCTTTACTCCATTCAGATGGGGTCAATTCTTCGGTGGCGAAAGGGGAATGCCTCACCGTGGCGGGCCTCCTCATGGTCGCCCCGAACATCGTCATGAGAGAGCTACCGGCGAGTCGAACCCAGAACGCAATGAACATCCTGAAGCCGAAAAGGATGCTACTATGAACGCTGAGTACGACAACGGTGAAGTCCCATCCGGCAACTCTGGCTCCGACAACGACGCTCACAACAGTGGCCGACCACATGGTCGCTGGGGTGGAGGACGTCGAGGACGCTGTGGCCAGGGCGGCCCAGGAGACTCCGGCCCACACCACCACTCTCATCCCTACGGAGGTCCACCTCGTCATGGACCACACCATCGCGGCCATCGCGGAGGCTGGGGCCCATGGGCACGCGGAGGACCTTTCGGAGGCATGGGAGGCGGATCTTTCGGTGCCGGTCATAACGCCTGGAACTCTTTCGACCCCTCCACCTTCGCCGCCCAGCTGTTCAACCAGTTCACTGACAGCCACCCTTCCAACACCGCCAACGCTACCAAGCCCACCGAGGCCGACGACTACACACCCGACGCCGATATTTTTGACACCGAGTCTGCCTACGTCGTCCACGTCTCACTGCCCGGTGCCAAGAAGGAAGATGTTGGTGTAAACTGGGATGCTGAGAAGAGCGAGCTCAGCATCGCTGGTGTGATATACCGCCCTGGCGATGAAGAGTTCTTGAAGACACTGGCTCTGAACGAGCGTAAGGTTGGAGCTTTCGAGAGGAAGATTCGCCTTGGGACGAGGGCCAACCCTGCCAGTGTTGACGCCGATGGTATCACGGCGAAGCTGGAGGATGGTGTGCTCAGAGTCGAGGTCCCGAAGCTTGACTCTGGATACGTTGAGATCCGCAAGGTGGATATTGAGTAGGGCGGACGTTGTTATGATTATATAGAGGCAGACAGATGACGGGGCTATGGCATGTTATGGGTAGTTTTCTTTTGGATGTTTGGATTATTAGCATTGCTATGTAACAAAACGTTTCTATTATCACGTTCCATGGGTGTTTGCTCAGTTTCTTGCCGTTCTTTTTCTTTCCACGTGCTTGAGCCAGGTCATGGCAAACCATGTAGCTCAGTGAAAGATGAGATGACTTCCCTCACTAGCCTCTTTCGGCTTCACCAGCCCGGGGAGCGCAACGTCAGTGAAAGGGTCACTTCAAAACAAGCGCTCACCTCGGATAAACGGGCCCACTACTCAGGCGCAAGTTTGCGTCACATCAAACGCGTCTCGTTACCTTCAACTCTCAAATCTGACCTACACCACACCAGAAAGCTCAGTTATCGCACTCCTCCAAAGCCATGACTCCTCCTGCCGAGATCACTCCCCCAACGGACCAACCTCGTCGGTTCCCGACAGTCGAAGACGAGACTCCCACCGGTGAAGCCAGTCAGATATCAACGACCATGTCTACCTCTGGGTCATCTACGGCTACAGAAGGGACAGCCACCACTTCTGATGTAGCAGCTGCCGAGCCACCACCTCATGACATTGCCGACGTCGTCCTCTCATCGCTATCAGAGCACACAAAGCCTCAGCCGATGGACTCCGCTACTGAAAGTGCGGAGGTAGAGAAGTCTCAACCCGGCTCTGCTAAGCGCAACACTCATCTGCCTCCACCAATTTGCATTCAATCTGGACGAGGCTACATGTATTTCCCACGTGCATCGCTATCAGAGCACACAAAGCCTCAGCCCATGGACACCGTTACCGAAAGCGCGGACGTAGAAAAGTCTCACCCCGGCTCTGCTAAACGCGACACTCATCTGCCGGCACCAGTTTGCATTCGATCTGGACACCTGCAATACTACACCTCTTTCCCACGTACATCGCCAGAACAAGTCTCCTCGATCTTCCCAGCCGAGCTTCCGCCGCGCCCTCCGGCCAAGCAGTCGTTGCTGAAGCGGCTGAAAGGTTCATCTGCGCGCCCTACTCAGACTGACAAACAAGTGTCTCACGACCACACTTACCGAACGCCCGACATCGAGATGGCTGCGCGCGGTGGCGTTCCGCACGCTCACGATGCGGGCCGGTCTCGAAGCCTGATGTTCTGGCTCCTGATTATGCTGGGAATCTGTTTGAGCAGTATCATTGGGATTGTCATTCACTGGGCTGTGACTCGTGAGGAGTAGATGGTTTGAGGCGGAAGGTGTCTGAGTTGGATGCGGGAATGAAGCACTGGGATTGGAGGAGCGGAAGCTATGAAGATGAACGGGGATACTCACGGACGTATGGCAAGGCATGCTTAGAGTCTAGCATCGTATGAACATGGATGTCTTGCGAGCGCTCAGGTTTTGGAAGCTAATCGTGCCTTACGCGCAGTTAGGGAGATTGCGCACGAGTATGCACCAAATACAAGAATAAATCTGAACACCCTGGAGCTTGTACGTTTTTATCGTAGTATAGTCTGCAGACCTGTTCTGCTTTCTTCTCGTCCGAGGAGTCTGTAGGCGGCAGGCGCTTCTGTGACTAACATGTAAAGCTTTCACTTGTGTGCTTCTCCCGCAATCGGGTGCTCAGTGTGAGAGTCTCGCTACTTCTAGAGCCACAGCCCTCTCGTTACGGCCCAAATCGCTTCGTCATTGACACCCCTCCTAGAGCACGCTTCAACTTACTCCACTAGATATGGCAAACAACATAAACCCCGCGTACTATTTCACTCCTTTCCCAGCAGACCTCCCTCCACGTCCCAAAGCGAAGCGCAACATCATCACCCGCGCAATCTCTTCGGTCTCCTCTCTATTGTCTTTCTGCTCAAGGAAGTCCGGGGAGCCCAAGATAGAGGAAGAGCTTGAGCGCTGCGGGTTCTCAGCCCAAGATATTGCAGAATGTAAGGCGAGACAGGAACAATGGGATCATGAGTGGCGATGGTAATAGCGGGGGTGACGATGGCATCGCGTGGCTAACGACCGCGACGGCTACACGAAGATGAGGTTCGTAGTTACAATATGAATACTTCCGATACGCCGAAATTGGTGAAAAGCTTGAAGGTCTGACGGTCACCGTGATGTCCGGTGCTGACAGTGGGCTTATCGATACCGGCGCTACATGACTCGCGTGAGCTATGGCTTCCATCACATCAGCTCGAAACCTACGAACACGACTTCGCTTTGAGAGCCATTGTGTTCTCAACTTGTGACCATCCGCATACATCCGACAAAAAGATGATCGCCAGGTACCGGCCATAACCCATGATAGAGTCCACCGCAATCCGCGACCTTGGGTTCGGCCTGACAGGCGCGCCGAGCATTGGCATGCAGTCGCCTCTGGGCATCGTCACTCGAGTGGACAAAACCCATGTGGACCTTCCTCTTTGCGCAAAGAGCGGAGCTAGTATGGACCATGGAACTACCATGGCTGGTCTCTTATCGCGAGAAGTCAGCACTATAAAGCAGAGCTGGTGAGTCGGCCATGTCAATTGTACCTGCGTAGCCTCAGCCGACTAACGCGACCATGCAGCTCATCTCTCGCGTAGCCGCAGCCACGGCAGTCCTCGCCGGCAGCGTTTCTGCTGTAAACTTCACAGGCGATGTCGTGAACGGCGTCCCGGTCATCAGCGGTCTCGACCTCGCTGATGTGCCTCCGCAAACCGTCTCCAAGTACTACATGCGCGCTGGCGAGCTCAATGGCGGACATCCCGTGCACATCCCCATTATGGTTGCGCGCGGAACCCCGGAGAGTCTGCACACGGGCAAGAAGCTGTCGCTTTCAGCCTCGATTCACGGCGATGAGTTGAACCCGGTTCGCGTGGTTCAGCGCATGTTCGAGCAGCTCCAAGACCAGGTCGCGACGCTCAATGGCACAGGTATGTACCATGAATCTTCATCGAGATCATTGCTAACGTCCACGCAGTCATTGGCATTCCGACAGTCAACCCGATGGGAATCTACCTCAACCAGCGAAACTACTTCACGTCTGGCGCCAGTGGTTCTCTCACAAACGTAAACCGCATCTTCCCCGGTGTCTCAGCCATGGAAGGAGGCAGTGGCCCTGACATTTTGGCGTACAACATCTGGAACCAGATCTGGGCCAACACGTCAAATGTTGACGTTGGAATTGACCTGCGTAAGCTCATGACATCCAACACTTATCAAATCTCAGCTGACACGGCTTAGACACACCCAGCTCCGGCGGAGAGACCTCGCTATGGTGCTACTCCGACTTCCGCCTCCCCTACGTCGAGCGCCTCGCCAAACTCCTCCAACCCGATACCCTCAAGATCGATCCTGGTGAGCCAGGCTCCATCGAGACAACCTTTGTCGATTACGGCATTCCCTCGCTCACAGTAGAGATGGGACAAGCAAAGGTCTGGAACAACAGCCTAATCGACCGCGTAGTCGACTACGTAAACCGCGTCATGGTCGACCTCAAGATGACGGGCACAAACGAGACCGTGGAGCCCGATCTAAGCAACACATACATGATCACCACTTTCCACGACACATGGTCGCAGTACGGAGGCTTCGTCGAGAGGCTCGTACAGGTCGATGAGCCAGTCACCAAGGGCCAACCCATTGCCCATATCCGCAACCCCTTCGGCGATATCATCGAGACGCTACTTTCACCCGAGACTGGACGTATGTTCCAGAGCCCGCGTGACCCTAGCATCGAGCCTGGTGGCAGTGTAGGACAAATCGCATACAACAGCACGGATCCCGAGTGTGCTGACGGATGCATCTTGTCTGGTCCTCAGGGCAGCAGAAGATAATTTAATGTTTATGTAGCATCATAGTAATACGCTTACTGCACCATCTTGCTCGAGCATTCTTGCGTTTGCAAGGCCAAACATGTTTTCTAGTGTCTTCACACAGGAAGGTGCACGTGCGATCCCCGAGAGGCATTGACCAACAGTGGATGTCGTACAAACGAAAGACTCACACCTTCCTTAGACTGCTCCTAATGCCTGGGTGACTTCTTAGATACACCTCTGCATACTCTTCACTCGCATGCGAGCTAACAATCGTCATAATGTCTGCCATTCCTACTACGACCCTTACTCGCGTCGGAGCGAATTCGTACTACATTCCATCACGCTTGACGTCAATACCTCCGGATTCCCGCGAGTGTATCTTTGGCAGCGCGCCTGATCTTAACGACGGACTTGTTCCAATCACATTATTTGTTCTTAAGAACGCGATGGACGCTTCGCCTCGCAATCTGCGTTCGACCGTTAAGTCGTGGCTCAAAACAGACGATGTGTTCAACAAGCATTTCCTACAGCACGTCTACTTCCTGTGTCTCGCAAACACCAAATACGACCTGGACAGTTTGGCCATCAGCATACCAGAGGAGTGGCAAAATCGAAGCGTTCACACCGTGGTGGTAAGCTCTGATGTGCACCTAGTCAGCTTCCGCAGTGGACCATACTTTGCTTCCAACGTTGGCATTCGGCAGGCATGGCGCCTGTTCGACGACACGCACGAAGCTTTTCAGGTTCCGGTAGTGCCTGATGGACATAGAGAAAATACGTATGTACTTCCTTACACCAGCAACATACGACTACCTACACACCAGGCTCTGCTGATACCCCGTCTCTAGATACACTATCCCTGGTACAGCTGCGATTCCAGTCCCTAGTCGCTGCTATTATGACAAGCCCTCCGAAACCAAGCCTCTATCTGGCCTGAGAATAGCCATCAAAGACAACATCGATCTGAAGGGGGTGCGAACAAGCGCTGGCAGCCGGGCCTACCAGACCTTGTATCCCGAGAAAAAATGCAACGCCACGTGCGTTGAAAAGCTCTTGGAGGCAGGGGCAGCGATAGTGGGCAAGACAAAGACAGTCCAATTCGCTTCTGGAGAGAATGCGCGGGATTGGATTGACTACTCTGCACCGTTCAACCCTAGGGGCGATGGGTATCAAGAACCTAGTGGCAGTAGTACTGGAAGCGCCACAGTTGTGTCAGCGTATGACTGGATAGATGCCACTTTAGGGACTGATAGTAGGCTCATTCCATCCTTCAGAACTTCGACAGAATTAACGAGTCCGCAGCATTTGGAAGCGTAGTAGGTCCGGCAGCTGATCATGGCCTCTTTGGACTTCGTCCATCTTTAGGGGGTATATCGACGGAGGGGATTGTACCAGTGTCGAAGTAAGCATGAAGGGTCATTTCCACCTGTAAAGAGACTAACGTATGAACAGAGAACTCGACACTGTCGGCTTCTTCACACGCAGCATCCAGATGGCTACCACAATATCTCAAACATTATGTGCTCGCCAGGTTACCAAGAAACCCCGCGCGGCCGCAATTGAGCTACTGTACCCCACCGATATCTTTTCTGGATGCCACAACAAGTATCTATCCCATACAGGGCGTTTCATACGTCATTTGGAAGACTTCCTGCAGGTCAAGCGAAAGAAGCTCGATGTGGATGGCATATTCAGGCGGCAAAGCATGGCTGGTGGGACTTCACTGAAGAATTATCTAGATACCGTGAGCTTTTCGACTCTTATCCTCTCGACTGTTAGCTGACGCACATAGCAGACTGTTGCCCATATCCAGCTGTATGACTGCTACCAGAATTGCCAAACCTTTGTGCGAGACTACGAGAAGGAGTTTCGCAAGAAGGCATTTGTTGATCCTTATATCGAGTACAAATGGTGTGTCATTATGTTGGAGATGAGGTAAACTTTAGCTAATCGTGCGGTCAGGTCTCTTGGCAAGGATCTTACGACAGAACAATACGAGCAAGCTGTTAAGGAGCGTGACACCTTTAGAAATTGGATACGTACTGCAATACTACCGCAGCCATCCGATGGACAGAGTCTGGACAAGATACTCATCTTTCCGAGTGGAGATACGGAACCTATGTACCGACATGAATATCATAAGCAAGTGAGCAGCTGGTGAAGGGAGCTGAACAAAGCTAACCCCGCTCAGGAGATCACTGGAAGAAGGCGCGCACAAAAAGCAAGGTTTTGGTTTCAAGCCAAGCCACATACCTTTTCTTGCGGGCCTACCGTTCTTCACCATCCCCTGTGAGCCATGATCTCTGAAAGCGTTCTCGAAGACTTTACTCACATGTTGCAGATGGCGAGTATCCGTACGAATCGCCAGTTACGGGCAATACAGAGTACCTTCCAGGCGCCGTTGGCGTAGTTGGCCCACAAGGTGTGTTTATCGATGACTTTGTTCGACGGAATGGTCTGGTGACAGTAGTCAGGCAGTGAAACTGCTATGCTTGAACTGCTTCAGGAGTTTTTCGAAAAGACGCCTGAGTTGAGTGATGCGGTGTTGACGGGGTCCACTGCATTCCCCCGTGGGTTATGAAGCCTGTGCTTGGTGAATGCAACAAACCCTCGCTCACATTATTAGGGAAGTTGACGGTCATATGTTAACTTCAGTCGGTTATTTCATTACTTCTATCTAGCCCTGGACTGTTATAGCATCCAAGGCAACTTTTACACTTCAGCAAAGACTGATCGATACAGCCTTGCTAAAAGCGATACGCTCATGCAATCATCCTTTGTGAAGGAGTGTACCTAAGCAGATGAAGGCTCCCTCTCCTCAGCAGGAGGGCCACCAACGTTACCCCTCTGACCAGTAGGCACATCATCAAGATTCCTCTGATGAGCATGTGCAGGATCATCCTTCAGTTCCCTGATATCACCACCAGTTGTCTGGTCCTTGACGCCGCTAGCCAGGCCGGCCAGGCCCTGGCCCTTGCTGGAACCATCGTGGAGTTCTTGCGATGTTTGGCCTTGGACTGGCTGGCCGAGACCAGTGTGGACGTCACCTGAAGTGGCGCCTTGGAGGGTGTCGGAGGCTTGGTGGTACATCTTCTGGTTGTTTAGGTCGGGGTTGGGCTGGAAGGTCTTGGATGCTGGCGCGGTGCCGGCGGGGAGGGTTTGTGCGTTGAACTCGGGGACGGCGTCGTTGCCGACGAGCTTTCCGGGTTGGTGCTGGGGTTTGTTAGTTGGGTTCGATAATGATGTGTTTTGGTGCTTGGTTGTGTTGACGGAGGCTCCGATGGGTTCAGAAGACTATCAAGCAAATTTCTGCAACGATGTCGAGGGAGGTCTGCATGTACTTACACCACCTTTCATGAGGGGCTCACTGGGCGCAACGTGTCCAGCAAACTGGCGACCGTCGCTGACAGCATCGGGGTTCTGGTTCTGGCTCATATTTGCAATGTGTATTTGATATAAACCGCGAGCTTTGAAATGTAATGTAGTGGATGGGTATATGTGAAGGTTGTTGAGTAGGAAGATGAGTGTCGTGTGCTATGTGAAGTAAACTTTCACCATGGGCTTTCTATAATCCCATATGATAGCGTCACCATATTTGACATCAACTCGACGTCATGCCCACTTGCGCTAGTTCAGCCATCTGTGGTAATGGGCTCTGCTGAGAAGAGCGGGTACCTGACGTCGGCAATTTGATCCGGTGTCCTGCGATTGATCAGACTTTGCTTTGTGATCGTCGATGATCAAAGGTCGAGGTTGATGAGGGGTTGTGTGGAGTGAAAGGAACACTGTCGGAACAGCATTCCGAACATTCCGACGTTGCGATCGACCGACACACATTTAGCACCATGACGTTGATACCTGAAAACAAACTCTTGGCTGCAGTAAAAATCGCGTAAGTAATCAGATCTAGAGGGGCTTGCGACAAGAACACGTTAGCTGTTGGCGATAGAAACTATGCAGCCAACGCCTATGGCGACGATTGACATAATCTGCTTGGTAGTGTCAGCCGCAAGTACGCCAAAGTCAGTCTTCTGTAGTGAGCCCGCTGATAATGACCTAGCATGACTGTTGCAGCTGCGCTGTTGAAGCAGATGATTGAACTCAGAAATCCAAGTGATGATTTTGACCAGACTTCATAACTTTTGTGTATTGCTTGGCCGCTGGCTTCAAGAGCATGCAAGCTCTGACAAGCTGTGATAGTATCGACGATAATTTTGTGTCGTAGTTGCGCTTTGCATCTGCCTCGTGGGTATCGTACTGGGTATCAAAGCCCGTCCAACGTCCCTGGGCCCTGATCCTCGCCGCTGCTCTGCCTAGAGCAATTCGCCCCAGGTCTGGAGAATTCTCATTGTTCATCTCTTGCTCATTCCTCCTCCTGTATGAACGGGTTCGGGATTTCTTCGCTTCCGTCGACGGGCGAGATGACGACCAGAAGAGTGCCGCGCGCGACAATCAGACCAAGCTTGCGATACCGGATGTTGCCGTCCTCGTCTGGGTCAAGTCAGATAGGTCGGTATGAGCACGAAGATCAGAGACATACCAGTCAGGGCTTCTTTGACCTCATCCAGGACAAGGTTCATGAGCTGGTCGTAGCCTTTGAGCGTGCCAATGACTGCAAGAGGTTAGCTTGCAGCGCTCCTTCCTAGTTTTCTTGCCCTACATACCTTCACGTCCGCCACTGAACTTGACGGTGATCTGCTTGTCCATGTACTTGCTCAGGTCAAGAATGTTCTCTTTCTTCGGGCGCTCAGTCTGTCCGCCCGCACCGCCCGCTTGTGCACCGCCACGACCGCCACCGCGTCCCCCGCGGTCGCCGCCCCGACCTCCGCCTCGACCCCGGAATGCGCCTCGCTCAGACATGGTAGTAGCGTGGAGAGGGAGAGACGCGTTTTGGATGTTGAAGCTTGTGGTGACGTGCAGCCGCCGCGCCCAGTTAGAGGTGGTGGTCTGTGCCGCTCCGGGAAAGGCTCCTCCCACCCCACATTCCGGTCACGTGCATGGCTTTGGTGTCAGGCGACGCAGGGGTGGAAACATGATTTCCGCCATGCTTCCAGACCTCCGCCGTGCTGTGGCGCTTGCATCGTAGCAGCTAGATTCACCCAGGACGCGTGGGCCTGCGGCATTTTTCGTCATCCCTCCAGACGACGACGACGCCAGCCCGGGGTGCTCGGTGCCGGCCTCTTCTTCAGACGGCACCTCACACACTTCTGCCACAGGCTTGCGGGCGTCTGCAAATAGGCTGTCGTGACTGTCCGCCCGTGGCAGGGCGCTCAGTGGCTGTCGTGGTCGGGTCGGCAGAATCTGAATCATCAGCGATGCGCATTCAGTGCAGGTCGGCGCCGGGGCCGCTGCTAGCTGCAGACGCGTATTGATTGGGTGGGAGGCGTACGCTGCAAAGCTCTTTCTTATTTCCGGTGCGCTGCGTGCCTTCCCTTGTCCGCCCCTCTGCCTTCCGTTCGGAGCACTTCAGCCACCGAGCAGCCGTTTGGCTTTCCACCCGCGCCCTCGCATCTCTCGCTGCGATTCTCTCTGCGTGATGTATCTTGTCCTGTAATTCGGGCCTTCGCGACTAGACGCGAGCGCCTGCAGTGTGCTGAGCTGTGAGCTGTCCACTTCCTCGCCTAGCGTCCTCCGCTCCACCCTCGAATCTCTGCCATCCGTCCACTCCGCCCTCGCAGCACTCATCAACCTGGTATCCCTCCCACCCAAGCCAAGGTATGGCCACCGCCGACTCGCACGCTGCGGCTGAGCGCACCATGTCGTCGCATCCGCCGCAACACCATGCGCCGCCGCTGCCCGCCGACCTCAAGCGCAAACGCAGTCCTTCGCATGAGATGCACCTGGCTGCGGCCGCGCCTGTCCCCAAAGCCGCTAAGACCCACAACCACCTCCAGATCAACTACCTCGCACGACACCTCGAGAAGGACCTGCCGCTGATAACGAACGATGACACCCTACCCAACATCTTGTCAGTCCTCAGCGACTACCAGGGCGTGCTCGATCGCCACGAGAGCATGGCCTGCAACCTGGGCGCAAGGCCACTGGGACCCATCCTGATCAAGCGATTCGAGCGGCTGTTCGACGGACCACCGCGCGTGCTCAAGAGTCACGGAAAGGATGGGACGACTGTGACTTGGCTGGACGTGGTCGAGTTTGCGCGCAACAAGCCCGAGCAGTTCCAGCTGGATCAGATGAGCGAAGGCGTGCGCGTCTGCCAGTTCTACACGAAGCAGTGTCGGGTCCAGATCTCAGAGGAGGATTTCGTCTTGATCTCATCTGGCATCCCGCAGAAGATGATCCCACCCCAACCCATCATCGAAGACGAGGAGAAGGAGCTGGGCACAATGGAGATACTGGAGAAAAACCTGAGCCAGATATGTTCACTTGCCGATCAGGGTGAGTCTGACCGACTATCACTAATTAACATCGACATTGGCTAACATCGCGCAGTCGCTGCCCGCACGCGCCAGCTCAACCACAGACTGAAGGGCCGTAAGCAGGCTATCCTCGATCGACGAGCGACCGCGAGCCCAGCGCCTACCATTCCCCGGCCCACAAGCCCTTCAAATGTCGCCCTTATGAATGGTGGCAGCTCGAGCGCCCCGAGCTCAGGGTACGGCCAGGCGCACGGCCAACCGCACACTCAACCTTCCCAGACATCACCTGGCGGCGGCGGTGGTTTCGTCGCAGTCAATGCGCGTCAACATCATGAAGCCAATGGCCACGGTCACAGCCACGGTCATAGCCGCGGCCATGGCACTTCATCATCCACCCGGCATGAATTGCTAGCCAAGTTCCACACAACAAATGGCCGGAGTTCGTCTTCGCAGCCGCCCACTAGCACAGCTGATGTGCGAAGGCCGTCCGTAGGCAGCCATACCAACTCTCACCCCTCAACACCGGCAGCGATCCCCACAAGAGCTGTTCCCAAACCCGCGGATGGCCATCAGGGGTCTCTTCAGCACATTGCAAGACCATCGCAGCCCCTCAACGAGTCTGAACTGCATTCAATGATGAACTCGCCCGTGCCGATACCAAACACTCCATCCAACCTGCTTCCCGCCTCAAGTCAACGCGCCAGTCAGCAACCCGAAAAGGACGATGGGGGCCCTTTCAAGGTCGAGATGGTACACAGGATGGAAGGGTTGGCGAAGGGTGAACGCATAATACCGCCGTGTGATCGCTGCCGGAGATTACACATGGACTGCCTGAAGAATCTCACAGCATGTGTTGGCTGTACGAAGAAACATGCCAAATGCTCGTGGAAAGAGGTCAAAGAAGGAGAATTGCGCGGCGGATACACGTACCCCCCTGGCACCACCAGCAATGGCCAGAGTGAGACTAGTGACCACGAGAGTGGCGACCGCGCGAGCACGGCGAGTCCCGCTGCAATGATGAGTCCTTCGCATCATGGGCTTACGCCATCACACATGCCGCACGGTAACGGTCAGCACACTCCGCAGCATCAGCAAGTGCATCATCCGTCAGACCAGCATTCGCAACCACCCCCACAGCAGCGCGATGGTTCACACGATGCACGGGTACCATCGGGCCGCAACACGCCCCACGAGCGGGAGCGGGATAGGAATGTAGAGACACAGCTCCAAGAAGCTGCACAGTCTAGCCTTGCACATGCCAATGCTCGGTTGAGTGGGTCTGAAGGCAAAGGTCCCACCATGGTGGCCTGAGTTCTATTGCCACCTTCGTAGGCTTGTCATGCCAGTCTCTGACCTTCTGTCGCATTATACATTTGTCAGAAGTTTTTCCAACTGAGCGTACGAATTGGTTTCTGGTTTGCATTTCTTTGTATATTTGTTGCATGATACCATATTCGCTCTTGCTTTGGTTTCGAGGCTTAGGCAGCAGGTTCTCCCCTTCTTCATGCTTTACTTTGCCATCTCTCGTGAACGATCAATTTACAATACAATTACTACAACTAAAGCTGTCTCTGCCCACGTGACATCAACATCTGTGACACCGTGATGATGAGAAGCTCGAGCGGAACAGTACTGTGAGCTATCTGTGATATACGCGTGCAAGTGTTTCATTACTTCTTCCTTGCTATCCAGAAAGAAGGACGATATGTAGACTGCAGCATACTGCGCGTGTTGGAAATATACCCCGTTTCAATCGTCCCATGCTCTTGCTTCTCCATGACAAAACCAAAGTGTTCGACCAGTGCTACCACCTCGTCGTTTGTGAGTTCCACTGAACCTGGATCGCCAATTCCTGCATCAACATCGGCTCTTCTCCTTCCATCCCCTGCTGCCTCGTCTTCACCATCGTCTCTCCGTGGTGGCGCATGCCACAGCAGAGGACCAAGGTTGATCCAGAGACCACCAGACTTTAAACAGTTGTGAACAGCCTCGATGTAGCGGATAATGTTCGGTGCAGTGTCAATGAAGAAAACAGTCGCTACCGCATCGAATTCGCCAGCGTAATCCTCTCGGCCATACACGACGCAAAAGTCGCCCGTTGACATACTCATCCGCTCACTTGCCGGCACTTTCGAAGTCCCCTCTTTCGCCAGCTCGGTCGCTGGATGTACATCCGGCACTGTGACCGTTCTCAATTGATCCTCCCGAGACACATGATTCGAGCTATTCAGCGCCCAAGGAGCAATCTTGAACTGCCCAGCTCCTTTAGTCTCGTTCAGAACCAACGCGCTTGCCATGAGCATATGGTAAGAGATCTCGTTCCCCTCAACGCTGAATCCAGCACTGCAGATATCGAAGACCAAACGACCGAGTCCAACACCCGGGACCAAGACTTTGAGATTCGCGCGATCTGAATCGGAGGCTGTTCCAGCCTGTGATGTGAACTCTTGCTCCAGCGCCGCTACAACAGGATCGAAGCACTTGACCCTCTCAACTGCCCCCTCTTGACTCCATTCACGCCAGAACTGGTTGACGCAACTTCGCGCTTTTTCCGCGTCGCCTTGGCTGGTCTTTGCTCCTAGCTCGTCCATGACGAGGTTGAAGATCTTGTACTCGTCGTGTGCATACTTCTCGGGGACGATTGAAGCGACCCATTCACTATCTAGGGTAGGTGCTAAGAAGGCTTTGAAACCTACTACAAAGATGGCTTCAGCGAGTTCGGCATTGCTGTCGATCAAGTCGTCTACTTGGGAGAGTGTTGATAGGATAGAGAAGGGTGGTCGGGATAGCAGTGTCCAGTGGGCTTGTGGGAGGGAGTAGAAGGCCCGTCGGCGGAGGTGGGTTCCGTTGTAGTGAGCGAGGCGGCGGTATGATCTGTTTCAATATCAGTACTTTTGCTTTTGGCTGGCGTTGGTGAGGCACGTGGGTGTGTACCGGAAGGAGTCTAGAACTGAGATTATGAGCTTTTGTTCCTCTGGGTCGTTGGAGGGGTCGTAGGGCTCTGGAATCTCCGGTTCCATGTTTTGTCCAAATCAATGACTGTGCAGTAACCCTCCCGAATCCGTAGCTCTTTTCCCTGTTTCGACTCTTTTCCGCAATGGCCTGATCTCCTTCGTCGATCTTATTTGCCACCAGTGGTATGAAGCGGAGATCAATCTGGTTGATTGTATCGAGATCTTGAATTTTTATAGGTACACGTAGTGACATGCAATGCGATTAGGCTGCTCTCTTCTTGGTTTTTGTTGCGGGGACAATCTTGCGGGTGAGGTTCGCGATGTTGCCCCACCTGCCTCCGGCCATCATCGCAACTTCCCTCTCCACACTCCCTGCCAACACCCGCAATGGCTGCTCCAACTACAGATACCAACGCGTCGCGCGCGCCTATAGAAGTCTCGTTCCCGCTCCCAAAGGCGCCACACACGAACATCCACCTCCAGCTCACCAACAATGGCCCAAACCTACTGCTCTTCCTCACGACCGCGACACCCGAATCCGCGTCCTCTGCACCCCTCGGTTCTTTTGTCTACGCGATGCCAAATGTACGTCATCTCATACTTTGTGCTCACCCCCCACGATTGCATGAGCTAATGTGTGTTCGCAGAGAGCCAAACCTGCCGAAACCCTCAGCACCCCCCTCTACACACACGGCGGAACACTAGACTTCGCGACTCGGTTATCCAAGGTCCTCGCACGCAAGACGGGAAAGCCGGTATATGTGGGCAACTCTTCGAGCTTCGCAAGTGCGGGTATGGGAGGAACAGTTGAGGAAGAGATGGAGGGTTTCAGGAGGGTGGTCGAGGTTGTCATGGGGCTGCTGAAAACAGATAAAGAGTAGAAGGAGCTAGCGAATTCCCCATGGAATACGAGGAAGCGTCACGACAAGATACAGGCGATCATGGTTGTGTTGATGGTATCATTTATGGATAAAGCTACACGACCAGAGTCGCATGTCCAGGCTCAATGCCTCCCTCCTCATCGATCCGCCCATAGGCATCAAGGCCTCTATCAAAACTTCATAGCTGCTTACTCCTGGCCGAGCCTCTCCTTAGCGCTCTGCTTGGCCTCGTCAGAGGTGTTGGGGTTGTTCAAGGTAGCCTTGAGGCCACCGGCGACGTTGTTGGGGTTCTTGTCACCACCGGAGGAGGAGACAGCGTTGGCGTCACCGCCGTTCTCGATGTCCTGGAGCACCTCCTTGGAGTGCTGCTTGGACTCGTCGGAAGTGTCTGGAGCATGTCAGTTCCGAAGTCTAGAAGGAAGCCGAAGTGAAAGACGTACTGGGGTTGTTGAGGTTGGCCTTGTGGCCTCCGACGACGTTTCCTGGGTTGGCAGACATGTTGATGGTTGTGGGGAAGGGTTTGTGGTGGGTAGTTGGAAGTCTAGTGTGGAAGTTGGGAGGATGATTGAGTTGTTGAGTTGGATGATGGGTATAAAGTGACGAACCCGAGTGTTCTTATACACATTCAGCTGTATCGACGTAGCGTGTCTCCTATGCCCCCCAAGGACGCAATGCGAGGTATCGTACGATCGACGTCCATGTCATGGTGTTTGCTACGTCAACGATCGGAGTTCTGCATGCTTGGATAGGCCTGAGGTTAGCAGATCCCTCGTCTCACTGCGTTACCCGCTGCCGCGCAGGCTGGGAAATCTAGGCTCCAGGCACGCTGTTGCTGTCACTAGCCGTTTGCGTTGAGTGAAGAGGTCATGATTAAAGGGGTCGTTCAGGAACTCCTCTCGATCCGTCATAGTCCAGGGCGAACAGTCAATGGCTGTGGCTACCAAGTGGACCGGAACATGGGGAAGTTTCAGGCACACAGCCATATACATCATGGTCAATAGCGAATGCCATGTCTCTAGTCCCTGGAGACCCCACTCACTAGGCGATCGATCTTAGATCTAACATGCAGGTTCCCGATTAGTATGCAGAGGTATGTCGCCATAGGCACGGGAAGAGCATCTAGATGTACTAGTCGAAACTTTACTGCAACGCTCCGAACCTCGCAATGCACTTTGGACAAAGAAGCGATGTGACTGAATAGCATGGTTGACGTCATTGACGCGTGCATGTGATCTGGCGTCAACGCGAACGCGATGTTAGCGTGACTGCTGCATGCAGCAATCTCGCGTCCAGGCCGCTCAACCATCGCGATCAACACCTCCTTTGGCGTCTGGAATGCTCACCGTTCCTACAAAAATCTCTTGACTCACAGCGGCATGTTACTGCAAGCGCAGTATTGCTTTTGCTCGTCCGTCATCGTGTTCGTCATGCCACAGCTCTGACCAGCATCTGTGCGTCCAGGCTGACACTTCATTGCACACCGACTAGCTGCGGCTTAGCCGTGACACCTCGATTCGCGAAATGCGGGCAAGCGGAATGCGTCCAGGAGAAGATGGCATTCTGTTTACTGATCGTCTGGACAGAATACAGTCCTACTAGACTACGTCACGTGCGTGCGTCGTTCTCATTCTCACGACTTCGCAATAGCCTTTCAACAGGCCTCCTCTCGCAGAATGGTTTGAGGCAACTTCCCGAATCGTCTGTCGCATCGCTAACGCAATGCGTTTGGCCCCATGGATGGTCTGCCTTCTCAGTCAAGCAGAACGTGACTCTGATACAGAACCTTACAAGTGTAAGCTTGGAAGCATTGTGCAGTTACTCCAGATCTCTCTCGGTCCCAAGAAAGAACATCTTCATGTTGATTCCAAGACAACACCTTCTGGCGCCTCGAGAACCATCCTTGGCACGCCCTGTAGTATCGCATCGCCATTCGTAAGGACGATATGACCCGCAATGGCGAAGCTTGCCGACTATCACGGCAGCCCAGCGATTACTCGCTTCGCGATGTTCTATCTCCTACGCACCACAAGTGTGCTGATTACGACTGTTTCCTACCAAGGCCAGTGTCCCGCGCCCGAAACAATAATATTACTACAACTTCTGTGTCATGAACGGCAAATCGCCGGTAAGATAGGGTTCGCAGATGCCTATCAACACTCGCGTACGCGTTCAAATCGATACCTGGTTTCATCAAAGATGATGAACGCGCGGTCTGTTATTGTTGTCTGGAGATCTCCACACCGCTTATTGTCAGTACCGGGAAATCTTTCAGCTGCGCGAGCAAGCTTTCAAAACCAACGGGTATTCTTATGTTGAGGAGCAGCTTGGAGCGCAGTCGTAGCCACTGGAACGGCTAACGTGTAAACAGTGTGAGTATGAAGACGTACGTTCAGGTCGTTGTCTGGTCAATACCGCGGTGCAGTGTGTACAATTCACTTGTATATCGGCGCTGTGTATGCCACATGTCTTCGAGCGGTGACTCACCCACCCGCGATCGCTTCTCGCCACCTTTCAATGACTATCGCAGACGATTACATTAGCCATGAACGCATTGTGTAAGCAGGGGAGGTATGTTTCGCGGTGAACACAAATACCAAACTTGTCCTACGGCGAAACGCGATTGTGTAAGCATATGTTAAGCACTCAGTTGAAGCAATCGCAAAGTCCGGTAATTAAGAGAGATTTGCTGCAGTCAAGGCTAATTAAGGGCCCTTCTTGGCTAACCCGGAGCCCGACGCATCTCCGCAACAGCTGAAGTCGGTCAACTTGAGGTCAGATCTCTTGGCTCTGGTCACCGATGGACATGTTAGAACGAATGTGGGAATAGCACATGGCTTGTGTGATTTGCATGTGCAGACTGCTTTCCTTGAAGTACACCAGATTCACAGGCGGGCTCTGTAGTATATGTGGCTGTATGACGGCATTCTCACCGCTGTCCAAATCCCTCGAGACCCGTAGCAACCTGATATCTGAGATCAGATGGCCACCATCGTGGAAGGTCGCATTGAATGGCGTGCCTTGCATCCGCCTTTGGTAATCTTCTGGAAGGAAGGAACAGTCCACAAAGTGGCATCCCTGCCAAAGGTCATCCACTAACTCATCAAGCGAGCGCAACCCTATCGCTGACAAACTCTCCGACCACCACGCCCACACGCTTCATTGGACATCACCACCTCGTCGCTATCCTTTCATGCGACGGCGATGACTTCATGCATACAGATCGGGTCGCAGATTCCTGCACAGCAGGATGTGGGCGCGCGGCCTAGAGTGCTAGCTTGGCGGGAGCTGAGTAACATCCTTCCGTAGTGACTACACCTCGTGTTACCAGCTAATATTAGCGACCGTTAGTGCCTCTGACTCGTCGGCGCATTCGACACGAACATTGCAGGTATCGATTCTATTGGACTAACCACCTACTTTTCCAATGCAGTTTTGAAATGCGCCAAAATGATCATCACAAATCGAAACAGTCCATCGGCCATACCGAGCGTAGTAGTCGCTAACCGGGGTCCCGCCAAATGCGCAACGGCAAAGTCGCGTGAGCGCCTCAAGTCACGAATACGACCCGCGTTAAACCTTCGGCCGGCTCTTTACCGTACCTGACTATTTGCAATGCTTACCAGAGTGAAGACATGGTGGTTCCTTGGAGAGCCACCCGATACGAGAAGACACCAGAAGGAAACCTGATCGTGTATATCTTCGGCGAAGTGAAGAATAATACGCCAGCAGGCTATAACGAAATACTGATCTATCACACATTGTGTTAAAGACTCCCTCTTACGCATGCCAATAAGTGGATCGATCTCACCACACATAACCTTCCTCTACATACACACGTGCCATTTGTTGTGCTTGCGGCTCAAATAAGCATCTGACGACAGCAGCCCTACAGTATTCCCGCTGCACAGTCGCTACCGGTGTCTACACAACTCCTCAAGAAGGACATAATCCGGGCGCCACACGTCTAAAAAGGGTCTCTCCGTGCACGCTCGATACCCACTCACCGGTCCCGCCGCAGTGTCACTACGTTCTCCAACTGGTCGGATACAACCTTATGACACAATACCGAGCTTGCAGCACCGACACTACGGACGCTTGGATAGCCTACTCAGAGCAACTACACGCTTGACTCCGAAGCGTGTAGGAACAAGCCACATTCTGGTTATGCACCACGGGATCGGCTCGAAACCTTCGATAATTCCTCTGTTTAGACACCAGTCTTGCTATTTTCGACCTTCGGTGATCGTAGAGCCGGTCCTTCATAAGCTCAAAACCCGGGGCCAGAGAAGAGGGATTGGAGATATAAGATCTGGAAACCTTCAACTTGAAGTCACATCACCAACAACAATACTCCAATCAACAGTACCACCAACACTCTTTCGCCTCTCTCACCAGATTTGTGACAACACTCGGTCAGCAACGACGTCACAATCACATCTTGTCAATTGTCAGAGTCAAGCATAAGCACAACTGTCTTCTCTTCCAATATATGAGCAATCGCCCGTCCGACACATACAGTCCATCAAATTCTCCAAAGTCTATCAGTACCTGTACTACCTCAGAAGCAACTCAAACAACCATATCTTCTACGTCAAACCAAGACTCGACGGAAACTCCTCAATCCACGACTGAACAATCCTTCTCAACGCCTACGATCATTATCACAGGATCACCTACCTCACGCACGCCAACTCCGGACTCTACTGCTCGACAAAGTCGTCCCTTAGCCTTACGCTATCACTCAGAATATACCTCTAGTCCACAGCCACCAAGACCTCAAGCCCCTTCCAGCCTTCACGAACGTCCACGACGATCTCAGTCAGAGCCACTTGAAACCAGAACTACTACAGCTACTACCACCATGTCTTCCTCTGGATCCTCCCCATCAGGTACCTCAACTGCCGGCAGCAACTCCGGATCTGGCCAACTCCCATACGCTCCATTCCCGTATCCGATGCCTGCCAACCCTAGGGGCTCGGGCCAAGGCAAATAGATGTCTTCGCCCTTGCTACACTACTGTATCGCATGCACGGCATCTATTGGCTTCAGCGGTCTGACGGACACGAATTCCCTTTTGCACATCAAATGGCTCACTGTGTGCCAATCTTCTTCCAATGTCTCAAGATTTCTAGTCTCGCCCCGGTATTGCATGGCATGAAGACATCGCACTTTCGGCGTCGGGAATACCCTCTTCTTCTTTAGATTCTCTATGTCGGTCTTTCCATGGCGCATTCTACACTCATTTCACGCTCGACATTGTGTTTCTATCTGCTATTTACCCATTTTTCTCTTCTTTCACTCATTTTCCGCATCTCACAGTCGCTTTGGATTGGGTTCATACGGCTGGGTCAAAGCCTTCTCGTTCGGACCAGCTCGCATGGGTGGCGTTTGGTTTCTCATGCACTGTAACTGTCACTTCGCGATCCGATCGACTTCACACATCCTTTGCTTTCGGGCCGTTGGCGTTTGTACTAGCGCGTTGGCTATCGATTGTATGGGCGCGGCTCGATACGAGAGATTTCCAGGGCAGGTACTTCGGCCACTCGTAAACGTCGTTCTGAATCCTCACGATATCTATTCTTGCATCCTCTGGAGTTACGGTGTGTGGGGATAGATCTGTAGACTAGACACTAGATAGCTGTTAGCTCGAAAAATGGTACAAGATACTTCCAAGCTATTTCTCGTGACGTTCTATTTTTAGGTCTGCCCAGGTATTGCAGCCCGTATCCAAAAGGCGGTTCCGTGGAGTTCAAAGATACGATACTGACAGCCACCCGTGCTTTACATACGACCTGGCTATCGAAAATGACAGTCGAGAGCTAAGCGATGTGGATTGCATGAAGAGCCAATACCACGCTGCAGAAGGTACCTTGATTGCCGAATGTGAAGCGGTCATAAGTCCGGCGTCTCATCCCCGAGCTGAAGGAGTACAGATGCCCGGCAGCCCCAGAGTTTGCATGATTGCCTTGGCGCACGAGCTCTGATGGTGATGTCGTTCACTGAAAGGTGCTGGGAGGCTGGGAAGGTGATGGTTGATCATGGACGATCTGGTGGGCGGAGATTGATACGCCGATCTGACTAAGCAGCGGCCGTTTGAGTCGTGCAGCGTCATTCGCGCCATCTTTCCTCTCCGAGTCGGTTCACGCGACATCGCGACATTGCTGCCCTGATCAAGTGATCTCTTTCACGTGTTATCCATCCACCGAACGCCTCGTGCCTTCCCGCTCGACGTCGCGACAGTCGCACAACCGCCCACGGCTGCCTCCCTGATCCTCATCATCTCCGTAACGGCGCATCCATCCCCGAAGCTCCGCCATCGTCCTTCCATCCACCACGACACTCGCATCACCTACCAGCGCCACCATGGCTCCATCGCGGTCCCGAGCGCCACTGCTCTCAATACTCGCCCTCACATCCCTCCTTCCCTACGCAGCCCATGCCTTTGACTGCAAAGACATCCTCGCAGATGGTCAGCACTTCAACTTCAAAGAGCTCGGCGGTCCGCACGTCGTTCATTACAAGGAGACTGATATCGCCAAAGAGCTCGAGTGGAAGTTCAACTTTACCATCGACATCTGCAACAATCTCAAATGGCACAAAGGCGGCAGTCTGGCAACCGAGTGCCATCACGGGACCAGGGTGTGTGGAATCAGAGAGAACTTCGATTTGAGCAGTGACGTCAACTCCACCATCACTCCCATCGATATCGCCGGAACATATGCGACCCAGAACGGGAGGAAGATCGATGCCAAGTTTGAGAACCTAGGCAACTCCAAGAGCAACAACGATGCAGGATTAGAGGGTGTCAGGGCAACGCTGAACGGAGGCAGATTCCCGTTCGACGACAAAAAGGAAGGCATAAACCAGCGTGCGATCATCGAATTCGTCTGCGACAAGGAGAGGACAGGACTGGAGGGTGACGAGGTGGACAAGAGCCCGCACCAGGACGACGATAAGGAAGATGACGGAGGCGACAAAGGGGATGACAAGAAGGAGGGCGATGACAAGAAAGAAGAAAAGCTGAGGAGGAGAGAAGAGAACGGCAAGAGCAAGTGTGAGGACAACGACAACAGTCTGCGCTTCTGTGGCTACGACATGGAGACGGAAGAGAAAGACAAGAAAGTTCAGACACTGCGGCTGCAATGGCGGACCAAGTACGCCTGTGCGGATGCGCCGTCGCCGGACGGTGGCTCCCACTGGGGCTTCTTTGGCTGGTTCTTCATCATGTGAGTTGCATGACCTCATCTCTACATCTTCGCAGTCTTCTAACAAGTATCTAGTCTCTTCCTCGCGATTGCTGCCTACCTCATCTTCGGCTCATGGCTCAACTACAACAGGTACGGAGCGCGCGGATGGGACCTTCTGCCCCATGGAGACACGATCCGCGACATCCCGTACATTGCGAAAGATTTCGCGAGGAAGGTCATGGGCACTGTACAGGGAGGCGGAAGCAGAGGAGGCTATGCTGCCGTGTAGAGCGACATGTCAATATCCTAGGATGGAATCTAGTGATGCAGTGATGCAGGAGATGCTTTGTAGGATACGCCTGGTGAGGAGGAAAGAGCATACAAGGCGCTGGAGTTATGATTTTGCTTATGGTCAGCACTTGCGACACTTACCTAGATTCGGAGACCTGCGAAACGAGGAGTGGTACAACCCTTGGATGCCTATTGAGTCGACATGTGCTTCGTCGAGTATTGCTATATTGCGCTTCCCATCATCATCCTGCGTTCGAGAACACTGTTAGATTGCTTTGACCTTTGTTGTACATTCACACACACAATGTCATATGTATTAAAGTCACTGGAAGTCGTATATTGCCGCCACTTTGGTGAACCAGGTGAAATAATCTCTCACTCTCTCCAGCGCCAGCCGTGCAAATGCCTGACCTCAACAACATGTTTGCAGAATATCAGTCCACGTCCAAGCCGCATCGCCGAAAGAAAACCGTAAAGTTCACCCCGGAGACCAACTTTGAGCCTGGTCGGGCTACACATCAGTGGAAGCGCTCAAGCCCCACGTACTCAGCTGGGAAGTACAGTTGCCCACCAGATGTCGGAGCCTGGCTGGACACCAGCTTAATGAGCAACGAACTGGAACAGCTCCTCAACTTCAAAGTCCACGCCATCTTCCACGTCCGCAACGCAGACGAAATCGACGTCCTACACAATTCCTTCCACGCGCAAATGCGAGCAGGTCTACCGCTGCTTCCCGGTTCCCAAACACTTCTAAGAGACCATCCGCTTGGTTTTGAGGTTTTCAAAATCTACAAGGACCTGACTGAAGGCGGCGTTGCATTTTCCAGTCTTACCGGAGGGGACTGGACGAGGGCGAAAGTGTTGGTTCTTTATCAGGATCAGAGGGATAAGTCTGTGACGTTCCAGTTTGTTAATGATGCGAAGGAAGATCAAGAAGCTCACGAGTGGATACTTGAGTTGCAGCGGACTGTGCCTAAGAATAATGTCGGTTTACCGAAGATGGCGAGGCTGATGAAGTGGAGGGATGATTGTTTTGTTGAGATGTGCGGTTTAGATGAGGATATGCAGTAAGAATTTGGTCTGTGAGGGAAATACAAAGTTACAGTGAAAAGACTAAAGTCCTGGGTGTGAAGCAGGTGATGCACTCAGTGGATGTGGCAACAATGGAATGCGGCTCCAGCGCTGCAACTTCCAGATCCTAGAGCTCATACCGCCTCAGTTGCGCTGGCTGCATACCGATGGCAAAAGCCACAGTGAACGACAGGGCTCATTGGAAATTGACGGCGCGCCCCAACTAGAAGATCACTCTTTGTTCCTGAATATAGTCCACCTACAACCACCCCAGAATCACATACATTGTCCGTTGACACAAACTCAATTACCACCGTGACCAATGATGTCAGCTGGAACGCCGGCAGTCAATGCCATGATGTTGGCAGGCTTACTTCAAGACAAACTCCAAGTAACGCAGTCCACCTCCCCTATTCAGGACGAATATACCCGCCATACCCGCCATTCCCTCAATGAAGGACGACCCTCTGCCGCGGAAAGCCATCCACGGCTTTCGTTCGACGATAACCCGGGGAATTTCAGCAACTTCGACGGCAATGGTCGTCGCGTCGGGACTAGATGCGGTCATGTCCTTCACCCCAGCACAGACAACGATGATGAATACTGCCCCGTGTGCAGAGCCGTAGCTTATCTGAATCTACTCCGGCGCATCACTAAAGATTGGAATGGTAAAGGGGGCCCCTGGAGGCCACTGACAGGTCAAAGTACTGCCGATCGAGACGCTTACTGCCATATCTGGCACAAAAGAAGACTTGAAATTGCACAGCTCATGATGCGTTATGAGCAAGACGCAGAGAATGAAGCAGGTTGGGAAAAAGAGCACCCGGAAGAAGTTGAAGCAGCTCGGAAGACATGCTCAGCAGGCAATGCAGTGGTCATTGCGCGTGCCATGTCCAGGTATCCCGCGGAAGCAAGGACTGGCGACATCGCAGATCCAGACTGCCGCACCGGCACTCCAACAATGTTGCCTGGAGCATCTCCAATCCATCACACCGCTTTATCGAAAGCAAAAGCTCCGAAGACAAGGCGTGTTCAATTCGCTTCCGACACAAACTTCAAAATCAGTCGACCCCGTCCAAGTTTCCACCGCAACACGAAGGCATACGTACCGGGAAAACACGCTGCAGTCTCGTCGAGCACCCGGGTCAATACTTCAAACATGACCAACGCGCGCTACAACGTTCGGCAGCTCAAGATCATCAGGGAATTGGATTGCCCGTGGAACATCGAGCTCATCGACGCCATCGCTTTGTCCAACCATGAGGGTATTGCAGAACTGCATCCTCGGTGGCCCGAGATCGGGGATAAGATATCGCGTATACACGATGGAAAAGATGAGGTGCCGAACGAGACGTTTATGAAAAGTCTGAGCACTGCGGATTACTTACTCGTGAAGACTGATGAGAAAGATCAGGTAACGCATGTTATACCGTATACAACGAGAGATATTGAGAATCTTCCGGAAGATGGTGCGGAAGAGTTTCGGATGGTGGAGAATAAAGGCTGGACGTCACATCTGGAAGTCATGTCAGACGAATGTCGTGATGAGATTTGGAATACATACGAATGTGCAGGAGGCGCGAGGAGGATGGAAAGTAATGGGCGTAAGTAGGAAGATGGCGAGGGTTTTGGGGCCTCAGACGCGAGGGCTTGAACGCCACAGTTGTATACAAGGAACGCCTGGGCCCTAGGAGGTCTTGCCGAGCCAGCTGTAACGAGAGGATATGTGGACGGTCCCCATGTGACGCGCGTCCATCTGAGCAACCACCGAGTGGGTATGACGTAGACGTAACGCTCTCGACTGGAGCTGGTAGATTCATCCTACAATGCATTGTTAGTGGCCTTGACTCTTCTGGAATGATTCATCGCAATGACCCAAACATTCGTGACTGCACACTGTGCAAACACCCTGTTCTCAGTAGATCTTCCACTTGCCGTTCGCTATTGCGCATTCACTCCCAGAACAGTCGACGGAAACAAGCTCGAGAATAAGCACGGGCTTTCTGGCAATGTTTTGCGATCCTCCAATACTCACTCATTCACGCCAGCGCAACCTTCCACATCATGCCCTCTTCCATAGCCGAGTACGTTCCCGCAGCCATTCTCTTCTCGCCTGAAGATGTGCAGCACTTCACTAAGTGGCAGGAAGAGCACGGAGTAGGCTCGCTGCCTGGTATTGTTCGAAATGCCACAGAGTATTGCGAGTTTCGTGCATATCGACGCACTGACGAAGACAACAAAAAGCTCAAGCGCGGTAACGCACGGACGCGTAACAGAAATCCTGCAAACATGTGCGGACATGGACTTCATCCTTCAGATATCATCACCGGCGGATATTGCCCAGTCTGCGAAGTGGAAATGTGTCTCCAGTTCCTCGATGCGCTCGGCAAGGTATTCCAGAGATGTGGCGGCCCTTGGCAGCAAGCGCGCGTTCGCAATGAGTTCGCTCTAGTCAGACAGTGTTGGCACCTGGCGCGCTATCAGTTAGTCGAGCTTGTGGAGCTTCTGGAGTACTCGCAAAAGTACGAAGAAGCTTGGGAGAAACAACATCCAGGCGACGTAGGGTGTATGTGGACGACCAACAGCTCTTCGAAAGCGATACGTAATGTCCAGATGCAAACGAAATACCCGGCTGTACTGACGCATGTCAGCTTCAGATCTGCAGTGAAGCGAAAGCTCTCGTCGTTGGATGTAGCGCGAGCGAAAGTCGCTAAGGCTCGAGTGAAGAAGCACGTCACATTCACACCAGATACCATTACCTGGCCCACCCGCAGCAACGCCTGCTTTTGTCGCAACCCAGCGCAGCGCCAAAGTTACCAACCTGGCAGGCATGCTGCTCCACTTGGAATGGAGTGGATTGACACATCGCGAATGTCCTCTTCTATAGCAGATCTTTTGAACCTGAAGGTATACGCAACCTCTGTCCAGGCTGAATTTGATGCCTTGGTCGACGACTCGTCTGTCAGACCACCTAGTCGCTATCAGGGTATATTGTCCCTACACCCCGGTATAGGACCAATCTCAGCATTTGCCAACCAGTTCTTGCAAGGGGCTGAAACGGCGCGGGAGGAGATGCTCGAGATGATCAGCGTGGCCGATGCGCTCATAGTGCTCATCGGCGAGGAGGATGTGGTGTTGGACCTGCATCTTTCTGTCTCTGACGATGCAGAGGATGAGGATGGTTATGGCGACGAGGAGGTGGATCAGACAAGGTGGACTTGCTTGTCTGAGTGCGGCAATGAGGACAAGCCTGACGTTAGTGGAGCAGCTGGTCTAGCTGCCAAATTCGCGGGTGACGACGAGAAAGCGCAGAAATGTCGGAAGATAGTTGAGTAGCATAAATGCGACACATGTTACGCTTGTAGAATGTTGAATAGTAGCATGTTGAATTGTCTCGACCTGGAATTTGTACAGCGAGTGGGCATACCAGCCGTAGCCTTCGTAGTATGAGTTCAATGCGTGCGCTTTCAATTGTGAATGAATGGCGGTTGGTCCCCGCGATCGGAGAGAGAAGGGGGATAAGAAGATGGATACCAGAGGATAATCGAATGCATCTCTTGATAGTCCCTGCCGCTGGTGATGCGCAGTGTTGGGTAGAGATGAAGTTCGCGCAACGCGCCGAAAGACGCGCCACTTTCGCGCCCGCCCGGCTGCTCCGCCCCGCCGCGTTTGCATCTTCTTTGTTCCCCCCTGTCTGTGCCACTGCTTAATAAAAGATTCCATGTTTAAAGGATCTGTAACCCCGCGCATGGAGTGAGATGTCCAGTCAAGCCGCGAGGGCTCCAGGCAGGCGTCAGGCCCCCAGCCCTGGAGTGCAGCGATGCGCGCTGGACGGCGGGCCGGCTACGCATGCCACGGCGCCGTTCCACCACTCCCCAAGGAGCAGAGCATCTCGTCGCAGCCTTGCGCTAGGCTTGTACAGCTCTAGCAATCCGCCCAGATGCTCTGCTCGTCGCGATATAAAGCATGGCATGCGACGCGTCCGTTGAGAGCCATCCCATCTCAACACCAGCATGGCTCTCATTACGCTGCCACCGGAGCTCAAGCTAAACATAGCTGACAGCTTGGACCCGGACTCGACTCTCAATTTCGCCCTTACCTGCAAAGACCATGCGACACTACTCAAATCCTTGTTAAGACAGCATGCACGACTACTTGCGAAATGGAAGGTCATCGACACGACCGATGCTCGCACGCTTCTTTGGGAGACCTTGAGAGACGTAATAGCAAACCCTCGACTAGGGTGGTACATCAGGGAACTTAACCTTCCACCAAGCCGGCAATACAATTGGAATGCGAACGAGAGTTTGCATGTTTCCCACCCAAAGCACGGCGTGGTGCCATCCGAAGAAGACAAGGCCTTGTTCATTGAGGCAGCAAGGGGGCTGCAAGATCTGTATCCGGGGTTCGGCGAAGATGAATTGAATCTGCAGAGACGATACTCTTATACCCTCAATTTTTCACCTCGGCCGTACGACACGATGGGATCTATCGAAGATCGAATTCACGCCGGCTTTGAGGACGCCATAATCGCGATCCTTCTGCACTATCTACCTTATCTCACGACCATCAGCCATTCAGAAGTCGGCATGGAAGACTGTCTGGAACTTGTTCTATGGCAGATCGCGTTAGGATACAAGGACCCGGTCATGGCACCAAAGCTTCCCCTACAACGTCTCAAGACGGTCGCCGTGCGTTCCCCCCGGGACGAAGGAAGCAGCTCTCCTGATTGGGCGTGTTTCTATCTCAGTATCCCTTCGGTAAAGACGTTTGTAGGGCAAGCAATTGGTGGTTCGCCTAGCGAGGACGTCCTACGCACTTTGTTCCCCACAGGTGCTGCTCCGTGCTCTAACGTAGAAGAGCTATTCTTCAGACATTGTGTCTTCGATGTGGACGGCCTAGCAACCATACTCGCGAACATTCGGCATCTGAAGAAGCTAACATACGACGGTGGTGATGCTCTGGTGTCCGAATCGAGCTGCTACGAACCAAAAAAAGTTATTCGAGCAGTTGCTACACACGCCGGCCGCTCGTTGGAAGTCCTCATGCTCAGCGAAGAGTACACAGATGTAGGTCACCAACCGCCGTCCATGTTCCAAACTGAGTACAATTTGATAGATTGAACCCCCCGAGGATGGCCCAGCGTTTGTTTCTCTCCGAGAGTGCCAGAAGCTCCGTGTACTTCACTGTCCCTGGCGCATGCTTCGCCCCGACATGGCAAAAGAGGAAGACCCTGAACGCGATGAGCCGCTAGAGCAAGGCTATTACCGAAAGGAGGATTACGAACAGATCGATGTCGACTTCGACGCAAGGAGCCTTCTCCCAGAGTCCTTAGAAGAGCTTTTTCTGAACGGCGATTTCGACTGTTTCCACGACTTTGAGGAATGGGAGGCCATGGAGAATACCTTCAAGGTCTCGAGCGCCTTCACGCCACGCCTGACTATGGAGAAGACCTGTATCAAGAGAGGAGGTGGTTGGAATTGTCGAATCGGTAACGCAGAGGAACCGGATGGAGCCTGGTCTCATCCGCTCGGCTGCCTTTTCGAACGTCATCATGGTTAAACTCGACAAACTATATGTCTCATCTCATTCTCGATTGTAACATGGACACCAAATTTCGGGTCTGTGCGCGCTTGCTAGGCACGCGAGAATTGCTATAGCAGTGCGCACGGCTTCTCATCGTTCATCGTAGCGGGTCCTCTTCTCCCAATGACGCACTGGGAGAATTGACCATACGCCAAGAACAATGACGAGAACTAGGGGACTGCTGGAGCCTGGACACCCCTTTCGTATGTGTATATAAACGCGCGCTCTCCGCAGCTTTACAAAGATCTTATACCACACCTCTACCGAGCACACTTCTGAAGCGCGCTCTTCTCCTGATACCTGTACTGTCAGTTATCGGCGAATGTCCAGTGCACGACACCATCACCTAATCCCATCAAAGACGACACCGCAATGGCTTCCCGAACCGTCCATACAATCGGAGGCCGCTACAAAAGCATCAAAGCTGTGGAAGATGCGCCATTCGCAGAGTTCATCTCAGTGAGAGAGACCGGGCTCAAATTCAACGTCGTCCACCCAATCCCGGTCGCGTATCTGCGTGACTTGAACTCTCGTGAACGCGCTGCGGTCCACAAACATGTCACTGCCGAGCTGTTTAGTAACAGCTATAAAGACGTCGAATTTGTTGAAGCGGTAGAAGAAACCTTGGGTTTGTTGGAGACGGTCCAACAGGATATGGATCATGATCGCTCGACCACTGCGGACCTAACGACCACGGATACGACCAGCAACCGGACTTACCACACGGCAAGAGAGCATCAGGAGTCCCGGGGCAAACATTCCTCCATGCATGTGGAGGCTGACACCAATGTCATGAGCGGCTCAAGGTCAGGCGCCCTTGGGTGTAGCCGGAATATAAATAAATGGAAGAGTACCGTACCCCCTGGCTACCCTCCACCCCCGGTTAGTACGCCAAGCTCAGTCTTTCAGTCTGAGAGTCGTAGTGGATCGCGATCATCTAGCTCCAGCAAGATGCGAAAGCCAAGCAGACACACCGACTTCCTCAAGGACGCAAAGCTCGACGAGAAGACACGCGTTTTAGTCGTGGAGCACAGCGCTGCAAGCCGCGAACTGGCGCTTCAGGAAGAGCATCTTGCCAGTCTCGAGTCGCTTGCTTTGACCGTCACCAGCTCAGCTGCGCGGCGCGATCTATACGGCGCCATTCGGAAAGCTCGCAGTGCAGTCGAGAAGGTGCGCGTCCTCGAACGCAAGTGCAAGGGCGCCTTGTCTGACTCCCGCGCGCTCGTAGTGGATGCTCTGGAGCTCGCTGATGATCTGTGGGAGACGTCAGAAGCTGATGTGGAAGACGCATCAACCATTTCTTCGCCAACCACGGTTCGTTCGTCGACAACGGCTTCTTCGCGGACAACCGGTTCTTCTCCGACACAGTGGAGCATATCCACTGCACCATCGGAACCTGAGTCTTTTGTGCCGGCCCGCTTTCCCTCTGCCTCGGAAGTTGTCTCACTGAGGCAGGAACTGCAAAAGATCGACGACGATCTTTCCGAATCGATGAGGACTTTGAACGGGGTCATCACTCAACCACGTTACCGAGAGGGCGTGATCGAAAGCATCGACCGCGCACGGGCATGCCTCGACAAAGTTCACATCAGGGGAGAGCGCTACTCAGGCCTAGACGACGAAAAGATACGCAAATTCGGATTTGCAACGCTTGCTATCGCGCGGACAAGGCATGAGAAAGCTATGCGCGTTCTCGATGTAGCCAAGCAAGAGCAATTGCGACTGGACGGCCCTACGCAAGCAAAAAGTAGTGGAAAAACGCGCGAAACCGAGCGCCAAAAGCCATCGCGAGTGGAAGAAGAGTTCGATCGGATGGTCCATCGTTTCTCGCAATTTGAGTGCGGGGACTCCGAGGAGCTTCTGCGTCAGCAACAAGAGGTTCTTCAACAGGTTGCTAACTACCGTGCCGCTGAGGCGTACAACAGACGCCGTCAAATGGGTCAAAGTTTGTATGATCAATTTCTGCAGGCAGGTGCACCGGATGCTCACAGGCGGCCAAGTTCGTCATCGTCGGATTTGCCGCCATTTCCGTTCCTCGATCCGAGACAGTTCAGGGGCGTTTGGAAATAGCAATTCTCGCTAGGGCATACACTTATGTAGCACGCACAGTAAATAGAGATAGAATATCAATCGTGTATCGGCTTTTCGCTGTATCACTCCAAAAATAGTGGGTTACTAACTTCCAAAATCTACAACAACAGTGAAGTGGCTGGTGTCGACTAGCAGATTCTGCGATCAGGTCACCGAAGGCGACATAAAATCGGTTCTTGACAAACCTCGGGACCAATGGGTCGCGACCATGGTGAAGATGGCTGCAACGGGTCGCTTGAGAGACTGAAAAGCTCACACACGTTCGATCTTTTCACTAACCGTACTAAATTTCCTACTACTGCCTTCATCTGCAGCCACTGAGGAGAGGTGAAAGCTCTCAGTTGTGGCGTTACTCGATCTGCTGATGGCTATGCGACCGCGTTCGGCCATAGCTAAATAAGAGCGCCTCCTCCACAGCTATCAGCGATTTGTCTACTCCTACTTCAACCCTGGTAAAACTTACAGCTTCGAACGATATCTACAAGCTGCCAAACAGTTACGCCGGTGTTATCATCTCGCTATCAACCCATCCAAAACTCACCTTCCACACGAGTCCCAAGGGCAGATTCTCTTCTCAGGCTGCTTGCAGGTCTACAGACCCAACCTCTCCGACAGCAACAAGATGGCTTCTCACAACCGCACAATTCACACCATTTACGGGCAATACCGTACTGCAGCGGCTGTCAGTAGGGCAGCTAATGCCGATTACATCCCGTTGAACGGCGATCGTAACATCAATGCCGTACATCCAATTCCAATTGACTGGCTGGACGAAGAGCTACTGTCGAGCGAGCGCGATCAAGTTCGGGAACATGTTGCCTCTCTACTGAGTAGTCAGCGTCGCCCAGTTCCCAGTTTCGTCGAGGCTTTACAGGGTACCATGGAGAATCTGAACACCATCAGAAATAGGGGTACAGCTAGTCGCCGCATTCCTGCGCGCCGATCTGGAGGCGAGGAAATCGATCGTCTGGCGAACGACTTCGACACTTTGACCATGGGACAAGCCCATGGCATCAACTCACCGTCACGTAACGTGCGATTTGCAGAGACGGTTCGGACAGATCGTGTCTCACGAGACCCCACGATCCCTGGTCCCTATAGTCCACAGCCGTCCTCGCCGACTCCTCGAAGTATTATGCGCTCGCCCGGACATTCTCGTGCGAACTCAGCCGAAGCGATCCTCAGCCATGGGGCATTACCTCCACGCGATGCTCAAGTGCCCTCGCCCACCGACGGCTACAGTGAAGAACTCGTTGCACTAGATGTACAACTCGACGAGATCTACGCGGCTCTCAACAACCAATCTCGTACCGAAGACCATGGGTTATCGGAGCAGCGGTTCGATAGCCTTGCGCAAGCTCGCTCCATGATTCGCCGCCTGAGAGGACTACGTCGTCTCAATCAAATGGACATTGACACGGCTCGCGCTGCTGTACAATCAGTGATGACAAGCACTGGACAACATGACACCGCTGCTGCCACGAACGCTGGGAGTAGATCGGGACACATGGGTCGTGAGCCGTTTCATGGTACCCGTGGGACGCGGAGACCGCGTCCAGTAAGTGGAAGCTTCAGCAGCATGGGAGAGCGGCTGCGCCTAGCGGCAGTACAGCATGACCAGCGTCTGTTCGCTCATACCAACGGCATGTTCCCAGTTTGGAGTTCACCTCCCGTTGACCCTCAATATGGGGACGGCATTCAACGGCCTGACGGCACTATTTACTGCTGGGGGCCTATGGGTGGATGGCTGATGTACCATGGCCGCGATGGGGCCTATTTTTGTGAGTAGGCGTGTGATTCTGTACCTAGGTACCTGGGTAACATACAGAGCGCAAAGGTCGGGTTAGGAGTGCGCATCCATAGAGGGACCAAGATAGAGGCAGAATCGGAACTTCAAATCATGCGAATGTACTATATCAATGTGCTCATCAGGGTGCGCACACGTGCTAGAAACGGGAGCGACGAACTAACCAACTGGGCCGTGTTCAAACATTCCGTCGGCGCTAGCTGCTCCGAGGTCCTTCCGGCGATGGGCTGACCTGAACCACTGCCCGCTTGCCATCACCACACAACATACACGTTGCGCGTCATAACACTTTCCTCATCTCAATGATCAGCCCCGATGAGGATCAGACCGCAGTCTGCGTCAAAAGCGCACTCTATTCATTCTTACTTTCCTACATACATGACACCTGGTACCTCGTTTACTTTGTCATTTGCCGCTCCGCGTCTCATTCTCCAAGTTCCGCTTCAATAACACTCTCAGCAACCCCGGGGTAATTGTAGATGGCTAGGAACTTCAGACCAGCCTTTTCAACTATCGCTCTCCACTCCGCTTCTGTTCTCTCGCGCACCGAAAGATGTGCTAACATCATCATATCCATAGAGGTGGCGGCGATGGTGGGCTTTTCTTCTGAAAGCACAATTTCGTTCAGCAGCACCCGTGAGTAGCCGGGTTTCAGCGCTGGCTTCAGGCTTTCGAGAATTTTGACGCCTTCTTCGTCATTCCAGTCGTGGAGAATCGAGTGCAGTGAGTACGCCCTGGCTGACTGAATAGGCTGAGGCGTATAGAAATCATGGACCTGACTCTCAAAAGGAAGCTCTTCCTTGTCCTTGATAGCCGCGATGACTGGCTCTTGATCCTGAAGAATGACTTTGCCCGGATGAGACTGGTGCTGCGCCACGAATTGCTGGACATCGTGACCACGACCGCCACCGACATCTACCAGAAGGGCCTCGCTGCAGCTGGAGTCAAAGCCATTGATCAGACGTTCTGCGACCGGATAGAAGCCGGGGTCGAACCAATTCGCCTTGCCTGCGCGATACACCGACATGAAGTTGTCGAACTCGTCGAGATGAGGAGGCGTTGCGACCAGCCATGGGAAAAAAGGCAAATCTGTTCCATGCGCATCCTGCAATGGTCCTTCTGTAGGCAAAGTGGGTAGCCTGTAACCAGTCTTCTTGAAATACTCCGGGAAGCCATTGAACGACGGTCGTGACACGTCGTAGCAGAAGTCAATGCTCTTCTGATAGTTGTCCGCTGCAAGTTCGTGGCTCAGACGGGTACCATGGAATCTATCGTTCGAGAAGGAAACGATCTTCATAGCGATCAGGTGACGCATGATCCGTTGCAATAGAACGGAGTCAACGCTCGTCTTTTGGACAAGGTCGCCCGGACTAACTCCGGCATCGCCTGCATCTCTAAGATGCTGGAAGAGTTTGACTTCAACAGCGAACTTGCAGTGCGCTGACAATGCCGGCTGCAGACTCATCAGTATGCTGGTGGCAGTACAGGTTCAGTCACGAACCTCGGCCCAGAAGCTTCTCTGCAGGAATTCACTAGGTATCTCGAGCGCCGCAACCAGGTCTCGACCAAGCTCGATAAGACTTTCTCGCGAGCCGATTTGCTCGGCTTTGTAAGCTCTGCCGGCGGCCGCAACACGCTCGAGGATATCTGGTACAGGTATCGACATGTCAGGCGACGAGTGTTCGTTCTGCAATGTTTGTCAAAGGATAAAGAAAGCAGCGCGGGGCAGCCTTCTATTGCAATCCTTCGATCCTTTCGCACGATAGCCATCGTTCGGTGGGGTTCTTGCCTTCCTATTGCGCCATGCGCCGAAGTACACATGACTCGTTTTACCACCCGATCGCTCAGCACTTAATCGTTTGCGCGATGTTTGGATCTTGGATCAGCTGCGTTGTGATACAAAGGCCTGATATCCGCAGTCTCTTTACCGTCTTTCGCTCGTCCGACCCAGTGGACCTCGGGAGTGTTCAACAACGCGAATTCCACACCCGCTGTGTTGGATCAATGCGTTTGCAACATCGCCTACGAAACACTTGTCGCCTGCCTGATTGTTACAATTTGCCGGCATGATGTTTCCGGAGACAGGCATCCGTCCGTGCCGCCCCGCCTGTCGTTGGCCCACTTGGTCTGGCACTAGATCCTTCGCGGATGCATGAACAGACACTGCGAGCCGCACCTGTTGGAGCACCTGGAGCCACATTGCCGTAAGTAGTCACAAGGTCTAACTAAGTTAAATACTAAGATCGAATGTATCTTTCATCTTCGAAGAAATAAACACTCTAGAAATTAAAGCTGTCTAGCTTAAGATATATAGCATGGGAGTAGAGAGCCTACATTTTCTGCTTGCGTTCGTCGAATATCTCCTGCAAAGGGGTTGTATTGCGGCTGTCCTTTCAAAGTATCAGTTCCAGTGTGGCCTTTTAGAAGATCGTCTTCCCATAACGACTAATTCAATCTTCCGACGTCTGAGATCGGTGTCTGAGAGCCTGCCACCAAGCAGTACATTGACGATCGTTCCATCGTACGAAGGACCGACGTGATCATAGACACGCCTCGCAAATTTCCATTGATCTGCGAGCTTCCCAAGACTGATTCGAAGCGATGTCCTGCCTTCCTTGTCCCTCGAAGAGGGAGACATACCATGTTTCAAGGATAGTTTCACTGCAGATATGCTGGTCTTTTCGCAAGCCACATGTAGAATGAGAATCTCGGCACTATCCACCGAGCTTTTGTTAGCGGCAAGTTGACCTCTTTGAGAAGATCCAGCACGCTGAAAACTCGCAGACGACCACCCCGGGGGGGTTTTCAATTACTGTTCATACGCTGTTAATACTTACTGCACCAAGCTTGAAGAATACTAAACCCTTGCGGATGTTACGCCGGCGTACCGATGCGCAGCTGCCTTGCATTCTGCAAACTACTTTACCTATCTCGAGCTCGAATAGAGTCTTGGTGAGAAATGGGTCGCGGAGGTAAAGCGCGTAGGTCAGGATGTGTACGCAAGCTACGAAGTACACGTAGCTGGGTCAACACAACAGGAGGATGATGATGGTACTAGTAATAGCGATACTGCGCCGCAATGTGCTTGCAGTACGACCCTATGTACTTGTCTCACTGGTACGCAATCTGCACGCGATTATTCCCAATCTTGCGAGCTGGCCATTGGTGGTGCACAAATTTCTTGATTAACGCAAGGCTGCTATTGAGGCTGGGAAACCTTGTCATCCAACTACCGGTTTCTATGGATCTAAACATATCGGTCTTCCTCGACTCATCTCTACTAGTATGTCGCACCACGACCCGTGTAGCCATAGCCACACGGGTTGTCCCAATCATGGGCAATGCCATACCACGTGCCCCTTGTCTCCTGGCTGTCCCATCCCATACCCTTGCCAAAGTTGCAGTTGTTGATGACGCGGTTGATACTCCACTCAGCGTCCTGGCAGGGCATATAGCCAGTGCGACAGAAGCCATTGCAGGCGTAGGCGACCACACCGTTGTACGCGCTGCTGGAGACTCGTTTGGCGTTCCCTGCTAGGTTGCCGTTGCCGCATTGATCCATGAGGTCTTTCAGTGCGGCGCGAGCGTTGTCTTGGTTAGACTGGTCGGAGGAGATGCAGTGTGTTCCGCTGTTAGAGGAGGAGCAGCCTCGTGCCTTGAAGGAAACCGAGACATGTTAGCTAGTCGCTTTTGTGGAAAGGGTCGCGATTGCTCATGGAAGCCTAACCTGAAGGTCGACCGTGGCGGCCATGATGGTGCTGCTCTGGAACAGGAGGGTTCCGGCGCTGATAGTGGCGAAGAAGCGCATGATGGACAGGTTATTGCTATACAGTACGCAATTTGCTATAGAGACAAGTGTGATAGCCTAAAAGAACAGGTCGACCTGTGATAACTCGATGTCAATAAGAGAGTGTTTTACTCACATTCTTTAATCACAAGAAACACGTCGCACTTATACCTATTGTTCCTACGTTAGATAGATTACATAATGCTTTACTACGCAACTGTAATTACCTCTAAGACTAGAGCTTCTGTATACGAATACTACATTACAACAATAGTAGTTAGTAATATACTTAGTATTAGTTATTATTAGCACAAGAATTAACTAATTACTTAGCATGTTTTGTAGTAGAGACGCAGCGCTAAGCTAAGTAAGAAAAATAACAGCAGGTATAGATTCTATTTATACCTAATAGATTAAGTTATTCTATTTCTAAATAGGTAGCGTTATTAGACTAAGTATTTTATAGCTTACTTAACTAATCTAGCTATATAGAATATACTACCTTCTCTTTTAAGTAAATACTAGTATTATTTAATTCTAACAATTCTAAATATATATATCTACTCTAGCTTTAATTAAATATCTAGTTCTTAGTTAGTTTTAGTAGTGTATCTATAAGCGAAATGTCTTCTAGATTAGTAGAGATAGCTATTTATCTTAGCTAATATTAATAGTACTACTATTTATAATAAGTACTTATATAATACCTTTAGCTACTATATAAAGAGTATTAATAGAAAGCTTACTATAATACGTATCTACGCTACTCTATAAAAGAATGTAAATAACTTATTTTTAGCTATAGTAGGTAGTAGCTTTAATAGCTACTATACTACTAAACCTAGGTTACGTAATAGTAATCTATAAGATAGATAGAATAATAATAAGAATTAATATTAAATTATAAATTAGAATATATTTCTATAATTATAAAGCTTATCTATTACTATAATATTATAGATATATATCTACCTAAATAGGTATTAGAGAGCTATTAAATATTAGAGCGTAATAGTATATTAAATAAATATTAATATTAGATAGCTATAAAGTATATATTAATAAGTAAATTATATTTAATACTTAATAATTTCTATAATATTAATTATAATTATAAAAGTACTTTAAGTAGATTTTATAGATAAATAGGCGTTAAGTATATATTATTTTATAATATATAGCTATTATCTATTAAGTATACTAATAGTAATTAAAGTTATAATACTATTTTATTATTATAATAAGAGCTAATAAGTTTTAAAGTCTAATTTAATTTATTATATTATATATATATTCTAGGTAGCTACTTTTAGACTTATTTTACTTATAAATCTAGTCTATCTATAAGCGCGTATACCTACTAGTCTTTTTCTACTCTTATAACTATAATAAGAATAGTAATACTTTTATTATACTACTTTCTCTATATTTTAAAAGTTATAAAAGACTTTACTTACGCTACTCTAGCTCTAGTCTATACCTACTACTATAGACTAGCGTATCTTTATTATAATACTACTTAATCTTTTATATTATATTACTTTTATAATATTTTATAATAATATACTAGTACTACTATATTATACTATATAGTTCTAAGTCTAGATAATCTCTACTTAAAAATATATAAGCTTATATTTACTTTTTTATTATATATAAAATAGTATTATAGTATACTTAGTACTAAATATATTATTAGAAGTACTAATTCTATAATAAGATTATAGTTATATTTTTAGCTTCTATAAAGCTTATTATAAATATATAAGTAGAGGTTATAGTAAAGAATTATAAGTAGTAAACTCTATAAGAAAAGTAACTTAGTATTAATATTAAGTATATGCTTTACTTTATCTCTATTATTAGAGCTAGAAGATATTATTATACTAACTAGAGATAGAGAGCTTAGTATACTATAGTAAATATAAAACTAGTCTAGTTAACTATATTCTTTATATAAATAAGCTAGTCTACTTAGAATATATTAGTATTATATAGTAGATTAGTTAATTTAATATAAGCCTTCTTAATAAAGAGAGTTAGAGTAGTATTCTATAGTACTAATATTAACGTATATAAATCTAGTATAAAACTATTAAAGCTCTAGTTTAGTTAGCTATATTTATTATTTTACTATTTTACTTTTACTTACTTTACTTATATTTAAATAGTTACTAATAGCTACTATAGTAGCTAATTATAATAATACTATACTTTACTAAAACGTATATAGTTACTATAGTAACTATATACTATAGTAGAGTTTCTAGATTACTTATTAGTGTAGCTTACTATTACTATTACTATTGCTATTATTATAATACTTTTCTATTTCTTTTTTTACTATTCTTATAGCTATTAAAACGTTTATACTATAGTTATACTCTATTAGCTAGAAATATTACTTACTATCTAAGTATTAGGTAACTCTATATATATTACTATAGTGTTTATAAACTATACTTACTTTTACTTTTATTATATCTAGATAATAGTTAATAATATAAGTATAAACTCTAAAGCGCTATAAATCTCTACTTACTACCTACTTACCTCTATCTTTTTTACTTCTATATCTACTTCTACTACTAATAATAATAATAATAATAATAATAATAATACGCTTAATTATTAGATATCTAGAAAAGTTATAGCTATCTAAAGAAGAAGAAGTTATCTACTTCTAAGGTTAAAGAGAACTTAGAGAATAAAACTATTAAAACTTATAAGTTCTTACTTTTAATAATACTATATATATATACTAATAATATTTAGCTTTAGTAGCTTAGCTAAGTATATACTAATAGTTTATTATTAACTACTAGATATAAGTTATAACTATAGAGTAGTAGATACTTAGAAATAATATTCTTATATTATAGTAACTATAGCGCTTAATTATTATTTATCTAATATATTATAGTTACTTTTATAGCTAAGACTACTACTAATAAAAAGTAGTATAATATTCTATCTACTATACGTAGGTAAGTAATAGTAATAATATAGTAAATCTTTCTAATTTTTTATAAAGCTATAATACTCTATAAGTAAAAAGTAAAAACTAATAAAAGTAGTAATAATACTAAGATTACTTCTAAGAAGACTATAATACTTTATAAGTAAAAGGCGTAGCTTATATAAGCTTAATTATCTAATTATTATATATTTATATAAATTATAATTACTTTAGCTAGAGCTACTACTAATAAAAAGTAGTATCTAGCTAGCGTAATAAGAAGTAGTATAATATTCTACTATATATAAGTAAGTAATAGTAATAACTTAATAAACTTTACTAATCTTTTATAGTCTACTACTACTAAGAAGATAGCTACTTTTTATAAGTGTAAGACTAAAACTAATAAAAATAGTAATAATACTAAGATTACTTTTAAAAAGAGTTTCTTTTCTTTAGCTCTATTTTTAATTAATATACTAGGTAAACTACTTTAACTTTAATAAGTATAGTCTACTACTAGCGTAGCTATAAAGCTTATTAGTCTACTAGCTAAGAAAGTAAAGATCTAAGATATATAAATCTATTAATACTTTAATCTTACTTATTAAGTATAACTATTCTTCTCTTTTTTATTAGTATAATATCTTATTAGTAAATTATACTAATATTCTTTAGTTAGATTAATATCTACTTAATTAACCTAAGCTATAATTACTATACTAAATTACTATTTACTTTATTAATATTCTTATTACTCTCTATATAAATCTAAGCTATATCTATTATACTATTATCTAATACTTTACTATATTATTATTACTCTTTATATAAGTCTAAGCTATACCTATTACGCTATTATTTTATCTTTTATTAATCTATTTATATATAAGTTATCTTTAGTATAGAAGCTATTACTAGATATATAAACTAGGTTAAAAATATATAATATAAGGTTAAAGTCTTAGATATAAGATATTATAGTTAGAAGTTATATATATTAATAATATTATAGTAGAAATATATCTATAGAAAAAGAATATTATTATTAATAACTTTACTTAAGATAAGAGTTAGACTTTAGCTAGAGATAAAAAGATATAAAGTACTTAAAATTAGCTAGTAGAGTCTAGACTAGCTTAGAAAAAATTAGAAAAAATTAGAATTTACTATAAGATTATAAGTCTATATTAGTAAGAATACTTATAGATAATAAAGTATATTAAAAGAATTTATAAGAAAAGTATAAGAGTTAATAATAAGTAAGTTTAAAAAGACTAAGAAAGAGAAGATATTCTAAGCTAGAGAAGGTTTAGCTAGACTTAGAGAAGAGTAGCTTAGTTAGCTTTCTACTTAGATATTAGAATATTTACTTATATATTTTAGCTTTTAGAGACTTAGCTATTTCTATATTTTTAATATTTTAGCTATTTAAATAGATACTACTAAGTTAGACTTAGCTATTTTAAGCTATATTTTTATAGATTTTAGCTTAATAGTAATAGTAAAGGTATATATTCTAGTTAATTTAAGCTATAAGAAATATAACTAATAATAGATATTAAGTTAGATTTAGTTATTTTAATACTTATTATACTAGTTAATACGCTTATAGGTAGTAGTAAAAGCGCCTATCTTAGGTAATTTAGGCCTTAGTCTAGCGTATTAATAGCTATTTTACTAAATAAAGATCTAGATTTTATTATATATTAGCTTACTATACACTTATATTTTCTTACTAAATATAAAATATTTTGCTACTTAGCGTAATAATTAGAATTTAGTAGTAGCTATACTAGGTCTTCTACTCTAGAAGTAGTAAATTAGAGAAGCTAGATTAATTAATATCTTAGCTTTACTAGCTATAAAGTATATATTAGATTAATAATTAAGTATTAGTATTACTATATTAAAAGATAGTAGATATATCTATAAGAAGAGAATAAAATAAATCTAAGTATCTAGAATATCTTTATTAAAGTATACTTTTCTTAGCTATAAGGTATAAAGTATAAGATAAAATAGATAATAGAATTAGTATAAAGAAAAGAGTAGTAATAGATAGAATAGTATAATAGCACTAAATTATATACTAGAGATCTAATATATTTAGATATATCTTCTAGTATTATAAAAATATAAATATACTAAAGAAATAAAGTTTTAGTCTTATCTATATAAAGTATAACGCTTTATATTATATTATATATATAAAAGATTATATAGCTATAAGTAAAGCGCGCGTTCTAACTACTATATCTACTTCTCTTACTCTAAGTTAAGATAATATACCTAGAAGTTAACTAATATACCTTAGTTATTAAATAGTACTTTTATATATATTTCTAGAGATATAATAATTATTAGCTTATATTCTTATATTTTCTACTATAGCGCTAGTAGCGTAGCTTTTTCTTTAGCTATATATTATAGAGTTTACGTCTATAAAGCTCTAAGTATTATAATAATATTGTTATAATCTTAGAGATATTATGCTAATTACGCTATAGTTTAATAAGTAATAATATAATATATTATAAGGTATTACGTATTTACTACTATAATCTAAAAGCTATTTTATAATATTAGCTTTAGTAATAGTCTAGTTAGTCTTTAGTATTACTACTAAACCTTTATTACTTATAGTAGATTTTTAAAAATTAAAAGCTATAACTTTATATATCTATTATAAAGATATACTATACTAGTTATATTAAAACTACTTTAGCGCCTAAAGCGTAACTATTACTAATAGTAGTTTCTTAAAGCTATTATTTAGAGTAGAGAATAACTATTTATTATTAAGCTTTTATTCTTAACTAAAGAAAGTCTTACTATCTAGATCTATAGCTTATATATATAAGAGTAAGATATTATAATAGATAATATAGCTTATATTAGTAGACGCTATAGAAGTAATTAGCTTAGTGTAGAAAGTTCTAGAAGAAGAGAATAAAGTTAAAAAAGAAAAATATATATTATATTAAGACTTAAGCTCTTATATACTAAACTATTAAGTAGTATCTATACTTAGATAATATTTAAGAGATACTATATATAGTAAATATCTTAATTAATTAACTAAAAGCTATCTAGCTTAATTATAAGCGTTACCTAGATTAAAAAAGTATTAATACTTAGAAGACTAATAATTAAATAGTTTCTAGAGAGAGTATAGATTAGAGTAAATAAAATCTTATTACTATTAACGCTTAGACTCTAGAAGTTATTAATAATATTTTATTATATAAAGTTACTTTCTATAATATTAAGAACTATAAAAATCTAGTATACGCCTTCTCTAAGATATATAAATATTCTAGTAACTTAACTAATTATATCTTTTTAAACCTAGATAAATCTAGATATTATAGTAGTAACTATATAAAGGCGCTTTCTAAAGTAATATTAGTTTATATCTATACTATAGTAACTCTAACTTATAGATTATTAAACTTTAAGTACTAAGCTTAGTAAAGTAGACTATAATTAAAAGTATATACGTTTAGTTTATTATAGTTAATTTAATAGGTGTTTTATAATAGTTAAATAAATAGATATTTTAGTAGTAGCTTATAGAAAGTATAGACTAAAAGAATAGAGTTAGCTAGTATATAAAGAGACTTTAGTATAATTTATAACTAAATAGTAGAAGTATTATAAGCTTTATCTTCTTATATATATTAACTATCTATATTACTATTTTCTTACGCGTAATTAAGCTAAGTACTAGAAGTAGTTAGATAGTAGAGAAGTAATAGGTAATACGCGTTAATATTACTTAAATAACTAGCTAGTTTAAAGTAGCTTATATTATATATACTACTTAATACTAGATAGATAGTCTATCTACGCTACTTCTATTTAAGAAGTATAACTATAGTATTATAATAATTTATTATAGTAAATTTATCTTTAAAGGTTTTATTATAAAATATTAGCTATTATTTTTATAAAGGTTATAGTTATAACTATAGTATAAATAATATATCTAATAGCTACTAAAAATAAATAAAAGAGATAAGATAGTAACTAAGAAAATACTTACTTATACTTATTCTTCTTACTTTATATTATTACGTTTCTTACTAAGCTAAACTCTTTAACTATAGATATAATATATAGAATTATATAGATATTTAGTATAAACTTCTTTCTCTTAAAAGTATTAAGTTACTTTTTCTTCTAGCTAGACTTTATACTCTTCTTTTTCTAGAAAGCGTTACCTACTATAGTAGCGTATATCTCTTTCTTATCTTTAAATAAAGTATTATCTAAATTAATATTTCTATTACTAGTTACTATATTAGAGTTATTATACTTATTTATATATTAAGCTTTTTAAGTTAGAGTTTACTTATATAAGCTATAGCAAGTTAGGTTTAAAAAACTAAGAAGTATAATAGTTAGTCTAGTAGTAGAAGTTATACTAGATATAAAGTAAATAGCCTTACTAGAAATAAGAAATATAATATTAATAAAGTTCTATATTCTCTACTAGCTTTTAACAACTAAAGATAGTAGTTTTACTTAGTTTTTCTTTCTTATATATAGCTCTATAATAACTACGTTTATTTATATAATAGTTATATAGTAGTAGATAATAAAATTAATACTAGTATAAGAAGAAGTATTCTTAGTATACTTAAGAACCTACTTAATAGAAGCTAAAACTTTAAAGTAGAGATAAATATTCTTAAGCTATTACTATAGTATAACTAGAGTAATTATACTAGCTTTACTAAACTCTTATATTAAAAAAGAGCTAATATACTAATAAATATTCTAGATATAAGCTTATATTAGAGGTAGAGTTATAGTAGTAAACTACGTAGTAAATATTTTATAGAAAATAGGTTTTAATAGGTTTATAAAGAGAATATTAAGAATCTAGTAAGCTATCTTTTTAAATTTACTATAGACTATATTACTAAAGAATATAATAGATATATATAGCGCTTTATAAATATAAGATAATAGAAAGAGCTTATTATTAAAACTAAGTAATTAAAAGATATTATTATAGTTCTTTTATAATATCTTTTCTATTTTATTATAAACGCGCTATATCTTATAGTAGTAATAACTATATATAATAATATTATAGTTACTATTAATATCTTAGTTAGTTTTAGAGAAGATAAGATATAACTAGTAGTAGTACTTTACTTTCTAGTTTTTATAGCCTATATTTACTTACTATTATAGTATATTACTAATATAAGTAACGTAGAGAGCGTATATAATAACTATTAACTTATTATTAAGTTTTACCTTAACACTAGTCTTTAGTTCTCTTAGATATATTATTAAATTAACTATATCTTTTTACTTTATAGTAAAAGAGGCTAATAAGATAAAAAATATATTAATTTAATATTTATAGTTAAGCTTATTTATAAAGATAAATTACGCGTAGATTCTAGATATTAAATAATATATATTCTAGTATAAACTAAATACGTTAATAAATAAAGTATATAAGAGAAACTATACTATTTTAGCTATAGTATTAAGATTTCTAGTAATTATATATTAGCTATATATCTTTAGTTCTAACTTTCTATAGAGTAGATAAGTAAGCACTAGAGGCTAAATAGATATAAAGTTATATAAAATAATATATTAAATAATCTAGCGTATTAAGTAAAGAGAAAAGTTACTAGATATTAGAGTTATATAGTAGTAGTTAAGATATATAAGTAGCTTAGTATAGATAAGAGCTAATTATAGTATTTATATATTAGGCTTATTCTCTATAAAAAAAATCTTATTATTAGTAAAGCTAATAGAGTTAGTTATAAAAGACTTATCTATAATAGCTTATAGTATCTCTTTAAGTTAACTCTTAATATAGATTAGCTATATAAAGAGTTTTACCTCTTTATATATTTTATCTTATTTAGCGCTATTAGTTATATTAAGACTAATAAAGATAACGTAGCTAAACCTTCTACTATTTAATATAGTACTATAATACTAGATAAAATCTAAGGCTAGAATAATCTATCTAATATATTTACTACTTTATATATAGATAAATTAACTACTTATAGTCTAGTTAGACTTACTCTAGAATTAAGAATACTAGAACTTTAATAGCTTATTAATAAAATGCACTATACTAAAATACACGTAGCTTATTAAAGTCTAAGATTATAAAAGATTTTTAAAGAAATACTTTATATTAAATAGTATTATTTTCTCTTTATTATTAGTATAAGTTAGTAGAAAAGTCTAGTTAAGCTTTAGTTCTTAGCTTTTTATAGATAGAAAAAGTAGTTAATTATCTAGTATCTACTTTATAGTGTTAACCTACTTAGAGAGATAAGCTACTTTAGATAGAATATTCTATAGAAGACTAAGTATATTTATAAAATTAATCTATTACTCTTTACTAATATTCTATTTATTAATATAGAGAGTAACTACTACTTTAAATTTAGATATCTTAAAGTTTTTAGTATAATATAGAACTTTATTTATTAGATTATTAGAGTATATATAGCTTTTAATTAGATTAGAGTTAATAAAAAAAGAAGTTTATCTTAGTATAGCTAACTCTTTAAGTAGTGTTTCTTTACTAGAATCTTTATTATTAAACGTACTAGCTATATAGTTCTTATCTTTTTTTATAGCTACTATCTCTATCTTATTAGTATCTAGCTTAGAATTATCTTTAGATATAGTTTTAAGTTTTTTCTTAGTTCTCTCTACTATACCTATTATATTAGAATCTAATATAATATTACTCTTAAAATAATTTACTAGACTAAGAATATCTTAAATAATCTATATAGTGTCTATAGTAATATAGCTCTTAGTTAATAGAATAGAATTATCTAAGCTTATATTAATATCTTTCTAACTAAAATCTTTACTTTTATAACTAAATAAGGCTTCTAATTATTCTTAAATATTATTATATTTAGATTAATTAGATTTAAAGTTAGACTACTAGAATAAAACTCTATAATATAATAGAAGAAGTAGATTATAAAAACTAGTACTAAGTATTATAAAAGTCTAAATATATAATTTAAAAAGTTAGCTAAATACTTAGAAATAAAGTAAATAAATTATAGAATATAAGCTTAGAAGTAGATCTATAAAGTATAATATAATTTTAAACTTAGATACTTAGAGCTAAAGTATAGATACTATATTAGAGTTTAGAAATATAGATATAGATAGAGTAGAGAAGAGAGTCTAGTAGTTAGAAAGATAGTCTAGAATAAATTTTATAAACTAGAAATAAGCTTAAAAAAGCTAAGTTATATAAGAGTATATAAAAGAATATTTAGTAATATTCTCTAAATCTAAAAAGAAAGAAGTAAAAAGATAATAAAAGTAGTCTAAGTAAAGAGTAAACTATTTAGAAAAATATAATATTTTAAAGTAAAAGTAAAGTAGCTAGTAATAGAGATAAGTAGCGCTAGTAGAGAAGACACTAGATATAGAAATATATTAGTATATCTTCTATTATAATTTCTAGTATTTTAGGCTAGCTAAATACTTTTATTTAGCTATTTAGTTATATTAGAAGTAAAAATATATACGTATAGAAGTAGTATTAATAAAAAAGTTACTAGTAGAGTAAAAGAGTTAAATTCTCTTTTCTAATATATATACTCTAGACTAAATCTTAATAGCTAATTATAAATAAAATAGGTAACTAAGAATCTCTAGAGTGTATTATATCTAAATAGCTAGGTAGGTATTAAAAGTATAGAATAATATATTATTAATATAAATAGTAGAGTAAAAGTTTAATTCTAGTAATCTTAATAGTAATAAGTAGCCTAAATACCTAGATAAATAGTAGAAATATATAGTAACTTATAGTGTATAGTAAATAATATAGTTAGAGACTTTTTTATTAAGCTATATAGTATCTAAAAAATTCTATAAAGTTATACTTATAACTAAAAGATAATAGCTAGATAATTTAGCTATAAGTAATAAAGCTAAAATATAAGAAAGAATAGCGCTATATTATAATATATAGAAAAGCTAAATATTATAATATAGAATCTTACGTAGGTATAGATTATAAATAGAGTATATAGTATAGTAATAATATAAAAATACTAATAGTTTAAGAATTTAGAGTTAACGCGCTAGATAGAGTATAAAGCTACTAGTGTCTAGTTATATTACGCTAAGTCTATATTTACCTTTACTATCTATAAACTTTCTTTACTTTTTAATCTTTAACCTTTTATTCTATTCTAACTTCTACTATTAACTCTATAACACTTTCTTTTTATTTTACTAATTACTTTTTTTATATTTTTTCTATATACTATAACTATATCTAGCGAAATATATTTCTCTACTAGTAATGTCTCTAAGAGTAGCTTAAGCGCTAATAAACTTAATAAGTACTATTTATACTATAATAACCTAGATAAATATATAGAAGTTACTATTTAAGCTTTTTAAAAAAGTATATAATCTACTATACTATTAAAAAAAGTATATAAAAATAGCTCTAATACTAAGTACTTAACTACTACCTCTAAGAAGAAAAGCTATTTTAATACTCTATCTAAGTTAACTAAACTTTTATTTACTTCTACTAAGAAGTCTACTAAAGATAAAGTAGTATTAGATTTAAAGATATGCGCTTTATAAACTACTTATATAAAAACTATAGCTAAGCTAAATCTATCTATACTACGTATTACTAAAGATAACTCTTAATAGACTTTATTCTAAACGCTATCTATAGAAGAGAAGCTTAGCCTAAAATATATATCTAATAATTCTAAGTAATAATAAAAACTCTTATCTAAGCTTATAGTAAAAGTTAAGAAGTCTAAAAGCTAAGAATATTACTACTCTCTAACTCTAGAGGTAGAAGATAAAATACTATTTATTAAAGAAAAGAAAAAGAAAAAAAAAAAAGTTAATAAGAAAGATAAAGCTAAGAATAAAATAGAAGAGATTAGAGATAAGAATAAAAATAATAATAAGCGCGTTACTAAAGTTAATAAGTTACTAGATAAAATAACTAGATTAGCTAAGAGTAAAAAGAACTTTAGCGCTACTAAGAAGTTACTTAGATTATATAGTAAAAAGAGAAAGTTTTAAACTTTTACTCTTAATAATCTTAAGAAAAAAGTAGTAGTAAGAATTTAAGCCTTTATTACTTTATATTACTAACTTTATAGTAGTAATAAGTTTCTAGTAAACGTAAGAAGCGCTTTTATAATAAAAGTAATTATAATAATATAGTTTAAGATCTTTAGCTTTAGATTAACTATCTAGCTAAGCTAACTAGAATTTACTTTCTAAATACTTTTAATCTAGATACTTACTAAGTATTAGTAAATAAAGTATTTTCTAACTATATATATATTAAAGTTAGAGAGTAGTTGTAATTACTTAATTATAGATACGTAATTACTTAGCTCTTAAGTATATAGCTAGAGATTTTATTCTAACTTTCTTTTATAGAAGATTAATTATAATATACTTAATTATCTCTAATTATTAATTATCTCTAGCTCTAATAGTTATAAGCCTAGCTACTTAATTATAGAACTAATTTCTACTATGTATTAAAGCTTACTAGAAGATAGATTAGTTAATCTTATTTCTACTCTACTCTCTCTAAATATTCTATAATTAGAACCTTTTCTATATAATTACTTACTTACTACCTATCTCTCTATATTACTATATTAATCTTATACTCTAACTCTATAAATA